>NC_052057.2:70759045-71080831 GCF_903992535.2 Arvicola amphibius | reverse complement strand
ACTTTTGCTTTCTTCCCCGCTCCCTGTTCATAATTCATGCCGAGTCATAGATGCTGTTGTCCAGAATTTAGCCTTGTTCAGGAGAAACTAACCTAGAGAGTTTGATATTGGCCCTTATTAAATTGATCAAATGGCATGCTGCCATTGACCCTGAACACTGTTATGAGAAAAGCTACATGAAACCACAGACTGCAATTACCAGGAGGCTCTTGTTCATTGCATTAGTGTGTCCTCCAAAGAAGATGCTCCTCTCCAATCTCAGATGGTGCTCACGAGTGGGTGGTTTGCATTCTCCTTTGTGAACACAGACATTTCTCGTTCTATAAGTCTGACTCCTTGGGTATTTAGGATGCATGCTATCTCTGTGTGCCTTGTGTCTTTGAAAACAGTCCTGACCCTTTTAGAAAGGAGACAATATATGAACTCATGTGGCGAGGATAATGTTGTCTGCAGCGATACTGGTTGAGAGAAAGCAAGATGTAGAGAACACGGACTGAAAGTAACTCCACTGTTATTCCTCTGCATGGTTTGACCTATCCAAGCATGAGTTTGAACACAATTGACATGACTTTGAAAACAGGTGTCTGAGCCTGGCAGTGGTGGCGCACACCTTTAATCCCAGCACTCAGGAGGCAGAGGCAGGCGGATCTCTGTGAGCTCAAGGTCAGCCTGGTCTGTAGAACAAGTTCCAGGATGGCCAGGACTACACAGAGAAACCCTGAAGTCACCAACAGACCAGAGAATGTCACCCAAGTTCAGCTTGGTGAACAGTTAAGTTTTTAGGGTCACGTATGGGAGCGTGGGTAATTCAAGTCTCCTACCTCTAGGGCGACTCGCAGGCAGCTACTCCCCTGAGGAGCTCCACTCTCATTCACGTGTTCACTTCTTACACATATAACCTAGTCGGGGGGGAGGGACCTCATGAGGATTTCAGGAAGTCTCTTGAATTACACCAGAGCTCTGAGACCCTCATAACTCTCATTTTTCTGTCCTTCATGAAAGAATGTTAGTAGACTCTGTCTCAGCCAGTGTTTTATTCCTGTAAAGAGACATCAGGACCACAACAACTATTATCAAGGAAAACATCTAATTTGGGCTAGCTTACAGTTTCAGAGGTTTAGCCCATTATCCTCATAGCATGAAGAATGGTGGCTTACAGGCGGATATGGCATCTGAGAGTTCTGCATCCAGATCAGCAGGCATCAGGAGAAAGAAAGACACCAGGACTGGCATGGGGCTTTGAAATCTCAAAGCCAATCCCCCAGTGACACACTTCTTCCAACAAGGCCACACCTATCTTCAAAAGGCCACACCTACACCAATAAGGCCACACCTTTTAATCCTTTCTGACAGAGCCACTCCATAAGGATCCAAATATGAGAGCCTATAGGGGCTATTCTTATCAAACCATCATATTTGACTCACTGGCCTCTAAAGGCTTATCATAATTATCAAATGTGTTCAGTTCAATTACACAAGTCCCCATAGTCTATAATAGTCTCAAATTTGTTTAAAAGGTCAAAGTCTCTTCTGAGACTCATGACAATCTCTTAACTATAATCCTTTGTAAAATCAAAATAAAATAGCAGGTCACATACCTCCAACATATGATGACACAGGATATAGATTACCATTCCAAAATGGAGGAAAGGGAGCATAGCAAGGAAATACCAGACCAAAGCCAGACTTAAATTCAGCTCCAAACTCTGTATTTCTGTCTGATGTCAAAGTGCTTTTCAGATCTCCAAATCCTTTGGGCTTTGTTGACTGCAACACAGTTTTCTTTCTTTGGCTGGTTCCACTCCCTGTTAGCAGCCTTCCTCAGCAGCTATCCCGTGGCTCTGGCATCGCCAACACTTTGGGGATCTCCCATGAAATCCAGGCTTTATTCTCACAGCTTTATGCAATGGTCTCTCTGGACCTCCATGCAGGGTCACACACACATGGCCTCAGCAGCTTTCCTTAGATACGGAGGAGATCCCACAACCCCTTCTTGTATCCTTGACTCTAAAGCCAGAACAACACGGCTGAAGCTACCAAGTTTCTCTGCCTCCTGGTGCTGGGACATGGCCCTTGGGTGAATAAAACGACAAACAAACTTACAGTTTCAGAGGTTTAGTCCATTATTCTCATTGTGGCAGGCAGGCAGGCAGACATGGTAGCTGAGAGTTCTATATCCTGATCCACAGGCAGCAGAAGAAAGAAAGAGATACTGGGACTGGCATGGGCTTTTGAAACCTCAAAGCCAACCCCCTCCCCAGTGACACACTTCCTTTAACAAAGCTATACCTATAGTTCTTTCTTTTCTTTCTTTCTTTCTTTCTTTCTTTCTTTCTTTCTTTCTTTCTTTCTTTCTTTCTTTCTTTCTTCCTTTCTCTTTCCTCTCTCTCTCTTTTTTTCTTTGTTTTTTTGAGACAGGGTTTCTCTGTGTAGCCCTGGATGTCCTGAAACTAACTCTATAGACCAGGTTGGCCTCAAATTCAGAGATCTGCCTGCCTTTGCCTCCTGAGCTCTGGGATTAAAGTCATGAGCCACCACCGCCTGGCCTCTTAATCATTTAAAATAATGCTGTTGTAGTAATCTAGCAGAGTTACCGTATCCAGGGCAAACAGTAGAGTGAACAGTTGTTTTCCAGAAGCACTTTGACCTTGAAGAATCATTGTGTAAAGCAGTAATTTGCAGTATTGTTTTTCTGAGGGGCGGTACAGTCACAATACACTTCTGACACACCTGAAACGCTTTGATCACTGTGTACTACAAATGGTGACAATAAGGACTAAAGTCATGGGGTCATGTGATGCTTTCCTTCCGAGAAACATATAAATTAAGGACCTTGGTATGATGAAAAACTTTACCCCCAAAACAACTTTGTGTATCAATCAATAAATATGCACTCGTATGTCTGTCTGTGGTTCATTTCTTCAGAGCCTGGACCTTCCTGGTGCCACACGAGTGACCTCTTTCTTCCACCGACTCGTGCAGCACAGAATGCCCCAACATGATGCCATTCATAAGCATTCAAAGACTTGAGACTATGGGGCCATTCTTATTGAAACCACCACAGATCCCGTGTCATAAGGGTGAGGTCTCACAGGAGTGGCCACAGCTGCTCTGATTCAAGCTGTCCGTGGTCATGTCCAACCCAGAAGACCAAGCTACAGCAGCTCAAAAGAAAGAAATAAAGAGGACCCAGAGATCCCTAAGACCTGAAGCCCAGTAACCACACAGAGATGATTAACAGGTCGGATTCAAAAATTACAGACCTTTTATTCATCAAAACGAAAATATGAAAATCAGTAACAGATGAAGTGACAGCATTGGTGACAAATATCACAGACAAGATTGATAGCCTTGCAGTGTGGCCAGGGGTGTAGCTCAGAGGTGCGCGCACGCGCACGCGCACAGCCGTGTCTTAGTTCAGTCTGCTAGAATATTAGGTTTAAACAAAAACACATTTATTTCTTGTAGTTCTAGAGGGTGAAAAATCCAAGGTTCAACTTGAGCAGATCTAGTATTTGGTGAGACTGCTTCCCAGTTCGGATCTTGTCTGGCTCACATAGAGGAGAACAGAGCGAGGAAGAGTAGCTGCTCGTTTCTTGTTCACGGGTGTAGTAACTCCAGTTAAGAGAGCCCTAACTGCATAAGCTAATCGCTTCCCAGAGGCCCACTTCTAAATGCCTTTAAATTAACAGTGAATACGTCAGCATATGAATTTGGAAAGGACACTGACGTTCAGTCCATACGAAGCCAAGAAATATATTAATTAAATTTATACTGTAAGAAGTGCAAATGAAAAGAATAAATTTTGTACCTTATGCCTGTTGGATTGGCAATATTTCAAAATCTACACGATTTCTAACTGTTGCAGGTGAAGGAGAAGAGAGCGGGCTACTGGCTATGCTAAAGAATGCCTCCTGCTGCAAAGATTGTCCTAGAAGGATGAGCAATCATCTCTCTTGGTCTCTAGTCCCCCAGAATATAGGCATGGGTATAAATACCTATGTATATACGCACATGGAGAAGTACATTGCAGAATCGCTTGTAAGCATTCAAATAATGGAAGTGATTTGAATGGCGATCTTGGCAGATATCCATCCACGGGGAAAACTAAGCATCTTAGAACATATAATATCTCTGTAGATGCTGATCTGAAGACATACCTACAGTAATATACCATTAAGTGGGGAAAAAGGCAAATTGTAGACGATGCCATCCAAGTCTAGGTAACTAACCACACAAAGAAATCCACTTGCAGTTTGGTATTTCTGTGCAAACAGAGGAATACGTCCAGGAAAGATCTAGACCATGAGAATACCAGGGAAATTTTTTTAAAGATTTATTTATTGTGTATACAGGGTGCATCTGCAGGCCAGAAGAAGGCGCCAGACCTTACTACAGATGGTTGTGCTACCATGTGGGTGCTGGGAATTGAACTCAGGACCTCTGAAAGAGTAGTTAGTGTTCTTAACTGATGAGCCATCTCTCCAGCCCCAATACCAGGGAATCTTTTTTAATTTTTTTAAATATTTATTTATTATGCATACAATATTCTGTCTGTGTGTATGTCTGTAGGCCAGAAGAGGGCACCAGACCAAATTACAGATGGTTGTGAGCCACCATGTGGTTGCCAGGAATTGAACTCAGGACCTTTGGAAGAGCAGGCAATGCTCTTAACCACTGAGCCATCTCTCCAGTCCCAATACCAGGGAATCTTATGGGAAGGTGTGATGGTTGTGTTTTGGTCAACTTGGCACAAGCTTGGTCATCTGGGGCAAGGAACTTCAACTGAGAAAATGCCTCCATCAGAATGGCCTGTAGGTAAGTCTGCGGGGGAATTTTCTTCATTGACCAGTGTGGGAGGGGCCAGCTTTCTGCAGGCAGTGCACCCCTGGGTGGGAGTCCTGGCTTGTAAGCCTCTGAAACAAACTAGTCAGCAGCACACTCCTCCGTGCCATGCACCCTGCTTCAGTTCCTGTCCCGGCTTCCCTTCTAGTGGACTAGAAGATGCGTGGTGTCTGCCACAGCAACAGGAAAGAAGCGGACACAGAGGACAGAGTGGGGTCCTTCCCCTCATTCCATTTTTCAAATGTGGTGAAGCCTCTGGACGGTTGCTACTTTTGCTGACATGTTTTCCAGGAGTTTTCAAATAACGCTGTCTTACACACGCTTAAAGTAGACAGAGGGTTACTCTGTGGTACTAGAATAATTTGTTTATTTCTTTATCTTTAATACAGGATCTGTTTACATAGCTCTGGTTGCCCTGGAACTCACTCTGTAGATCAGGCAGGCCTTGAACTCACAGAGAACCACCTGCCTCTGCCTCCCAAGTGTGTGGATTAAAGGAGTGCACTGTCACCACCTGGCCCTGTTCATTTCTTTTTTGTATACTTATGGCAGAAAAAAAATCCTTAGAAGTGGAGACTGTGTCTTCACTTTCTGGCTGCCCAGCCCCAAATAATCACACAGAAAGTATATTAATTACAACACTGCTTGGTCAACAACTTAGGCATAGTCCTACCTAGCTCTTATATCTTAAATTAACCCATTTCTATTAATCTATGAATCGCCACAAGGTTGTGGGTTAGTGGGAAGATTCTGGCATCTTTCTCCTTCAGTAACTACATGGTATCTGCCTGACTTCACCTTCTTTCCTCCTATATCTCTGCTTGGATTTTCTGCCTTGCTCCATTCTGCCCTTTCATAGGTCAAAGCAGCTTCTTTATTAACCAATGGTAATAAAACATATTCACAGCATCCAGAGGGGAATCCCACATCATTGTCTTTTTATTACACTTTGTTTGTGTGTGTGTTGTAGGTGTGTAAGTGCTGTGATACCGATGTGGAGGGCTGAGGACAACGTGCAGGAATTGGTTCTCCCCTTCCACCATGGGGGACTCAGGGATTGACGCCAGGTTGTCAGGATTGAGGGAAGTGCTTTTACCTGTTGAGCCATCTCACCAGCTCTCTTCTAAGATCTAGTAACTGACAAACCAGATTCCACAACTGACTAGGCTACAGAATCAATAAAATAAAATAAAAACAAAATCACACCCAGGGTGAAACATCAGGGGGCTAGGAGGATAGTTGGTAAATTGTTGGTCATACCAGCATGAACACCTAAAATTAACCTCTAGAACCCATGTTTAAAAAGAAAAAAAATCTGGGTGTGGTGGCATGCACTTGTAATTGCTGGGTTTAATGGGTGGAGACAGGCTGATCCCTGGAGCTTAGCCCAGGCGAGCCAATCGACAAGCTCCAGGCCAGTCAATGAAACATCCACAAAAATAAGGTGGATGTGACCACCAAAGAAAGACTTGTGTGGTTGAGCTCTTGCCACCATTCATATGGACACATATGTACCCACATGAAGATGCACACACACACAACTTATAGTCAAATTTATTCAAAGACTCTTCTACATAAACATAGCATATACATGGTCAGTATGCATCCGTTACTTTTCTCATAGCTGTGACATAACTGAGAGAAACAACTTACCCACGGAAGCCTTATTTTATTTAGCTCCTGGTGTCTGAGATCTCACTCCACAGTCCTTGGCTATTGGGTATGGGCCCATGGTGACAAATAATGTCATGGCAGCAAGGGCACAGGCTACTCACCTCATGGAAGACAAGAACTGAGAGAGGGACAGAATGGCAGAGACAGAGAGAAACAGAGAGACGGAGAAAGAATGAGAAAGGGGGGGCAGAGGGAGACAGATGGAGGAAGAGACAGAGATGGAGAATATGCTTGTTTTAGAGGACTTTCCTTTGTCCATGGGATGGTGCCACCTCCATCCAGAGTACCATTCTTCCATTAGTTAGTCCTCTCTAGAAAAACCCCCAAGACATGCCCAGGGTGTGTTTCGCTCATCTTCTAGTTATTTCTCAACTCAACCAACACAGTAGGCACTTGGTTTCCATTGCTTGAAAGCCATTGAGTGGATGACAGAGGAATCACCAAGATCACCTAGTACTGCAGGCTACTCACGATAACAAAGATGTCAATGACAACTAGCCAGCACCGATAGTAAGTACATCAGGTTTAAGCGTATGATGCGATATTGTACACACTGGATTCCCTGCTCTTTCCAGAGACAAGGGGGTACCTTCCCTGGGCCTTCTCCATCTGACCACACCCCTGATTAGACCAAGAATGACTACCCAGAGCCTGCATTCCCTGCCCTCTCACTATGCAGGCAGTTGGGGCTCCTGAAATTCCCGGCTGGATGATTCCAAAGTGGGCCTACCTACATTAGGTGTATCACCCCAGCGGTGAGCTTGTGTAGGTTTGCATATAGCCACGATGAGGCTGTGTGCTGTGGATGGAGGAGGGATACATGGACTGAGAATGAGGAGGAGATACTGGTACAGGGTAGACCCAGTAGTGGGGAGGAAGGTAGTGAGCTGGATCTGGGGCAGGGTGAGGAATGGGAAGAAAAATGGGTGTGTGGGAGTCCTTGAGGGGCCAGAGATGGTCTTTCTTCTACACCCTTTTAAATGTAGGATGCCAAGCATGCAAGCATCCTAAATGCAAGCCTGGTCTCTCTGCCTTCAAGGACATAAGTTAGCTAAGACTGTGGAGCATGTTTTATTTAACAACCAATTAGCTCGACTTAAACTTGCAAGTGTTTGGACACATAGCAGATGGCACAATGTGTGTGACTGTACTCTTCCCCTGGACTTCAAAAGTGGGCAGCTGCTTAGAGTCCATGTGGACCAAAATGGAGGAAGACTCCTAGAAAGCAAAATGCTCACAGAACAAGGACTCCCAGGAAGAGGCGGAAGTAGCATGTGAGGATTAAGCCAAGCGGAGACCACATCCGTTCAGTGAGGAGGGGAAGGGATAGTATGAGTGGGAGCCATTCTCCCCAGAACAGCAGGGACCCTGCAGATGGTGAGATGGGGGAAGGGGCGTGGAGTACTGAAAACACAGGAGACAACCAAAGTTTCTGTTTTTGTTGTTTGGTTTCTGTTGTCATTTGTTATTAGACCCTTGAGTTGTTGAAAAGTCTAAGTGTTGCCTTCTGGGTGCTGGCCAAATGACCCGGCAGGTGAAGGTATTCACCATTACCTGATGACTGATTTTGATCCCCAGAACCCACATGACTGGCAGGAGAGCAGAATCTACACTCACCCCATCATATACCCACTCCCCACAAATAAATACTTTTAAAAACAGTTTTTTTTGAATGGTTACCTTCTGTATTAGCTGCTTTTCTATTGCTGTGATAACCCATCAGGACCAAAGCAACTTAAGAATAAATTTATTTTGGCTTACTGTTTTGGAGGACTAGCCAGCCAGAATGGTGGGAGAGGCATGGTGGCAGGAGCCAGAAGCTGGGAGATCACATCTCATACATCATACAAGATGCAGAGAGCAAAACTGGCCATATGGCACAGTCTCAGACAGGGTTAGGATAGCTCTCAGGGCATCCTGGTTAGCTCCTGTGAGGTCAGCCACTCTCTTTGTAAGTTTCCTTAACCATCTCAAAGAAAAAGATGGGAGGGTAAATAAATAACAGATGAATAAATAAATAAATAGAAAAAGATGGGAGACCCAGCCCCCAACCCTGAGGATACCAAAAGACGAACATATAAAAAACAAAACAAAACAAAAGGACAAATAAAATCTATACTCTATCAGAAGGAGATGAGGGTGGTGGGCAAAGATGAAGGAAAGAAGGAAGGCTACGTAGAATTTACAAGTTTTACAAATATAGTCAATAGGGCTGGAGAGATGGCTCAGTGGTTAAGAGCATTGCCTGCTCTTCCAAAGGTTCTGAGTTCAATTCCCAGCAACCACATGGTGTCTCACAACCACCTCTAATGAGGTCAGGTGCCCTCTTCTGGCCTGCAGACATACATACAGATAGACTATTGTATACATAATAAATAAATAAAAAAAAAACAAATATAGTCAATAATGGACTTATTAGGTTAGAAATCATGAGCATAAAGCCAGGTGATGGTGGCACATACATTTAATCCCAGCACTCGGTAGGCAGAGGCAGCCGAATCTCTGTAAGTTCTAGGCCAGCCTGATACACAGAGCAGGTTTCAGGACAGTCAAGGCTATACAAAGAAGCCCTGTCTTGAAAAACAAAATACCAAAACAAAACAAAAGATGTTATTCTGATTCTGATACCATGTACAGATGTGAAACTTGAGATATTTATTTATTCTTGTTTTTTACTTTCTTGGGGGAGGGACATTAAAGGCGTGGCACCTCCACTCTGAGCATGACAGTAGTTTCTGAAAACCAATATCTCATGCTCTTAATGAGAAATGTCCCCCATAGGCTCTTGTGTGAATGGGGAAGGGTGGGACATAAAGCCTTGCTGGAGGAAATAAATAAAAAATGTAAATCTATCTCTTGAACGCCTCTGGTTTCCTTACTTGCCACGCCACGTCCCCTTCTTGCACACACTACTGTCATGATGCCATTTACCATGTTGCGACACACCTAAAGGGTCCCTTAGTAGATATTGGTGTCAAGTTCTTGGATATCCAGAATTATGAGTTAAATCAATCTTTAAATAAATACACAACAACAGCTATTTTGTTATAACTGCAGAAAATTGGCTAATTCGGAAAGGGAGTGGGTTTGGTGGTATTGGAGTAGATGGGAGGATAAATAAGGTACAATAAATAGAACACAATTTCTGTGTCCTAGGCACTGTCAAGAATGAGTGAGGGAGTAAGTGTACCCAATACGAAGGAACATTCATGGCATGAACATGGCTATGTCAAGGATGCTAATGCATTAGACTCAAGAGCATTGCCAGGCCTTCCACAGGGCAGTCTCAGGGGAATGGCAAGGCCTTCCCCTGCTCTAAATATGGCTGTTGATCAATGGGTTGACCTTTACTAAAGAGAGTATGTGTAAAGAGTGTGGACCCCAGTTGTTGAAATCACTGCATGCACCTCTGAGACTGCTTTCCTACGGAGACCCTCTACTGCGATGAGCTCACAGCATCCCTGTTAATGCAATGTATAATAGATGTGCAGGGCATCCAGGCTATGACACCACCTGAGGGCATGGCCCACCTGATCTTAGTTTTTCTGTGACTTGTGTCTGTCTCTCTGACTCCCCTGTTGGCTCCCAGTCAGGTTTCCAGGTCCAGCTGCTCTGGTCTGGTCAAGTCTCTATAATCTCTATAAAATGGACTAATGTCAACAGCGGTGGCCTACGTTTCTTCTATAGATGGTACTTTCCCCTTTTGGCTATTTCCCTGGGGCCTGATGGACTCCATCAGAAGAGAGGAGGTCCTTGCCTACTGAATCTTGTAGTCCAATTTGATTGGTATAGGACGGAGCTCATCCATTTCCCAACTTGGTCTTGCCTCTGCCTCCTGACTGCTGGGATTAAAGGCATGCCCCTCCCTATTTCTAGAATTCTAAGTTAAATTTATCAAAAAGTCTTAAATAAAACAGTACCCAGCAAGGAAAATAAATAAACTTTGAAAGTGTAAGAAAGGAACCTATTGTTTGACTCATATTGGTTAGTTACTGGTCTCAGTGTTTCAATGAAATAGCTGGCCAAAGAGACTTAAGGAAGCAGTGGAACTGGAACTAGAGACAACTGGCGACATTGTATCCACAGTCAGGAAGCAGAGAGCCATGACTGTCGCTGTGCCCTTCATTTCCTGCTTTTTGTTTGTTTGTTTGTTTGTTTTTGAGAGACAGGATTTCTCTGTAGCTTTGGAGCCGGTCCAGGAACTCACTTGGTAGATCAGGCTGTACTTCCTGCTTAGGGATTGCAGCCAGTGGAACAAGCCTCTGGCGTCCAGCATGGGTCTTTCTTTCCCAGTTAAACTTTACTAGAAACACCCAAACAGAATGGCCAGAGATTTGCCTTCTAGGTGAATCTAAACCCTGTTAAGTTGACAATCGAGATTAGCCACCATACTCTGTGAGCTCAAGGTTCTTTCGATGTCTTCCAGTGAAAAGCAGCAGGCCTGACCTGCAGCTCTGAAGACATCCTTGGAACCCCCAAGCTCTCCGTGCCTCTTACTGGCTAACCATTTCACTTCCGTGAGGTTAAGGTCAGACTTTCAAGGGGCGTGGCCTGTGCGTGTCTTCCAAACTTCCAAAGGAGGAGTCTGCCTCCTGCTGGTTGGAATCCGGAGAGTCCGGACTTGAATGGGAGTCTAGAGTGGCAGACCTGTGGGTTCTTCTGGAAGCTGTAAGGCTGATTCAGACTGCTGGGCAGGGTGGGGGAGGGTTGAGATAAGGATATGAATCTATCATGGATAAACAGTTTTCAAAGCAGTCGAAAACAAAACCTAAAACATACACACAGCTAGTGCTGCATGCGTGCAGTCCTAACATTTGGGAGGCAGAGGCAAAAGAACCACAAGTTCAAGACCAGTCTAAGCCAAACAGGGAGAGCCTGCCTCAAACCAAATTAGGAAGGCATACGCATCGCAAGCGGGCCAGGAACTTCTCACAGCAGGAACAGGTAGCACACAGGTCGTTACCTGTATAAATCAGAGTGTGGAAACGTCCTGTGACCCTTGATATCCGTGTTAGTTAGCGACTGCTCCTCCTTCCTCGGAGAGATGCAGACCTTACCCATGCCCTCGGAACTAGTCCCGTGGTGTCGTCTCACTGAACGTATTGGAAAGTAACTGGGTGCTTTACAGTCAGGCTTTCAGATCTTGTTGGGGTGGGGGGGGGGGGGCAGAGACATTTCACTATTGCCCGAGTCTTCACAGGAGGAAGACTCGTGAGGGCCTGCGTGCTGCGGGGTAGTGGGAGGATGAATTTGCTCCTCTGCCAGGCTCAGCAGTGTAAAAGCCTGCAGGCTGAGCCTCCTGCTGGACACTGAGAGCATGGCTCTAAGAGTATCTCAAGAAGGGATGCTCCGGTTGCTATGGTACCTCAGAGGGAGGTTATCAATCTGAGGAGCCAGGTCTTGTGGCCCCCACGCTGCTGCCTCTCTTGGCTCATCTCACTCTCTGTCCCAAGTGATTCTTCTAACAAACGCTTCTCCCTCTCCACCTGCCCAAATCACCCTCACCCTGGTCTTCCCGACTCACTCCTTTTTCAGAGAACCCCCTCCCATCCTCTCTTCTCTATTCTTCCCCTCCCTACACTCACCCTGTTTCCACCCTACAATTTGTGAAGTAGAGCCTTGTGCAGGGCAGAGGTACCAGCAAACGTGCCCACACTGAAAAGCCTAGATTTACCCCTTACCAATCACTCGACACCACTGAGATTCCTCATTTAGAACAGGGGCTGAAAATGGTCCCTACACATTCGTAGGGTGCCAGCGGAGTCCCGGGGGGGGGGGGGGGGATTAGCTAGCACTCTAAATGCTGAGGCTAGCAACTCTCAATAAATGTTAGCAGCCCTTGTTTTACCTGAAGAGTTTGTTAGTTTTGTGCCTGCTGTAACAGAATTTGAAGTTGGGTAATTCATAATAAGCAGGAAGTTATTGGGTCTAGGTTGGAGAAACTGGGAAGCACAGGATCTAGGGGGTCCCATCAGTAAAAGCCTTCCTGCTGTGTCGTTTACCTGGCAGAAGTGTGCAGAGCCGGCAGGGGAGGACATGGAACTCATATGGTCCCCACAACGCTAACACAAATGCATCTGTGAGGTTGGAACACTCAGGAGATAAACATTGAAACCATCTTTGTTTTCTGTACCACCAAGAAAAATGTGCCATTGTCCAAAGGGAGTGGATTTTAGAACCAACAATATACAGTATTACTGATGTTGTGTCTGAGTGTGGTTTCTGCTCCATCTCCAATTCATGTGGAAATCCCCACTTCGCCCTCCCCCCCGCAGGATGATGGTGCTATGAGGTGGGGAAATTTGCAGATAATTGGGTCTCATGGTATTCATTTGTGAATGAGTTATTCTCATCTCAAAGAGGTCTGATGGAGCCGCTTGCCACTTTCACCAGGTAAAAGCGTAGCAAGAGGACCTTACAACACCAGATCTGCTGGTGCCTTGATCCTGGGCCCCCAGCCTTCAAAGCACAGAAGTAATTTCTGCTGCTTATAAGATGCCCAGTTTATGGCATTTTGGGCTATGGAAGGGGTTTTTAGAGATTCCCAGGAAAGGGGTTGGGCTTGTGTAATATAACAGGATATGAAATGAAAATCCCTTTCCTGCTTCCTCCCTTCTATAAGCCAGGCAAGATGGAGACAGAGCGTGTCTGGATAAGAACTGACACTGAGTTAAAAGGAAATGGGAGCATATCAGGGTTGGAAACCATTACAGTGATGTTTTTCTGAAGTGAGACAGCATAAAATGTACTACCCAGGAGTGGGGACAGCCTGAGCCCTCAGGTGGCTGAGGCTTTTAGAGGCTAGCATGGATTACACTGCAAGAACCTCTTAAAAAATAAAAATAGCCGCAAATGCTAACTTGTTTCCCACGCAACAGGGAAAACCAAAGAGAAGCTCATCTCCATTGCTCTGAAATGCAACCTTTCAGATTAGCAAGGCAAGGTCTGAAGCCACTTGCTGTTGTCACGAGTACCTAGGACACAGGTCTTCTCTCTGGCCTCGTGACTCTCAAGTGGGAAGCGAGCACGATTTCAGATGAAGTGCAGATCCTGCCTGAGAAGCAGCTGAAGTAATCAATCTAAAACACTGCAGGCTGGGAGCGGAGACGCGATGACATTAGGGAGAAATAAAGAAACAAAGGTCAAGGACGGCTGGGCTAATGAGTACAGCCAGTACAGCTGCTCTTACCTCTGGAGGCGGGGTGCTGACGTGGACAGAGCCGAGTGGGGGGATGAGGATGGTGATTGCAGCAGCCCCGTCTGGGCACTTACTCTACAGCAACGTATAATGGGCGTGATTGGCAAGGCCTGCTAAACAAGAGTGGCCGGACTGGAATTAGAACGTGATGTTCATCAAAACAGCCAAACAAGGAGAATGGTGATTGCTTCCATATGAAGCTGCACTCCGCAAAATGGCTTTTCGAGTTCTTTATTCATAAAAAAAAGAGAGAAAAAAAAAAAACCCAAACAAAAACAAACCCACAGGCCATGCAAAATTAAGATGCTGTCTCTAGGAAAGGGAGGGCAGCTGTATGGCGGCCAGGAAGCAGTCCGTAATGTCCCCTTCTGGAAGCTGTGCTTTTGATCAATGGCTGTCTCTCCCTCTGTCACATTCCCTTTGTAGCAGCGTTTCTGTGTGGAGACTGAGTTGACCCACCTTACTGTATCAACAGAGAAATTCCTTCTCGGTTTGAAACGGGCTTTCTGTCCACAAGAATGATGGATGATTGCACAGGTCTGAAAGGGTCTCTTTGAAGATGAAGTTGAACCCAGCTACACATCGTCTCTCATCTTTTCAAAGCTTCATATAAAAATACATAAAGCACCCGCCACTCCAACCGGGTAATCTTCCAACCCCCAGCCCCAGAGAACTAAAGTCACTGTTGAGAACCTTACTTCTCATTTGTCTGTATTTAGTACATACCGCATAGACACTTTGTCTTCAGACCCTGTTACAAATAACTTTCATGGCTTTGATTTTGAATCATCAACATGATGTATAAAAGGACTACTTTATTTGCTCAAGTTCATTAGTGATCTAAATCAGTTCGATTCAATTGCAGTGCTGTATCTTGTAGTGCTGGGGACTGAACTCCTTGACGAGGCTGCGCAAACGTCTCAGTGACCTGCGTCCTTAGCACTTACGCTGCTTTCATGTGTTCTCATAGGGCCCTTAGCACGAATGACCCCACAAAAGCTACCACAGCCAGGCCTCCTGGCCCATTTGCTGAAATGTGGTTTCCAGGACGTTTTACAAGAACAGCTCAAACTTAGTAAAACATCATGTAGTCCTTCTAACCTGGAGTTTCTTTGTAGTAGGAAAGACAGTGACTCCAAGCAGCAGAAAACACAGGACACTTTATGAACAGGCCAATGGGAAGGTAGCTTCATTAAGCATATATCCCCATTTTATCAGCATCCGTAGAAACTACACATGGAATTGGCTTTTATTATTATGTGACATACTTATAAGACTCTAGATAGATATTGATGTGCTTGTTAAATATGACCACTGTATACACACACAAACACACACACATACACACACAGTCTACATATTCCATAGTATTCTATAGTAACCCCCGGCTGTGATGCTGGCCACTCTACTGGCTCAAGAGCAGCCACCATGGAACCTTGGAGTTGGCATGGCAAAGCACCATGCCTGGTGAGTTGTAGAACTTCAAGGATAGTAACAACTCACAATGTCTCCTATATTACTCATGACCTGGTGAGCAGAGATTTAAAAAATATTGAGCAGAGCCACACACACTCTGGATGTACAGGGTGCCAGTGCCCCAGGTACAGGAACTACACAGAGGGGTAGGTTTTATGACTATTACTCAACTTGTGGGACCTCATCCCAATAAACCCAATTCAAGTTGGAAAGCTATTAATGGTAAAAATGCATTTTAATCCACTTTAGAATGCTTAGACTAGCCTACAGGTGGGCAAGACCATCCAACACAAGAGCTGTTTTTATAATAAAGCATTGAGAAGCTCATGCAACTTTACCAAGTACTGTCCCAAAAGGAAGAAGTAGAATGGTTGGATGGGTAATCTTTGAAGCACTGGAAGGTTGAAAACTTCCAAGTCAAGGATTTCCCACTGGAAGCCGTGACTCAGCCATTCGTAGAGCTGACTAGTGAAGACAGGGTGAGTGCTGGCTAAATAATCTTACCACCGTGTAACTATCAGTCAGCTGGACCTAATGAGGTTAATGAGGTTATCTACTACTTAAAGTAGGAAGTCTGTTGGATTTTTTTTTATGGTCTACTTAGGTTATAAATGGCCTCTTCAGACTTTGGTTGCAGGTTGGATAAATACATTAATAATTGTTTCACTAGATGGCTGAGCTGGACAAACTGGTTGATCCTCTCCCCAAATAGTATCTGACAAACCGTGTTAATGTGTCGTTTAGTTCTGGTGCAACTTTTTGTAAAGTAACTCATTCTTGACAAGCAGAACTGGGCTGCCTGTGTAAAGTTTTCACTGTGTGCCCTGGAGCTGTGCAGCTGTGTGCAGCTGGCCTCTGTAAATGGCTGACTCTTCTAGTCGAAAAGGTTGTATGCCAATGTGGCACTCCTGTGACACCTGCTTAAGCACCGTCTCCTAGAACCTTCTCCAGGGTTACTTCTTAAACCCAGGCTCGCAATGTGCAAACAGGTGACTAGTGAGTGGGCTTTTCTTCTTAAAAGATGTGCTCATTGTTGTCCATTCGCAGGCAATCAGAACTCCTTTTCAGAGAACATGCCCGACAACGCCCTGGAGACAAGTGTTAGAAGGCTCTTGCAACCAGGATCCTCCCATTTCCTAGACGAGCTGGGTCCCTAAGTTATGAACCTAAGGACTTTATAAGATTGTTTAGGTTTAGCAGAATGTGGTCAGTATCTTCATCCTTGAATATTCCGACCAGATTATTCCCAACTCTATATTCTAATCTCAGGCAAGAGCTAATTTTAGGGAGAGAAAGTAAATCCCAGGATGGCTAGTTCAAGGCCCCTTGGAGTCTGGGAGCTAACAGCAGCCCTCACAGCTCACACTGTCCAGCTGAGTGCCAGTCTCAGCAGGACTGGAAGACAGCAAGGGCACTTTCTACAGGGCATGGGGAAGCCAGGATCCAGGGTGTGCAATTTACAACTAAACTGTGTCTGTCTATGAGGTTTGTAAAGCTCTAATCACACACTAAGGTCCCCCCTTGGCCCGCTTTTCCCCCTGAAATGCAGTCTGAACACAAGTGTTGCAAATAATGCAAAGAGGTTCTAGTCAAACGAGGAGGGAGCAATGCTTACTGTACCCTACTGCTCCACGTCTGGGTTCCGGGAAGTGTATTTGTTAATGAAGGACAGAAACTTTAATAGTACACTTTAATGAGAATATATGCTCAAAACAGCATAAACAAACTGCGAGAGACAGGAAGCAGCTTTTGAAAGTAAAAATTTTTTATTTTGATTGATTTCTCAACATATTGAATACAATGCCAGTTTCATCGAATGGCGGAAATTTGGTTCCACAGACACTTGGTAATGCTACGGAGCTATTCCTTTCCCAGGAAGCTAGGCTGACGGCTGGAAAGAGAAGCACACCTTTCTAGCAGCATGGCCGCTTCAGCCACGGCCCGGGGCCCGCAGCTTTTAGATTCAAAATGGCACGGACATGTTTCAGCTGGTGACAGAAGGGAGACACGGGGAACAAGACGAGGACACCAAGTGGAGCAGGGCAGGTACTGTAAGGACAGCGGACAAACCAAATGTAAGGGCTGTAAGGATAATTATAGAAAAGGGAACCAATATTTTACTCAAATGCTTTTTAGAGCCTTTCTGTAGATACAAATATATATATATATATATATTTATCCAAAAATATGTTTTATACAGATAAATGCTTCTCAATTAAAGATGGGTTCAGAGCTCTAGTATAACATAAAGCATGTCTTCTGTTAAGACTAACCACCTGAATTTTCAATTTCCTTAAAGTTAGCGCATTACTTTTCCAAATATAATTACCTGACACATTTTTATAGATATAAATCAAGCAGGTATTATGTTTTGAAAGGGTTTGCAGGTTAAATGGTATTTCATTAAGATGCTATGCATATCAAACTTACAACAAGCCCCATTAAGAATTATTAAACATACCAAAGTGGGCTATGTAAGTTGCCTATTCCTCTTCACAGTGAACATTTTCTGATTGCCAGTTGATAAATGTTGAAAATGCACAAAACCTTCACTCCCTAAGTACTCTTATGTTAATGAGACATCTGCTCCAATATATGGCAATAAACCTTGCAGTAACTATGGAAAGTAACACCTACAACCACTACCTAGAAAATAAAGCACACAATTATTTTGGTGATTTTACAAATCTTTTTTCCAGGTGCAAAGGCTACAAAAAACTCCTAAAAATTAGAGAACACTGAAAACATTAAAAGTTTGACATTGGACTTTATAGTATTTCCATTTTACCCTGAAAGACAACTTAAAAAATATGACCCTCATAGAACAGGTCACCTTGCTAATATAAAAAACTGGTGAGAGCAAGAAAAATTTTCACTGGTTATGTGGGGTTTTTGTAAATGGTCTCTCCCCAAACCATTAGAAAATGTTAAAAGACAAAAAACAAATGAAATATGTGGTGGTCCCTAAACTATTTTGAAGGCAGGTAGCTGAGTCTAAGCTACAGTATTTTCTCACTCATAAGAATCCTCCTCCCCTCAAATGCCCTTTCAAATGCGGGAACAGTACAACAGCAAAAATCAAAGAGCATAAACTGCATTTTCAAGAACAGAAAAATCTCTAGTGCTGACAGACAGAGCAGAAAGCAGATTCTTTGGGGGCCACTGATCAGTCAGTCTCCGATCCACTATGAAGACTTCTCTTTCCTATTGCGGGGCGAGTCTGCTCCGTTCGATGTGACCGCTCCGTTCACACCGTTCTCTGAAATGAGAGAAGCACAGGTATGGTTTCGTCATAAACAAATGTGAGCAGTAATCGTTTTGCACGAGGCATCTGCGGGTAAGAAGTTGACCACACAAGGAACCAAGGCAGCAAATCAAGAGAAAGTAGCTACTGCTAAAGAGAGAGCCAGGAGCCAGGGTGAAGACCTGCGGTAAAGTCACAAGGTCTGCAACCGTACCCTGCGGCAGCCCTGAGAGGACATGGCTGTGCCCATACCACCACACACACCTCTCAGAGACGTCTTTAAAACAGATAGAGCTATCAGCGACAGCGACCATTACAGTTGAAGGTGGGCTGCAGCCTCGTTCTTAAAACTATGATGGCGAGGCCAGGTCCAGCAGCACTTGGGAGGCAGAGGCAAGTGGATTTCTGTGGATCGCAGCTCTATAAATGCAGAATAGATGCATTTTTTGGGGTGTAAAAGGCATTCACTGAACTTGGAGACTTTGTGATCAAAGTTTGAACAGTTTAAGGCAGGGATACCCTCTGGGGACGTCACTACTCATGGAGGGATTCAGGCAGCACCAGAAGACATAAACAGAAAACGACAAAACATCTAATGAATAAACAATAGACCCACAAAAAAGTGAGGGTTCAAAAGAGAACTCAAATCATAATTATAAAATGTCTGGAAGTGAAGTGCTCAAGGCTCGAGCAGTCTAGTGACCACAGAGAGGAAGGGAAAGGTCATACTGAGTTCTGGAACCCCTACCAGGAGCCATCTCAAGAAGGGGACCCCACCAGAGAAACAGTCAACCATACATAAGCTTGGAAGCAAGCAGGAATCGATGACACAGAAAAGACACAAAAATAAATAAAAAGTGTAAATAAACAAACAAGAAAGATTTAAAAAGTTTTTCCTTTCTTTTTTTGTTTTTAACAGTACTAGAAGTTGTGCATCCTGGGTAGTTGCTCTAGCCCTGGACTACAGTCTAAATGCTGGTCCTAACCACGAGGAAAACAGGCATAATTCCTTAGAAATCACAAGTTGCCAAAAAGGAGAAATTAATAATTTCATTATCTTGAGTATAAATCTATAAAGATAGAATCACCATGAAGTCCCTCAGTGACTTACAGCACAAAAATGTTGAGATTAAACAAAGGAAAAGTCTGTATAATACTGTTTATAAGGCTAGCAACAAGGATACTGAAAAAAGTGCTAATTATAGGCCAATCTTTTATATGAACACAGATGGGAATATCCTACCAAATAATTAGTTACCAACACAGCAAAGCTGTATTGTCTATCACCCGTCCCTACCGTGGATGTATGCCAGGAATGAAAGAGTATTTCACACCAAGAGGAGGAGGCTTGGGTGGCCCTCAGCGGGCAACAGTGCTTGCTGCACAAGCTTCAGGACCCGAGTTCAAACTTCCAGAAGCCACAGGAAAGCTGCTGTGGCTACATATGCTGGGGACTCCAGCACTCCAGAAGGCGGAGACAGGGGGATTGTTGGGCTTGCTGGCTGCCTGCCACCCTCGCTCCAGGTCAGTAAGAGTCCTTGTCTGAAGGGAGAAAGGCAGAGAGCAAGACACCCAACATCCTTGTCAGATTCTACATATGCACCATGCCCACACCTGTCCTCAAACCAGGATGATTTAGCAATAAAATGCAATGTAAAGCATCTGGATTGGTTAGGAAGGTGCATAAACTATTTTCATTTATAGATGATCCAAAAGAACCCACACAAACATTTCAACAGCCAGTTCAGTAGAGACTCAGGATCCAGATCAATATGCAGACACCAACTACACTTCTCTACACACAACGAACAATCTAAAAATGGAATTAAGGAGAGGATTCTATTTTATAGTAGCATCCAAAAGAGTACAATATTTAGGAAGAAATTTAATCAAGTACTAGACATTTAGACTGATAACTATAAAATTTAATTGGGAGAAATTAAAGAGCAGAATAAATGAAAAGACATCCATGTTAATGCTCCCCAAGGCAATTTACAGATTAAAGGAAATTTGAGTCAAAACTCCAGGTGCTTTTTGCAGACACTGAAAGGCAGATCCTGAAATTCACACAGAAATGCTAGACACCTTACATGACCAAACCGTATAAAAGAAAGCTGGAGAACCCCCACCCCCTGACTGCAAAACTTCCAAAGCCACAGAAAGACAGCAATGCAGTGAGCTTCTCAGACACCACAGCAATGCAGTGAGCTACCCACACGCCACAGCAATGCAGTGAGCTACCCACATGCCACAGCAATGCAGTGAGTTACCCACACGACATAGTAATGCAGTGAGCTACCCACATGCCACAGCAATGCAGTGAGTTACCCACACGACATAGTAATGCAGTGAGCTACCCACACGCTACAGCAATGCAGTGAGTTACCCACACGCCACAGCAATGCAGTGAGCTACCCACATGCTACAGCAATGCAGTGAGCTACCCACATGCTACAGCAATGCAGTGAGCTACCCATACGCCACAGCAATGCAGTGAGCTACCCACACGCCACAGCAATGCAGACAGTGCACTGTTCACACGGCACAGTAAGGCACAGGCATGTCTACTTGCATAGTAACAGGTACCTAAATACATCTGGGGAAATCCAGAGCTCAGATCTGATTAATTTGTCAAAATTCATCAGAGAGAGGTTAGTTTTTCCAGCAAACAATCCAAGAACAACTAACCATGTACAATCCTGAGACTCAGGTCACTGAAGTCTGGGTGCTCTAATGGCCCAGCAGGTCTACATCTACACACACTTGAGAGAGGGACAGGAGTGCAGTAAAGATGTGTAGGTGTGCTTATACCACCTTATTGCTAAGGGTACAAACAACCAGAGAAACAAAGTACGGTACAGCCATACAAGACTGAGCAGTGAGTACGCCATAACATTGATGAACCTCACAAACATGACGCTAGGGCTTTTGTAACGCCCGGCAGGTGAAGGTGCCTGCGGCTGAGCCACAACAGGAATTCCACCCCCAGGATATTGAGGGCGGAAGGATGGAACTGCAAGAGTTGTCTTCTGACCTCCACAGGCACCCAATGGCACATGTGCACTCATCCCCCCACAAAAATAAAAAAAAATTAAAATATTATGCTAATGTTGGCAAGGTGACTTAGTAATTTGAAATGCTTGAAGCGCAAGTCTGACCCCTGGAGCCCAGGTAAGGTGAAGGAGATCCACTCCAGTCAAGGCTTGCATCACGCCTGCATGCAGGGCTGGCAGCACCCTGTCCCTTTAAAAGGCGAAACTCCACCTACTCTTCCCCCCCCCCCCACCCACATCTCTGTCCATCTTCTGCCACTCCTGCCCTTAGAGGCCAGTCTCTCCCCGCCTCTCGTCTCTCAATAAACTCTCTCCCTATGGTGTTGTCTCCTGCCTACCGTGAGGCCTCTGGGCTCCTTCCCGCCAAGGTCAGGGCTAGCCAGACCCCCACACATGCCTGTATACACACCTACAGTAATACACAGAAAATTTAAAATACGCCAACTGGAGTCAGTCACAGAGGAGCATATACTGCATTGCTTCATGCATGGAAGCTGTTTGAAAAGACCGAGCCACTGAGGCACAAGACTGAACGGTGGCTGCCAAGGGCTGGGAAAGGGGAAGCCCAGGGATTTTCTCTGGGATGACCGCCTGTCTGCTGCTGCCTTCCAAGCGCTGCGATTAAAGGCATCCACACACCATGCCTGGCTCTTTCTGGGAAGATTTCATAAAATGTTTTGGAGTTAGGTATAGTTCATATCACTTAGAAAATACTGTTGTCCCCCCCAACCCCTCCCACCCTGAGCCAGGGTTTCTCTGGTAGCCTTGGCTATCCTGGACTTGCTCTGTAGACCAGGCTGGCCTCGAACTCACAGATCCACCTGCCTCTGCCTCCTGAGTGTTGGGAATAAAGGCATGCACCACCACACCCAGCTAGCAAATATAGTGTAAACATGTTTTTATTCTTTAAAATGGCTCAGAGGTGAGGACTCCCATAGTCAAGCATGATGACCCGAGTGTGACCTCTGCATGGTGGAGACAGCCAGGACCTCCAGGTGGTCACATGATCTCCACAGGCATGCCTTGACACAAGTGTGTCTGCACACACACTCTAAATACATAAATGCTGAATTTTGTTTAAAATGGTGATATGTATATTTCAAAGGCCAACCGTATGATGTGGATATCACACCCCAATAAAGACTGTTGACAGGCATTACGGAGGGGCCAGCGAGATGGTCCTGTGGGTTAAAGCACCGGCCACCCATCCTGATGACCTGACTTTGATCCTTGGAACCCACATAGAAGAGAGGCTACTGTGACCTCCACGTGCGCTCTGGCACAAATGCACACATACAAAGTAAGTGGAAAAAGAAGAACAAAGCATCCCAGTAATCAGAAGAACCTCAGTAATGTAGGCTGTATGATACTCATGGACTGAAATATAAACCATCCTTACATCGACCTACAGAGCTGATGTAATTTCAGTCCAACATCTAAGCTGTTTGAGGGGAGAGAGCAGAATGAGCTACACAGGTTCAAGAACTGCTGGGCAAAGCTGGAGAAGAAACCCAACAGACCCAGGACTTAGCAGCACGGCTAACGCTGATGTGTTCTCACAGCCGTAACCCCTACGCTTCTGCCCCAAGCACTGCGCACCGAAGATACCATCTGCAGTGTCAATGTGTTCCAGTCACAGCCAACGGGCGAAAGCAGGGAGGTGCAGGCTTCCCAGCGTTAAAGCACCAAGCATTAGAAGTTTTATGTACATAAAAAGTTTGAAGGGGCTGCAGGTTTCAAACCATGAACGAGATGCTGACAACATGCAGCGCCACGCCCTTAGCTAGCCCCTGAAACTGGAGAGTCCTGCTGTGCTGGGACTCAGTGAGGCTTGCTGGACTGACGGCCCTCACGCGAGCAGAGCAGCGAGGAGTGGGAGAGGGTCACTTCGCACCCAGTTCTCTTAAATAGCTAGGTTTTTGTCACTGGCTAGGCCCCGGTCCGTAAACATGCTTTTCCTTCTTTAAGAGATCTGGAAATGAAACATCCTGCAGCTACGTTTCTCCATGCTTTCACTTCGAGTTTCCACGGCTCAGTCAGTACCAACCTGTTCCTTTTCTGGAAGACCTGCCTTTGGTCACGGCCGGTTTCCTCTTCACAGGTGGGGCCTGGAAGGCAGAGTGCTCCCTCCACCGCCGGAGCTGGAAGTTAATGAACTTCCACATCATGAAGGCTTGTGTGATGCAAATGGAGGCCAGAACAGCGATCCTGAGGACCACACACAAACAGACAAAAAATTAGTGCATGAGGGTAGCGCATTCTGCCGTGGTTGGATGGTAATGACTTATTGCTAATACTTTCATGTTGTTGAAAAGATTATGTTAAAAAATAATCATTTCATTGAGAAATAAATCTTAGAAGTTAAACAAAGGCCTTATTATTATTCAATGTGGAACGAAAACTACAACCGGCATGAAATCAAATCAAGGGTTTCCCGGCCCACAGGTTATCACCACGGTTATTAGATGGCAGGGAGCAAAGTGAAGTGGTGGCGCATTTAGTAACAGTGGGGCACTGCAGTTAACTGTACCTAACCGCCAGCACGTTGAAGTTTCCAGTACTAAAATCCAGCTTCTGGTTCTCCGCTCTTGCCAAGCCAAAACCAACAGTAAGGACTGAAAGAATTAAGGTCAGAAGTCTTCCCAAGACAAAAAGAACCGCCCAGACAGAAAACCTGTAAGACAAAGTGCAAAGTCACAGTAACAATCTCAGCGAGACGGTTCTGCTAGAATCAGAGCCCTCCTGAGCAAATGCATGGCCACACAATACTGCTTTGTGTCAGCGGTGTGCATGTGTGTGGCTGAGCCTCTGGAGGCCACAATCAGCAAGGCTGTCTTCCTCAGTTACTCTCCAGTTACTGCTTGAGACAAGTCTCTCACTGAAAGAGAGCTCACACCACCTGGCAAGCCTGCTTTTCCCGTGAGGCTGGGTCTGAGCTCAGGTCCCCATGGCGGCCCAGCACTCCCCACTGAGCCGTCCCTACCTTCTAAGACAGCACTTCTTACTCTGCAAAAGGATTTCTGGATTCAGATGGTGAGAAATTCTACACACTGTAGCATACTCTCAGAGGTCCTTAGTCACCATCCATTACCTTATCCAGGTTTCCCACAACTCCAGGAGACTACTATGTAACATTTTTTGTTCATTGTGAAATGGTTGAGATTGGCTTCAGATTGTATTTACTGAGTAACTGACATTCTGGGTAAAAGCCAAGACAGAGCCCTTCCGGAGTCAGAGTTTTAAAGATGTCACACTTTAGGAGTCACACCGTTCTAATTTTTCTTTTGATCTGATTTTATTAAAATATTTTCCTATCCTTAGGGCTATATTACCCATTTCTTTAACAATTTTATTTGTTGTGTGTATGCTGTATGGTGGGGTACATGCACGCCATGGCCCACGTGTGGAGATCAAAGGAAACTGTAGACTTGGTTCTTTTCTCAAATCTTTATGTGGGCTCTGGGGCTTGAACTCAGGGCATCAGGACTGGCAGAAGATGCTTTTCCACTGAACCATCTCACCAGCCCCACCCCTTTATTTTCTCCCATGAGTCTTTTCCACCATTCCCTGTCTCGAAAGAAAACCATGGTGTTACAGGAAGATCTGACTCCCAAACCCCACAAGCAGTAAGTCCAATACAGCATCTCTCCAGCTAAGACAGACTCCATTTTAAAGAATAACATATGAAGCACGGACATTGTAAGTGGTTCCCCTTCCTTCTCGTTTATTTCTGAGAAAACTGTAGAATTCATGGACACCGGCTCTGACAACCGGGTGACTGTAGACACCTGGTGAACAAGCAGAGGAAGACAGTACCTACCCCTTCTGGTACTTCTCATCGCTAAAATAAAACAGACGGGAAATATGGAAAAGAAACTCAACAAAATAGTGCAGCACCAGGAGAACAAGGCCCAGGTGGTTCAGGCTGTGGAGAGAAAACACGAAGGAAGGTCAGCTGCCAGCTGAGACGGGTTAGCGCACTGTCTGCTAGCCCACGCGCACCCACTCCAAAGCCCGACTCACTTCAAAAGGTAAGCCCCAGCGATGTGGAAGAGGTAAAGACCAATGTAGACAAGCTGACGAGGGATATCTTCCTGCAAGTACAAAGGCACCAGAGACGGAAAGCATGGTCAACACTTTCGTTTTCAAAGGCACAGCCCATTGTCTTTGTGACATCCAGCTGACTGCATCTCAGAACCAACAGGTTCAATGCCAATGGCAGAGAAAACGCCCTCACTGAAATCCACCCCCACGACCAATAACCCCCCAGGCTGCTAAGACGGCACCAACAGTTTTCCAAAGGGCAGTTATCCAAGAACTTTTTCCTAAGTAAAAGCTCCCTTAGATGCGTACAAACAAGTGTTTCTAAAGCAGAGCTTGCTCACCGAAGGAGCACCCCAGAAAAAGCACATATAACTAAGTGTGGGTTTGGGCAAGGCCGAAAACCAACACCAAGAAAGAAGGCAGAAGCGAGAAGACGTGAGGACACAACTATAGGGAGCCACTGGAGTGCACCCAGCCCACGTGAGAACAGAGGACTAACTAGACGGCTTATCTAGAACATGACGGCTTTAGTGTACTGTCCCAGGTCAAACTCCCCCAACATCCTCCAGTCGCCATGGAGGAAGGCCATGTGGTTTGGAGCGGACAAGTCTGGAGCTGATAAACTCGAGTCTAGCACCCAGGCTCTGGTGAGCACACAGTCATAGGCTGGGGGGAAGGGAGAGAACCAAGGGGGCTGGGCAGTCTGGAGTCAGCTGCGGACACCACCACCACGGCTAGAGGAAGGCAAACGGGGACGCAGGAGATGTGCTGCAGGCACATCATGACACGCACCCTACGAAAATATTAGGGGAATTAACTTTCTCCACCAGAAGCCACAACCAGATTTTGCTTACAATTAACGCATAAAAAGCTTAGACCAATGAGTCATTTAATAAAATGTTTTCAAGTCATTTTACTTTTCAAAACCTGAGAGAGAGTTCTGAGGGATGATGGCACGATTCTGGGCGTGCGCCACCACATCTGGCTGTGCACATCCTCAATACTAATGTCCGTGCAGTTATGGAAGAAGGAAATCGTGGAACTCCGTAAAATTTGTATAATCTCATTTTTCATGGAAAATCTAATTAGTATGCTTACGCTATGAATTCCAAAACTATAAATAACTTGAAGTATCACTTTCACTAGTTATTCCAGGATCTTATTAGTTATTCTCTTGTAAATTCCTATTGTCATTTCTAATTTCACTTCTTGACACTAAAACCAAACTTTAGAAATGATTACATATACGCCTATAAAAGGCAAAGACTCTCTATAATCCATCGTGAACCGACATTTTTAAGAAGCTCTCTATTGCAGGAGTCTGTATCAGTTATTCTGAGTAGTCATTAGTGTATGAGAAAGGCACCCATGGCTTAAAATACTAACACCACTGCCACAAAAGTCCCTTATCCAGCACTGCGGACAGACTCTGAACAAGCTTTGAGATGGTTCAATGGGAAGCCTTGTCCTGAGTGACAGATTAAAAAGATGGGATCATGGCTGCCAAGAAGGAGCAATGGGGAAAACATTTCTAGTATTTTATATAACAATCAATTATATTATCTAAAATCAAAGCTAATTTGGTTATCAGCAACAAAACATTTGACTATTTCTCGAGTTCCCTAAGGTCTTGCAAGTTCAAGCTAGCAGAGCAATGACTGCTCTCTGAGATGTTGCTCAGGCTGGACCCGGCCATCCTGCTTCATCCCCTCTTCAGTGCTGGGATTGTCATTGCACAATACAATCCCAGGCTGGGAAATGCCATTCCCATCTTCTCACGGGAAAAACGGAGATATGCTCCTTGAGGTTACGTGACTTCAATCTTCTTCTTCAAGGACACTACACTCTGCCAGACACACCTCCCCAGCCCTCTCCAGCGGTTAACAGTGTTCCTTTCTTATTCGTCTGCCTGTGAGACTGGCTTAAAACAATCACTGTACTAGTTCCTTCCAGTAAAGATTTCTTCCCAAAATAAACTTCATAGAGTAAATTTTAAGGAACTGTTTAACACATATGCAGCTGTTACTTTCAAATTATGCTAATGACTTGAAACAGTTACTTTCAACTGTCACGTGTAAGGGTTAAAAATAGTTTCAGTTAAGTTCTAAGTTATGCAAATTATTCCATAAAAATTAGACTACATTTCTGGAGCAATGCCATCTGGCAGGGACTGATAAAAAAAAAAAGCTTTAGAAGCTAAAATGAACAACTGCTTAGAAATGTTTCTTTTTACTTACTAGGATCAGTGAGCAAGATGCAGATACTGATTAATAACGAATCTAAAGGTATTATGCCCATGGGTATGCAAATACCTAAAGAAAGCTAAAAACAGTTGAGCCAAGTCCAGCAGTAAAGCATCAAGAACTAAGATGCTTTCAATATTGTTGTCCAACAAAGCTTTCCACAATTACACAAATGTTCCCTAAATCAATGTCCAGGCCATCAGTGGTGGTACACACCTACCACCTTCCCTCACTCAGGGGAGACTGAGGCAGGAGGATCGTGAGTTACAATCTAGACTGGGGCAACAGAAAAACCACAAAGACAGAGAGATAAAGATAGCTAGATAGAGAGACAGACAGATAGACAGATAGATAGAGACTGACTATCAATGTGCGTACTTCCTATCTAAAACGGCAGCTGTCAGCCACACATGGATAAGGCCACTAGACTGAGAAGAGAAACTGAGTTTGCACTGACCTTACAGGTGGCTAAGCAGCCACTGTTCTGCATAGCACAACTTTAGGACACCTGAGACTCACAGGGAGCTCCACTACAGGGAAGAGCTCCTGGAAAGAGTGGGCCTAATAATTCTTAGACATTCAACACCAATGCAGGTCCTCACCCTGACCTATGTAATTCCTGGAAAAGCATTTCCATCTTATAAAAGAAACAACAACATGGGCCAGAGGACATGACCTCTACTTGGGAGTGTTTCCTGATTCTAGCAGACAGTGGACACACCAGTACATACTTTTTAAAGACAGTCTGGTTTATGGGAGGGCAGAGATAAATCGGTGAGTAAATGGTTCTCATAACTCCACTTAGGAAAACTCAAAGTTAGGGAGTTAAAGACAAAACCTCCTAACTGCGGCAAATGTAAATATGTACATAACCGACAAGGAGTAAAATGAATCAACTTAGGCTCAGAGTAATTAACTAATAACAGAAATCGTCTCATCTAGATCCCTACCCATCTAGATCCTTCCCTGACATTATTTTCAAGTAAATCCTAATAGTTTTTTTTTTTTTTTAACTATCTAGACAAAAATAAAGATACTTGATGAATTTATCACAGGGGTCAGGGAATCCTGAGAGAGCACCTCTCTGGTGACATTGACAGGACCAGAGAACAGGCGTGTAAGGCACAAAGTACAGAGGGGGAGGAGGGAGAGGGCACAGAAGGAGGGGAGAGAAATGGCACAGAGGGGGAGGAGGTAGAGGGCACAGAGGGGAGGGAGACAGCACAGAGGGGGAGGAGGAAGAGGTTACAGAGGGGGAGGAGGGAGAGGGTACAGAGGGGAAGGAGGGAGATGTGCATAGGGGGAGGAGGGAGAGGGTACAGAGGGGGAGGAGGGAGAGGGTACAGAG
Source organism: Arvicola amphibius (assembly GCF_903992535.2). Taxonomy (NCBI): domain Eukaryota; kingdom Metazoa; phylum Chordata; class Mammalia; order Rodentia; family Cricetidae; genus Arvicola; species Arvicola amphibius. The sequence goes on along the minus strand of NC_052057.2, from coordinate 71,051,706 downwards.
GGGGAGGAGGGAGATGTGCAGAGGGGGAGGAGGGAAGAGGGTACATAGGGGGAGGAGGGAGATGTGCAGAGGGGGAGGAGGGAGATGTGCAGAGGGGGAGGAGGGAGAGGGTACAGAGGGGGAGGAGGGAGAGGGTACAGAGGGGGAGGAGGGAGAGGGTACAGAGGGGGAGGAGGGAGATGTGCAGAGGGGGAGGAGGGAGAGGGTACAGAGGGGGAGGAGGGAGATGTGCAGAGGGGGAGGAAGGAAGAGGGTACAGAGGGCCCCCAGAGCACAGGTCAACAGCTTTAGCTTAAAGCAATGAGGAGAGAGCAGAGCACAGGGATAAGAGTTCCATGAGGGAAGGCGACTGCAATGCCGGGAGGCTGCTTTCAGGAAGGGGCACCGAGAGCCCCATTAGTTTACCATTCTCTAAGCAAACCCTTTCCCACAGGCTAAAAGCGGACGGCCCCATCCCACCCATCTCAGGAAGGGCTGCCCTGGTGCAAATTTAACCTTTGGGCCAACACTGAATCTTCTTTTGGACTTACACACGAATTGTTAACCGTGCTCCAGTTAGTTACTTGTGAAATAAGTTGCTAAACAACAAAAGCAAAAATGAAAAAAAAAAAAAAACCATAAAGCAAGTAGGAGGCAGCTAGCACATCTCCAACTTCTTAAAAGCTTTTAACATCTTAAAAACTTGCTTAAGTTTTCATTTAAATTACCACTAACATAAAAGTGAGCAATCAGCACATTAAATGCAAAAGTTGAGCAAAATCACAAGCTTTTGAGGCGAAAGAGATCTAGGTTTCGAATGAAGGGGGAGGTGAGAGAATGGCAGAAGCCAGGCTTAGGCCAAGGGCACAGGGCTTGCGGTGTTGGAGACGGCAAGTCAGTCTCTATGGTACAGCAAACCCAGCTCACCTTTTTGGTTTTCTGGAAGTAGAGTTCAGGGAGCGCATGCAGCCAGTACGCCAACTGGGATATGTAGAAAAACTTCATTTGGAAACTGTGTGAGAAAGCGAAAATATCTTTTGAAGCACTGCATTTAAAACAAAACAAACAAAAACTTAAAAATCAAACAGGTGCAAGAAACCAGGATAGACGGACAGCCATGTTTCTGATGCCATCCCATACACCATCTTGAGCAGCCGGCTCGCTTAGTTCCCCACCATTCAGTCAACTCTGCTGCTGCAAGAATGAGCAAAGGCACTGCAGGCAGAACCTCAGCCTCTGGTCTGTCGGCTACCTAAGGCTGAGGAGGAGGAAAAACACAGGGGCGCGACCGGCCCACCTGCAAGACTTCATCAACAGGGAAATGGGGCAAAAAGCCCACCCGATGTCACAACCAAACCCATTACTGTGTATAAATACATGCTAGGAGAGGGAGGGGCTGATGTAACTGTCACCGGAAACGGGCAATCTCAGGCCAAATACCCTGCTGTTTCCTTAGTGAATTATTTCTGCCTGGTTGCAAACACAGGGAGGTGGAGGGAGAGCTAAGACAGGGCCGAGGTCTCCTCTTACATCATAAACCTCTGGCCCTTTCCCCCCTCGCACTCTCTATAAGCCAAAAAGAAAGCACAAAGCTAATCCGAAGATGTTTCCAGAATGTAATACGGCTGCATGGAAGAATGATGTCTGTAACTACATCTTAAAATATACATATATATATATATATATATATATATATATATATATATATAATACATATTTACATCAAAGAATGACTCAGTAAGGGGGACATTACTGTTGGATTTAAGACAAATACACGCATGCCATGTGACTCCCTTTCTTTATGGATTTTCCCTAGTTTTCAGGCCACCAAGTATTCAGTGAGAGCTATCTAGGTTGGAAGCACCTACAAATTTCCAAGCAGAGAGTATACAAACACACCAGACAGACAGCTCCACTCTTGCAAAGGCACAGACAGTTTTGGTGGGTATGGACAAAAAGCAGGACTCACACAGGTGAGACAACGAGAGAACATCTGGATTATATACAGATGCTATACAACTATAAACCGAACAACATTTGTGTGGGGGACTCCTTGCAGGCAAAGCAGCGAGGAGAACTCCCATGCAGCAGGAGACTTGGAGAGTAAGGAAGAGCTCACTGTGGTCACAACCACTAAGCTCCCAGAAACAACATACAGACCCCCAAGATGCTTGAGACAAAAGAGAAGCACAGCGTCAGGAACAGTACAGAACAGAGCAGAAATGAAGGAACGAAGAGATGGAGTGGGTATGGGAAAGAAAAGAGAAACTATGGAAAGATGCAGCCATGCCGACGAGAAGCACAAAGGTGGATGCAGGAAGGGAAAAGAACACAAATTCAAACTGTTAAAATCAGGGCCTGGGGAGACAACGGCTGATCAGTTAAGAGCACCTTTGCTCTTACAGAGGGGCCAGGCTCCATTCCCAGCACATCCAAGGTGGCTTACAACCATCCACAACTTCTTCTCTACCAGTCACACAGGTGGTACACGTGCACACATCTAGGCAAAAAGTCATGCATATAAAATATTCTTTTTAAAAAAGTGGTTAACAATGGAACCGAATAGAAGACCCAGATATCAATCCACACATCTTTGAACACCTGATCTTTGATAAAGAAGCAAAAAATATCAAATGGAAAAAAGAAAGCATATTTAACAAGTGGTGCTGGCATAACTGGATATCAACATGTAGAAGAATGAAAATAGACTCATATCTATTACCATGCACAAAACTCAAGTCCAAATGGATCAAAGACCTCAACAAAAAGCCAGCTACACTGAACCTCATAGAAGAGAAAGTGGGAAGTACACTTGAACGCATTGGCACAGGGAACCACTTTCCAAATAGAACCCCAGCAGCACAGACACTGAGAGAAACAATTAATAAATGGGACCTCCTGAAACTGAAAAGCTTCTGTAAAGCAAAGGACATGGTCAACAAGACAAAACTACAGCCTACAGAATGGGAAAAGATCTTCACTAACCCCACATCAGACAGAGGTCTGATCTCCAAAATATACAAAGAACTCAAGAAACTGGACACCAAAAGATCACATAATCCAATTTAAAAAATGGAGTACAGAAATAAACAGAGAACTCTCAACAGAGGAATCTAAAATGGCTGAAAGACACTTAAGGAAATGCTCAACATCCTTAGTCATCAGAGAAATGCAAATCAAAACAACTCTGAGATTCCATCTTACACCTGTAAGAATGGCCAAGATCAAAAACACTGATGACAACTTATGCTGGAGAGGTTGTGGGGAAAAGGGAACACTTCTGCATTGTTGGTGGGAATGCAAGCTGGTACAGCCCCTTTGGATGTCAGTGTGGCGATTTCTCAGAAAATTAGGAAACAACCTTCCTCAAGACCCAGTAATACCACTTTTGGGTATATATCCAAAGGATGCAATCGTGCCACAAGGACATGTGCTCAACTATGTTCATAGCAGCTTTGTTTGTCATAGCCAGAAGCTGGAAACAACCTAAATGCCCCTCGACCGAAAAATGGATAAAGAAAATGTGGTATATTTACACAATGGAGTACTAAACAGCAGAAAAGAATAATGACATCTTGAATTTTGAAGGGAAATGGATGGAGGTAGAAAACATTGTTTTGAGTGAGGTAACCCAGACACAGAAAGACAATTATCACATGTACTCATTCACAGTGGTTTTTAAACATAAAGCAAAGAAAACCAAACTACAAACCACAGCCCCAGAGAACTTAGACAACAATGAGAACACTAAGAGAGACTTACATAGATCTAATCTACATGGGAAGTAGAAAGTAGATAAAGACAAGATCTCCTGAGTAAATTGGAGCATGGGGACCTTGGGGAAGATTGAAGGGGGAAGGAGAGAGGCAGAGAGAGGAGGAGGGGAGCAGAGAAAAATGTAGAGCTCAATAAATATCAATAATAAAATGTATAAAAAAAGAGAAAAAATAATAGCTATTTAGTAAAAAACAAAAAAAAAAAAACCAAAACAGTGGTTAAAATCAATTGTCTCAAGCTGGCAAAGGTAATAAACACACACAAACGACACACAGCTCTTTTTCCTCATGACAACGGTGATGTCACTGTCCTCAAGCTGCAGGCAACATACCCACTTCATGTATGAGCAGCAAGCCCAGAGGAGATGAACAGGAATGGCTTCAGCTTGTTTGTGACTGGAGCAGTCTTTAGTTAAGAAAGGCCCAATTAAAAACATAGTAATAACTTACGTCATCAGGTTATGGGGATAAGCCCTCCACAGGATGGTTGGATCTGAGATATAGTCTTCCTAAGAGACAGGAAAATTGGCCTATGAGCACCACACAAACATTTACAGTTCCCCATAAAAAGTTCCAAAGAGTGAGCTAAACTCAAATGTTTCAGCTCTTCTAAGCTAATATGAATGGCTTGTGTTTGCCAAGGGATATAAGTATGATATATAAAACCAAGTAAAATATAGTACCCAATTTTCAAGTATCCTTCAATACAGGAGAGTAAGAAGTACAGACACACAAGCATTACGTAATAAACAACTGAGTGGAACAGGCGTGGACCAGCTTTGTGAGGGTGTATTTTAGCTGCAATCAGAGAACTGAAAATAGTACTTCTTGACAGAAGTTCACTATGATGCAACTCATACAATGTCATGCAAACCTCCTTCTCAGGGAACTGGATGTATCTGATGAGAACAAGAAAGAAAGCAAACCCCTCTAAAACCACAGCGACGGCTTAAGAAGACTGTGTGTCCCTGGTGTAACTTTTTTGTTGTTGTTCTGTTTTTTTGTGACAGGGTTTCTCTGCGTAGCTCTGGTTGTCCTGGAACTCACCCAGGAGTCCAGGCTGACCTTGAACTCAGAGCGATCTGCCTGCCTTTGCCTCCCAAGTACTGAGATTAAAGGGAAGTGCCACCACTTCCTGGCCCAGGGTAACTCTTACATTAAAAGCTTACATTTCCTTTATGTCTACTATATCAGTAGGATGGGGTGGGCACTGGATTGAAAGTTGAGTTTTAATACATCTCTGCCATTAAGTGCTGTATCCTGGGCACCTTACTTGGAAGTTGCTAATTTCCACCGTGACGACTGATGACCTAAAATTTTAACAGTCTCAGAGGTGTGTAGAGCCATGCAAAGGGTTATGAATTGGGGGCACTGTGTGCTGTCATTTAACATTAAAGCTGACACAGTCGTCCCTCTCGTTAGAGAGCGAAAGGTTCACAGGGCCTTACTTGAACACTGCTGTTTCAGGAGCAACTCCCTCCCTCCCCCCCCCCCCCCCCCCCCCCCCCCCCCCCCCCCGCCTCAAGGACGAACTGACCAACAACAATTCTGCTTATCTAATCTCAGCAAGCTCGTGGTTAACGTGAGATCTTCTTTGTAAATGGGGAGATCTACAAGTGACAATAAGAAACAATAATGATATTCCATATCCCACACTGAAAACGGTGTGAGCCTTGCTCAGTCAGCAGCTTCGAATTTGTGCTATCTGAAAAGAACCAGCCTGGGAACTCTTCACTATACTCATCCACGAGCAGAGTTCTTGGCGTCACGGAGACGTAAGGACAAGGCCTGGTGACATACTTACAGAGACGAGAATGAATGCGCCCCAAATACAAGCAAGAAGGTAGAACGCACTGAGCTGACCAGACTCATTAAACTTGCTGTGCTTTGTTTTGGAGAAGTGCATTCGTCTGTTAATTTTCTAGAAACAAAAGCAGGTATTAGCAATAAAGAACAAATCACAAAATACACATAATATATGATGATTGTAGGATGGAGAACTAGTGGTGCTTTACGAAATAGGGATTTCTGAGATTGTATACTTACATCCAACACATACTCCTGAATTATGGCGTGAATAATTATCGCCACTAGCATGTAGAAGAAAACTGTAGCCAAATCTTTGAAACCATAGTAATAAAGGGATGCTGATTCTGTAGCTTGTTCTTCTGAAGGCCAGAAAGGACAGACACACACACACACACACACAAAAATATATGTGAGATTATGAAAACAGCACTCGGTACAACATAGTTATGGAAACAAACTCTAACCCCGAATAGAGTTCTACAGTGATACCACAGTTTCCCCCGAGTGTCTCGAGCCATGGGGGAAGGAAAACTGAAGAGGCTGCCTACCACCTGAAGCTTCAGGGATTACTTACAAAAGACTGGACACATGTTAGTCACGGCCACCAAGAACCAAAAAACAGGGGGAGGGAGCCACATGCTACCTGGCAGACTTTTACCTCGCCTACTCTCTTCTCTAGAGCTCTGCAGCCCCTTGGCTGGACTTGCAATGAACCCTCCGTTCTGATTCTCACCGCAGGCCAATGTGACTTGTCTGCTTTGGTTCTGATTTCTGAGCGCCAGAAAGATGCAGCTACTATTATGTTAATTTTGAAATTTGCCTTAATTTTTCAAAACGAATGTCAGTATTTACGAGCTGCTGGATTCTGCTTTTGAGTTTTGAGGGCTTCTAGGTGACAAGTGCATCCTGGAATCTGGAATGCCCAGCAACACTACAGTCTCGGGCAACTTGTGTTCTCAGTCGCTTACTCTACCAAGCGTTTATAGAGCTACACACAATAGAAAAAACTCATCCTGTCCCTCTGGTCTTTCACCAAGGTGGGAACTGCAGAGCAGGTTACAGGCAGACACATTCCCATTTCCTTAAGTCAGCCTCCGCTCTCTTGCTGACGATAGTCAGCCACAGCACCCTGCTCAACAGCAACTCAATTTTTACATAGCATAACCTGGATATAAAACTTTCTAAAGTGAAAGTTTAGCTTGGCCACAATCATCTGATAACTCCCAAAGTTTACTAATATCTTCCCTCGTTAAAATGTTTGCTGAAGGCAGAATACAAAAAATGAAAAGAACTAGCAAGTAAGGAATCTCCCCAGTCTAAAATATAACAAAGGACAGAAATCCTGGCTGTACAACCCACTAGAGTGTATCTATTCTCAGGATATCCATTAGCAGGGGGCTGTAGGAAGTGATACAGAAAATTCTCTGATGGAATTTCAAGACCATGCACAAAATATATAATTAACAATAAATACATAAGACCAGGTTTCATACACTGTTTAGGATAAAATAAAGCCCAGACGCTAGAGATTAACATAGATTTTAGTGTCCACTGGCACGCTGACATGAATACCTACCTGTTGCGGGTTGGGTAACGTTATACTGAAGAGTAACAAAGACAATGGCTGCTTTTGCTGTTATCTGGAGGAGAAAGAATGAAGAGCATCAATAGTGACTCTCTCCCAAACGATAACACATCAAGGGCAAAAGATTACAAATTCTGCCCTCAGTTCCAAGAAGCAAGACCCCCTATTGTGCGGCACCTTGGGCACACAGTGGGGACGTCTGATCCCAAGTAGCGTCTACGTCTAGAGTTAGGACAATTCACCAAGAGACCTTTCTGTAATTCAGACCACATGACCCCTGTGTACTGCTGACATTTCAAAACACAACTTCAGTTGACCCAGCAAACAATGATCTCTCAAATATCAATTCTCTATTATAGAACAATCACTGGGAAGTTCCCATCAAGGGAAATGTTGTGTAAATTAATAAGGGAAGCAGAGTTTGTGTAAGCGAAGTTGGAGCACTTGCATGGTCTACGCGCTTGTCCCCTCCCCTATGCGCCTGGCTAAGTGGTCAGCAGGTATTTCATTAACTGCTGGTCGGAGTAAAGTGGTCAGAACACAAAGATGGAATGTTTACTCACTGGGCACTTACAGGCACCGAGGCCAGTGCTCCACCTAAAAGGCTCAAGTACAGATGAATGAACTAATCCCAGGACAAGAAGCTGGGCTACGTCAGGAGTGGTAAACAGACTGTTACAATACTGCAGGATCTGTGCCAACACCCTACACCACAGATCCTCAGGATAAAGGACCATGCTCTTTGCTTTTCCTTGGGGTAGGAAATGCTTCTCCGAGGTGTGGCACAAGAGCTTGCTTGATGTTCCTAACTTGCCCAGGGGTTGAAGACGGCAGCAGAGGCAGAAACGAAAAGCACAGAAACAGTACTGACTTGCTTCAGTGTGATTGAAATCTGATTTTAAGGAGGGGTCTCGTGCCCCCGTGGATTCTCCACATCGCCACCATAATCATCTTCCAGTTGCCTTTCCATGCTCCCCACTCTCCCTGCAGAGAAGCTCTCTCTTTGGATTCCTGTCTTCCTAGCATAGTGGGGTGGACATTCCTCCCTCTCTTCAAAGGTCTCACCTGTTTTCTGGGCCCCTCCACAGTCTTCTCAGACGGGAGGGGCAGCTCCTTTGTCAAACAACATGGCAGGACTCTGTTCACTTCTGTTGCACCCGCTACGAAGTAAGCGCCATCTGATGGGGCCCTGCTTACATCATCCTGTCACTGTATGCTCAGAACCTAGTCTGGGGAGGCTGGAGAGATGGCTCAGCCAGTGAGGGCCCTCGTCACCAAGCCTGACAGCCCACATGGTGGAGGGAGAGCACTGACTCCTACAGGTTGTCTCCTGACCTCCACACAGTAAGGGAAGAATGCAATGCTAATTTTAAAGACGAACCTAGCGTGGGACCTAGAAAATATGTTCATCATTATAGAATAAGTAGATGAAACATCGCAGAGTAAACATGCAAGCCAAATGTAAGACTTTGCAAGACACCCAGTGAAGGATAATAAAGTTGGCACTAGGATGGTGGCGGTGGGATAGAGGCACTTAGGAAGCCAAGTAAGGCTTGGTAGGCAAAGGAAAGTGTCCCACATTACTTACTGGTGCTTACAGCTTGCACAGCAAGGTGGCAAATGCTAACACAAACGCGGAGTACAAGAACAGCAGGTTATGAACATCAGGAAAGGAACTGATCAACTAATTGAGATTTCTTTGAGATTCATGGTTGCAAAGGGCTGCAGGCAGCTTATATCCAAATCTAGAAGCTGGCAGGCAGAAGTTAGCTTATATGTCTGGACAGAGGTTGAATTGTGGGAGCTTATCTACCATCTTTGCAAGTGTACAGTGTCTGCAGAGTGGACAGAGACTGCCAAAACTCAAGTCCCTGCTACGCTTGGCCAGAAGGTCCTTAGCCATGGAACTACTAGAACCTTTAGTTCATGGAGCCTAGAAGGAGCTTTCCGGGTCACAGGGACTGGGAGAGCCTGTCGTCTTTCTCTTTCTCCCCCCTCCTGCTTCTCTGCCGTACTGTGAAGAGCTACCGCTCCATCGGGCTCTCTGCCACCATGTTCATTCCGCCGCAGACCCAAAGCAGCCGGCCTGACTTCTCAAACTGTGAAACGGGAAAGCCAGTGGTATCCTAACTAAAAAGAAATGTCAGTGACAGAGAGAAAAGAACGTGTCTGGTGTCCCAAAGATGAGAGGAAAATGCTTGAAAAACCGGATGGACCACATAGTCACGTTTCCAAAAGGCAAGATAAGGAGACTGCAATGCAATCGCCACGGTCACAGCTTGAGACACGTCAAGACGAAGGTCACAGCTTGAGACACGTCAAGACGAAGGGCTTAGAGAAGTCAACGTGCAGGGGACTGAAACCCTAAGAGTAACAAGATGGCACCAGGTCTCTTAGCAGGCAGTCACCATGATGCTGTTTTTAGGCCAGGAAAGATAATGAGTCTGTCCCCAGGGGTAGTTCCCAGGGGAAAAGGAGGAATTAAATACAAAGAGGAAAACAGTGGAAAGATGTGTTAGGAAAGGAACTGTAAGCAGAGAAATCTTGACTACTTCCTCTTCAGCTGTGATGGTAGCGCAGGCCAAGCCTCTGTTACCTACATGCCTGAGATCAAAAGCAAATTTGGTTTCTTGCCTTTTAAATTCTGGAGTGTCTGCATATAAGCCACGAGAGGTTTTGCAGTTCTAAGCAGGGAATTCATTTGTTTCTTATGTGCCATATACATGGTGGATCCCTATGTTTGACTATAATTTATGATGAGTCGGGGATAGAATTGTCTTACTTATGTGACCTGAAGTAATCAATATGCGAGAAAGTGAAGGGAGAATGAATGAGAATGGGGATCCATCCACACACACCCCCCAATCTGTCTCTTTCTCTCCCCCCTCTCCCTCCACACACACACACACACACACACACACACACACACACACACACACACACACACACACACACCAGGGTTGATCTGGTATCTGACATGCAACCAAGGCTAACAGAGAACTAGAATATTCCCTCAGCCTCCCAGTCCCAGCATTACAGGGCTGTATTACCTACCACAGCAGCTGACAGCTGATAAAAGCTGTTTTACCTACAAGCAGGGTGGGGGAGGGGATAATGCAATGTTGCCTGGCCAGGACAAGCACAAAGATCACAGATCATGTATGAGGCAAAAATCTGTGATATCAACAGGTGCATGATTTTTTCCTAGAACCCCTCAATGATGTGAATATATATTTATATTTATATGTATCTCATACATATAAAAGGCAGAAACAGCCGGGTATGTTGGTGCCTGTCTGTAACCCCAGGACTCAGGAGGGTACAACAGAAGGATCGGGAACATGAGGCTAGCTTGTGTTACACAGAAAAGGAGAAGGGGCTGGGGAAGAAGACAGAGGAACAGGCAAGGCAAAGCAAGGAACAGTAGTCTCCCCTTAGGCGTGTTTCCAGGCATCTGCGGTCAAGGGCAGCCTGGAAGAGGTCAGTTTTAAACGGTGTTACAGCGAGCAGCCTGATGGAGCCTGTGCCCTGTCTCTCTGTCTAACCCAGGACATCCATCACCTACTGGTCTGCCAGCGGCTGTCGTGGTAACTGGAGGAGCTGCTGGGGCAGTGCTCGTGCCTGGTAATCCTGACACTGGAGCCTAACCGTGCATCACCCTCCGCCTTGTTTCAGCTCCTCTCGCGCGCGGCACAAGGGAGAACGCAATCCAAGAAGATAACAGGCCTTCGCATGACTGGCGTTAGAGCAGAACTGTCCTATCTTATCACTGCTGTTAGTCTTTCGTCATACTTGGTTTACTAAAACCATCACCGACAGCACATGTAGCAAACTCATCGGACACATAGTGCCCTCAAATATGTGGCTGCAGGCATCCCTGCGGTTCTAAACCCTGTCCCTGTGGATAAGGTGCAGCGGTGTCTGTCCTTTAGCTAAGTAAAGCTTATAGGAAGAAAAGTGAAGCAATGGGAGCTAACACATGGGCGGAAAGGAAGAGACAAAGTTACTCCAACAATGTGGACTCACTAGAGAGTTGGCAGAACAGTGGAATGGGGGTGTGTGTGGGGAGTAAACGCTGTTTAGGCTGTGTCCGAACGAACTCCGTTATTCTGGAATTCATGATCTAGAGATAAATCAGGCCTATGATAAAACAAAACCAAACTGTCTAGAAGACGGTCACTAAAGTGAGTTGCTGAGCGGGGAGGACAAGAAGATCAGCTGAACAGAAAGAAGGGTAACAAAGGTACTGCGTTCAAACCTGGTGAGGGGCCTGGGGACGCGGCTCGGGTAGGTTTTGCTGGTCGCCAGGATTGACACTTGGGTTCAGTCTTTGGGAAACCTGTGCTAGGAGAACACTGACTCCTGCAATTCACCTCCCTCTCTCCCTCCCTCCCTCCTCCCTCTCCCTCTCTCTCTCTCTCCCTCTCTCTCTCTCTCTCTCTCTCTCTCTCTCTCTCTCTCTCTCTCTCTCTCAATACAAGGCTAAGAAAAGATTTAAAATAAAATGAGATTTGGTGGGGTCAGCAAGGTGACTTGGGCGTTAAAGGATGAGAACTTTGATTCCTGAACACACATGATGAAAGGAGAGAAGAGATTCCTCAAAGTTGCCCCCTGACCCCCATGTGTGTGCTGTGGTATCTGGACGTGCATGCGTGTGTTATCTATACTCTCTTCTGCTGCCTCCATGCCCCCATTTTCAGTTTATAATATGAGGTCATCAATAACACAGAGAAAACTTTGTTTTCCTTTATACACAGCAAATGTAAATCTTCAAAGATAAATATAGTACCAAATTCTAAACACAACAAAAATTAGATTATCCTTTTATGCAAGGCTTCCAAATAAAATTAAGATCTGGCTTCCAACTGGCTCAGCATGTGACATTAGGCAGGAGGAGAGGAGAAAAAAATAGGAACTATACCCACCTAAAAATGTATAGTGGAATTCATCTTTGCTGACACTGCCCAGCTTCCTAAACATCCCATCCCATTCAGCACGGCTTCAGCCAAGTTAGCAGTGAGGCACACCGATTTAGAATGTAAACATGCCACCCCGGTGCTTATTACATTAAATAGTAAAACTGGTCATTTTGGACATTTATACTACTATCCACTTAGAAAACAAAGAGTTAATTTAGACCTATCTTACATAGGTTACCACAATCTAATGAGATCCAAGTCTACACATGCAAAGTCCTAAGATTTCAGTTGGTGTTTTGAGTGCTTGTAAGTGCCTGTTCCTATTATGGAGATGAGAAGTATATGAGAGATATCTCTGTTAGAGATAGGCATGGCCACTGTATATACTGGATTCCTGAAAGGCAAGAAAATTTCTGACTATCAAATTCTACTTCTCCATCAGTTTATATAAAATTACTTTTTAAGACAGGAGGGAAATGTCATTAAAACAAGCTATATTTAAAAATAAAACCTGGCTGGGCATGGTGGCTCAAACCTTTAATCCCAACACTCAGGAGGCAGTGGCAGGCAGACATCTGAGTTTGAGGCCAGACTGGTTTATAGATCGAGTTCCAGGATGGCCAGAGCTATACACACACAAAGCAAAACAACAACAAAAAACCCAAGATACATAAATAAAACTTGTGGGATTGTATAGATGGCTTAGTGGTTAATAGTACTTGCTGTTTTTCCAGAGGGTCCAGGTTCTATTCCTAGTACCCACAGAGCTTACAACTAACTTCAGTTTAGGGGGTATGACACCCCTTCTGGTCTCCAAGGGCACCAGGCACACATGCAGCACACAGCCATGCATGCAGGCAAGACATCTATGTATGTAAACAAGTTTAAATGGAAACCAAAACCAAGTAATAATAAAACACGTGGGTCAGTGGATAAAGGTACCTGCTGCCATCCCTCATGAACTGAGTTCAATCCATAGAACCTGTATGGGAGGTAGGAGGAGAGACCTAACTCCCATAAGCTGTGTTCTCATCTCTACACTTGTGCTGTGGTACAAAGATTTGTGTGCGCATGCGTGCATACATGTACAAATAAATCTAGGAATAAATTAAGTGAAACCTTTAATGCTATCCCATGATAGCCGTAAACATCGATACCCGCAAACCTACCAGGTACACGCAGCCGAACAGCGTGGATCCCTCACCGCCTGTCTGCAAGGTCACTGACTCTGTGAACCCTCTTTACCCTACCATAGCAATCCCGCCCAGGAAGCTTCCAAAGAGGCCTTACAGCTTCTCCCACTGCTCCATGTTTCCTACTTTAAATCACTAGTAGTAGCTGCATTCTGTGCATAGACACCGACTGTACAAAGAAAACACTATTATTTACAGGATGATCTGTATAATAAGGAGCTCCTACAATCAAACATTTCCCTCAGATTACTTCTTCCTCAATCTTTTGAAAGGATGAGAGCTATATATATATATATATATATATATATATATATATATATAGAGAGAGAGAGAGAGAGAGAGAGAGAGACAGAGAGACCTGTTTTTACTCTGCCATCTGTTTTCCAACCTGGACGAATTTCCAAGGAATTACCAGAGCTACCTTCTTGAAAGTCAAACACTGAGTGAGGCTCCACACATCTTAGTTCACTCCAGCCTCTGCACAGCCCATTTCTAGATTAGGAAACTTGAGTTCCGATATTCCTAACTTGAATTAGCTGCAGAGCGCAGACTTGAGAGCATTCCCACGTGCTTGTTCGCTTGGCTGATAACACCCCGTGTTAGTCCTTCCTGGTTCCTCCACGAATTCCCTAACATATCCTCAGTGTTCTTCCACAAAAGTCTTAACAGTTCCGCAAAACAGCAGCTTCTCTATTATTTTGGCATACACACTGTACTTCTATAATCAGATTGACTTTTAAAATAATTGTCGCTAAACCTCAAACAGCAAAAACCCACCCAGTGTCACCCGCACGTAGATAGTGTGCCTTCCAAACTTAACTCTTTAACATATGGTTAAGGAGAAAGAAACGACTTCATGGACCGAGCTGTTCTGTTCACGGCTTTAATACACTCCTTTTTGGAGTGGTTTTAAAAGCTTCTATTTAGTATCAAAACAATCCACTTACTGTTAAACCTTTAATCCCAGCAGAAGCAGGAGGTTCTGGTGAGTTCAAGGCCAGCCTGGTCTAAGCAGCAAATTCCAGGACAGCCAGGGCTACGCCCTCCAAAAATCATTAACATAATAGTGAATTTCCCTAGAAAATGTGGCAAAAGAATACCAAACAGTTTACATAAGAACAGACCCTGAGGTATTTCTCAGTGTCCAAATTTCTGGCTTACATTTCACTTCACGTAAAGCACTGCAAATCTGCTCTACAGATCCCTCAATTAGGCCTCTCCGGTCAGGAGTTCTTACCATGCTGGTCATAAAAAACTGTTGTGCATACCGGTGCATATAAAAGACTGCATTTTATTTTTATTACTACTATTTTTAAGACAGGGAGGGACTTGGAATTCACTGTGTAGGCCACACTGGATTTGAATTCATAACTCTCCTGCCTCAAGCTCACGATAAGCATCTACTAACTATCTTAAGGTATGAATTACTTTTATATCACAGCAGGAAAAATGTCATAAATTCAGAGATTACAAATATTTAGCATTGTGTGTGTTGCTGATAACTGAGCCCAGGGCCACACTTCTGAGACAGCACGCAATAGGGACTGGGGGTGCAGGTCAGGCAGAGTTCTAGCCTGACCTGCAGCAGTCTTGGGTTCAATCCCAACAAACAATCAAAGCAAGCATTTACCACACACCCAAACCTGCATTTTAAGTATCACCCAATCATAAAATACTGTCAGACTTCTACAGGCCAAATTATCCGATCGACTCCTCATCACCAGCTGTGTGGCCTGGACAAGTGACTTCTATGTCGTCTGGTAAGGGGGACAAATTACGTCTCAGATTTGGGTTGCCTAGTAAGCTTTTGGGCAAGTTAGTCCCACTTTCCCTTCACTCTGCCACCTCCTTAGCAGTGGCTACAACGGTATGTGACACTATCAGGAATAAGTACCCATATGGAGATTCAGAAGGTCTATTAGAAGAGAAGCAAAGGTAACATAGAAAGATATCTAATGATCACACACACACACACACAACACATACACCCCAAACAGGCTTAATGGAAAACCAAAACCGTATTCACCTTTCAGCCTGGGCTGTCTCATTCCATTAGTTTCTTGCTCTCACGCAAATCTTTAAAGCTCTATTCTCGACAGTAAAAAAAAAAATAGTAGTAAAAATGAATAATAAAATATCCCCACTAGGTTACAGGCCAAGGGGAGGGGAGACAAAATGGTAACCATCAATATATTTAATGAGACTCAGAGGTTTACAGATAAAAAAAAAATAGGAGGGGGGAGGGAGTGGGCGGATTCACTGAGGAGGGTGGAAAAAACCCGTAGGATGTTACAGGTTCACCTTGCAAACTTCATTACCCACATTCAACAGCTGTTAAATAAGTCATCAAAATACTCAGATCTGTGGGAAGAGAATTTACACACTCCTGACAGTCTCATCGCCTCTGCGATGAGACACGGAATCGCTCAACTCCTCAACACAGCTGTTGCGAGCCTCGGTCAGGATCAGACCCGATCCTCCGGGGAACGAGACCCAAGGTAGAAAGTTGGGTGAGTGGCCGTCTGCGGGGCGAGGGGCCACCGAGTGCGGGTACCCGGTCCCCGCCCTCCGCGCAGGCGGCAGCGGCCCAAGTGGGTCGGGGGGTCCCTGTCAGTCACTCGGCCTTGCTGCCCCGGCCCCAGGAACGCCCACCGCGCAGGGCCAGCGCCACGACCGCGCCCGCCGCCCCCGCCGGCCCCTCGCCGGCTGCCACGTAACCCTTCGCGGGAAGCAGGAACTGCGCGGCGCGGGAGGGGGCGGCGGGCCGGGCCGGGGCCGCAGGGCCTGCGGGGGGCTGCGCAGCGCCGACCGGCTCCTCTGGGGTCGCCTGCCTCGGCCGGGGCTCGGGAGGGCCGGGGATCGGGACGGAGGAGGGCTCACCTCGAACATGAGCCCCAGCAGGAAGAGCATCGCCAGGCAGGAGACGATGTCCGCGTGATTCTGCAGCACGAATTCGTGGCTCAGCAGCGGCGGGTTCTTGTTGCTCTTCTTGCGAATCGCCATGGTGGAGCCGCCTGTGCCTGTGCCTGCCTGCAGGTGCTCCCTCCGCCCGGCTCCGCGCTCTCGGCTGCTCAGCGCCGCGCCGCCGCCGCCTCCCGCTGGCTGCTCCGCACAGCCCCGCCGCAGCCGCTCGCTGGGGCTTCACTTCCCATCCCACAGCCAGTACGCAGCCGCCGGGGCGGCCCGGAAAAAAAAAAAAAGAAAAAAAAAAAAGAAAAAAAAAAGCCAACCCGAGGCGAGCATGCGCACCAGGGAGAGACCGCGCGCTCGCGCCGTGGCCACGCCTGGTAACCCACAGCGCCCCCTGTAGGCTGGAGGCCGCGGGACACGGGTGGCGCGCCGAGGCTTCGCGCCCTGCCGGGGGTTGGGAATCGTTTGCGGCGCGAGCTTCCTGGGAATGGTCCCTGAGGTCGCGTGCAATAGTATGTGCATGGCCGCCCGGTGCCTTTGCGCGCCTTCCTGGACCACCCTGGCCTTGGTGCTACGACGTTCTTCCACACTGATGGGCAGTCACCGTCCAGAAAATTTGGAAAAAAAGAAGTAGGTTGCCTATTTTTCGATAGTCTGAGCCTCTGCTTCAGACCTCAAGCATCTGCTAGGGATTGTGGCTGACTTCCTGTAATCCCTTGACTTGCGAGGCTGAGGCAGAAGTGCTGTGAGTTTAATACTATCCAGGGCTACATAGCAACACCTTGTTTCAAAGAAAGACTGGCTTTAAACTCTCGTTTGCCTAAAACTCTTCTGTGTCTTTCTCGCCAGACTTCCCTTCTCCACTGGGAGTTTAGATTTCCTTGTTACATCGTATTAACACTATTTAGGAAGTCGGTGAAAAAAAGATTCCCTTGCCGTGCTGCTCCTCTTTCCTTCTTCAGCTGAACCCAGGGCCTTTATTTTTCCAGAAAAGGTGCACTACTTACCCAATCTAGAAGTTAAAATCAACTCATGTTGCAACTTTTTATTGCCTTCCGACATCCATTCCAGCACCAAATTAAGGCAGCTTAGCCTCCTTTCCCTATTGCCACTTTCTTAAATCGGAGGAGGTGGTTATTACTAATCCCAGCACTTGAGAAGCAGAAGCAGGCTATTCTCTGTGAGTTTGAGGCCAGCCTGGTCTGCAAGAGCTAGTTCCAGGACAGGCTCCAAAGCTACAGAGAAACCCTGACTCTAAAAAACAAAAATAAACAAATAAATAAATAAATGGTGGTTATTGAATCAATGCTCAACTTAATATCTGTATTTTCATAGACAAGTTACTTCTGTGAGACTCAATTTCATTATTTATGTATCCATTTACTCAAAAAGTAGGGATTGGGAGTTGACCCAGTACCAGGAACTCAACTGAGAATTCAGAACTCAAGGAAAAATTCAAACTAACCCATTCTTATGGACCTTCATTCGTATGCAGAAAGAGAATCTTTAAAAAAGATTTTGAAAGTGAAACATGTTAAGTGGAACTGAAGCACCAGGAGAAAAACTCAGGGCACCAGGAAGCTGCATTTCCCCAAGGAGAGTAAAGGAAGCACAAACCAGGTGGGTTTCATCTGTTGGAAGGACAGTGGTGGTCACCTTAGCAATTAAAGGAGCTGCTGCCAGGGAAGTGTTTAACCGAGAGGCCACTAGGCTTAGTACTATTATTTTCCTTTCTGGTTAAAATCATGAGTTTCACTTCTCCACAGTGATTCCCACCTTTCAGTCCCCCCTCTGAATGTTCTTTGAGACTTTTCTTCACTGTTTCCCCCTTTTCCTCGTGGAAAGCTAGCTTGACCAAATATCCCTTTGTGACTGGTCGTGCCTGCACAAACAGGCTTGATCTTGCCCTTCAGCACCCTCTGACCTCTGACCCCCGTCTCTTTGACCTACATTACTGAATACTCACTAAGAAGCTATGGCATGCTTTCCCAGGTGCCTTTCTGTCTTGTGTCAGCTGTCTTTGTCTGGCACACTGGCTTGTCTCTTCTACCTAGCAGAGTTTGTGAATTCTTCAAATCTAGCTGATGAGTGACATTTTTGAAATCTTCACAGATTTCATGATTGGCCTAGCCAACGTTATCTTAGGATTCAGCTGTAGTCTAAGGAAGCTTGGATATAAAAATTATAGAGGTCACTTATTTGGGGTATATAATCTGATTGGTTTATCACATATTTACAAAATTGCACAACTATCACCATAACCTAGTTTTAGGATATAGTTTTTTTTTTTTCCTCCGAAAGAAACCTTGTGACTATTACCGATCTTCTGGTGTCGATGTTAAATGACCCCCAATGCTTGTACTAAAAGTGTCACCCAGGGCTGGTGGGACTAGGAGGAGGCAGCAGGAACTCTGGGAGCAGAAGCCTAGATGGAGGAAGTGTATCGCTAGGAGGTTCCTAATTTTGTTGCTGTTGTTTTGTATTTTAGACAGGGTTTCACTCCTAACACAGGGTGGCTTCAAACTCTATAGCCTGAGCTGACTGCAAAGTCACTGCCGCCTTCCTACCTCATCCTGAATGCTGATTATAGGCATGAACCACCAAGCCTGGCTGGGGGAGAGAAAGAGGTCTGCCCTTTCTAAGACCCTGGCTTCCATTTCCCTCCTAAGACCCTGACTTCCATTTCCCTCCTAAGACCCTGGCTTCCATTTCCCTCCCGGTCTTGGTCTCTCCCTGCCCTTCTCTCTGGTACCAGGAAGTTTTTGCTGTGGTAGGCCTGACCATGATTTTGTGTAGACAGAGATTTCTGTTCCACCTGGTCCTGCAGCCATTCAGTCCCAACAAAACACAGAGGCTTATATTAATTATAAAGTGGTTAGCTATTAGCTTAGGCTTATTTATAAACTAGCTCTTACAACTTAAACTAACCCATAATTCTTATCTATGACTAGCCACGTGGTTTGGTACCTTTTATCAGTGAGGCATTCTCTTGATTCCTCTGTCAGACTGGTGACTGCAGACTGAAGCTTTCCTCTTAGAATTCTCCTGGTCTGGTTGACTCACCTATATTTCCTGCTTGGCTATGGCCAACCAGTGTTTTATTAAACCAATACAAGTGACAAATTTTTCACAGAGCATTGTCCCACAGCATTTTTGTCTTAAGGAATTTGGGGTACTTTTGGTTAGGAAAGCAGGAGAATGCTTTAAGGGCTACTTAATGGGACATAATATTAGAAGCATGGAAGACAGTGGTGCTAAGAGTTATTTGAATTGTTGGAGCTGGCTCAAGCGGTTTCAGAAGAAAAGAATTTTAGTATGTTGCCTAGAGATTGTTCTTGTGATATTTTGGTGAAGAAAGTGACTGCTTTTTGCCCTTGTCTGAAGAGTCTGCCCGAGGCTAAAGTAAAGAGTTTTGGATTAAATCTTTTGGCATAGGAAATCTCAAAACAGCCTAGTATAGACTCTGTTGTGTGGTTATCAATGGTAACTCTAATGAAAATTTATAATGAAAGGTAGCAAGCTGAGCAGGGTAAATTATAAAATATAAATTTTGAGGAGAAAAGAAGCACTAGGAAGTGGAATGGAGCCAAGTCCTATCTATGATCAAGGAGATAAACAGGTTAAGAGATGGAACAGAAACTGGGTGGTGATGGTGCATGCCTTTAATTCCAGTGTTTGGACGGCAAAGGCTAGCAGATCTTTGAGTTTGAGACCAGACTACTCTACAAAGCAAGTTCTAGGACAGCCAGGCTTAGGCAGTGAAGTAACCATCAAAAATAGAATCTGGTGAAGATGGAGTTGAACAAGGTGGCCGTATTCCAGTCGCTGGCAGCCTTGTCCACATGGTTCTTGCTTTAGAGTTAAGGATAGAAGAAAGGGGTTATGAAATTTGCCTCTGCAACTAAGAAAAGCCACCAAAAAGGCAGTGTCAGGGGTGTCTCCGAATAAAAAACTAGAGAGACCTGTTTTGTGAGGCTGTGAAGTTGAAGCGTCCATTGCCTTGGAGACCTCAAGGTGTTGGAGATGCCAGAGTTATGGGATACCTGCTGAGGAGAACTGCTAACAGGAAGTGGAACCAGCCCAAGAGAAAGAAGTGTGTTACAGTCATCAAAGCTGAAAGGAATTGGAGCTCTGAAGGGCATTTGGACATCAGATAGGGGATGCAGCCTTCAGAGTTTGCTCAGCTGCTTTTGTTCATGCTTTGGTTCAGTATTTTTTCATTATGCTTGCTTCCCTGTTTTGGAATGGTAATGCGTATCCTATGTCATTATATGTTTGAAGTATGTTTTTTTTATTTTTATTTTATAGAGGATTACAGTTAAGAGATTATATAAATCTCAGAAGAGACTTTGAACTTTAGACCTTTAAACATGCTTGAGACTGTTACAGACTACGGGGACTTTTGAAGTTGGATTGAATGCATTTTTGCATCATGATATGGCTACTAACCTTTGAGGGCCAGGGGGAGGAACGTGATGGTTGAAAGAAAATGGCCTCTAAAGGAAGTGGCGCTATTAGGGGGTGTGGCATTGCTGAAGGGGGTGTGGTCTTGTTGACAGAAGTATGTCACTGTGGAGGCCGGCTTTGAGGTCTCATATACTGAAGCCACGCCAGTGAAAGGGTTCACTTCCTGTTGCCTGCTGATCAAGATGTAGAACTCTCAGTTCCATTATCGGGTCTGCCTGCATGCCTCCATGTCCAACCATGATGAAAATGGGCTCAACCTTTGCAATTGTAAGCCATCTCATTAAATGTTTCATTATAAGAGTTGCTCTGGTTGTGGTACTTCTTCACAGCAATAGAAACCCAAACTAAGACATGTGCGCGCGCGCACACACACACACACACACACACACACACACACACACAAGCTTCCTGAGTACAATCCATATCTTCCTCTCTTCAAGGAGGGTATTGCTTTGGAAAGAGCTCCTGTCTTAGGCAATCCTTCCTCTGCCCTTTTGGTCTTGGCTGTGCTTACTTTGACCCTGTGTTCCCTAAGATAGGAGCCCACTCTACTCAGTTATAACACCGGAAATGTACTTATCTGTCACTCTTTCATTATGAGAAAATACCCCCTGCGGCTTTTACTTCAGTTGTTGAAACATACCACATCTGGTTAGCCATGGTTAGCCGTAGGACTTTAAAAGGCTTTTGGGGTTGGCAAGATGGAGCGTCAGTTTGGGTGATCCAGGACACTGGTGTCAGACAGAGTTAGATAATCTAGTTTATTGGTGGTGACATTTATGACAGCTGTAGCGGGCAGAGGCGGCAAGGAAAGCTTCCTGATGGTGATGTAGGGCTGACAACTGGGGTCAGGCCTAGGGCAGGAAGGGCCTCAGACTAAGGTGTGGCTGAAGGAGTCCTGACCATCCCAGGGAGAGCATCTGGAGGAATCCCATGCTGCAGGAGATGGCCAGGCACTGGGCTCCTGTTGTCCTCAGTTAAACACCAAAGGTTCCACCCAGCACTGCGACCAGCCATCTGCCACCAGACTCGCTTCTGTCAGGAGACCCTCTGCCATGTTCCCTCTGTCCCTCTGCACATGTCTGTAGTCTCAGACCATGTCTGTAGTATCATCCCATATGGCTTCCTTTCCCTTTGCCCATGCCTGTTAGGAAAATTTGCCCAAACCACTGATTTGAATGTACAACTTGCTCCTGCTAGCAACCTAACTGATACCAGGACAATGGCTTCTCGGGACTAGAAGAAACAGATGGCTGGCTAGAGTGGGGTCAGGGAGAATGGGAAGTGATAGAAACATGAGTTTAAGAACACATGAGGTTCCCCCCCCCTTTTTTTCTGGGAGACAAAGCAGAGAAATGAACAAAAAGCTCCAGAGCACCGAAGAAAGATTTTGCTTTTCTTTTTCTATAATGTAGTTTGACATTGTGGATCCCAGTGGGCTAGCCTACAGGAAGTCATTCCTCTACCGAAGGGACTGCAGGAAAAAAGACCCTGAGTGGGTCGAAGGTGATGACATCCACCCACGGTGATGAGGAGGAACACCATAGTGCCACGATGCAGTTATCTCCCCTTGACTATTTCTGTTTTCTCCCAGAAAAAGTGTTAAGACCAGCGTCAATGTATTTGGGAAGAGCACTGGAAAACTCATGGGAGGGCGAGTGGATTAGAGGAACGCAATCAGACGGCAGGGCCCTCTTGAGATCTTCGGATAGGAAATGAAATGAACCCATAAGCAGATTCGCGTCATTTCTCGGCAACCACGTTTTCCTGTCCGCATCCAGGTGTGAGGAGGTAGGCGTGTTTTTGTCAGGCTGGTGTGGCAGCGGCACAAGGACACTAAATATGTTTGCATCCGCGGACAGGGATGATGAAGCAAGGCCCGCGGAGGAATGGCCAACCGGTTTCCATGACGTCACACTCTTCCTTCCCCGCGGTGAAAGGCTAATGGCTATAGACTGTGTTACCCCGGCTCCCTGGCTCTTGCCTCCAGCTGGATAGAACTGGGAATTAAATGGAAGATGCTGGCTAAAAGCCAGAGAGTGGGATATGTACTTTCCTCCCACATAGTCTCTCTTACCATGCTTACCTCTTACCTCTTCCTCAGTTCAGTGACCTCCTCCCCTCCCCTCCCCTTCAGGCTGTTGGTGGCAATGGCTTACTGAATGCCTTGTTTCTCAACACCTGGTTATCTCTTTCTGGTCCCTTAGCCTACTGGCTACTGTGTGACTAAGCCCTACACAAAATTCTCTCTGCCCAAGTCGTTTCGTGTGGGTCATCTTTTCCTTGCCGTTTCTTTGCTACAGACAGGGGATAGAGATATGGTGCTAGGGCCTTTCAACTGAAGGCACGTGCGAGGTTGAGGAGTTGTTGGGGGATCAGATCTTTGATGGTGGGCGTAGCCGGAGATACGGATGACAGACATGATTGCAGACATTGTTTCCTGACTGTGAGATTGACCATAGGATTTTAGGAGGAGGTAGCTGAGGCAGGTCGAGAGGAGAAAGCAATGGAAGTGGGAGACTAGGCTCTAGGAGACTAATCTCTTGGCACACATTTTAGGTGGCCATTAAGCCATGAAGACTGACCAAAAGAGAGCTGGGCGGTGGTGGCTCACGCCTTTAATCCCAGCACTCAGGAGGCAGAGGCAGGAGGATCTCTGTGAGTTCGAGGCCAGCCTGGTCTACAAGAGCTAGTTCCAGGACAGGCTCCAAAGCTACAGAGAAACTCTGTCTTGAAAAACAAAACAAAACATGACTGAATGAGCGAGAGGGAAAGGGAGCCAGCCTGCGAACCAGACGCTAATGTCTGCTGTGAACCAGTCTGGCGGATGACTGCCTCGGGGGTGAGTGGGTGGCAGAATTTGAGGGTGTGGGTTTTCAGAAGAACTGGGGTTTTTCAGCAGGCTAAGAATTGCCTGTCAGCAGCAATGAGAGCCACGAAAGACTCTCTGCCCTTGGGCTCTGTGGTATGTGGGGCGTGGGAGGGGGGAAACAGCCACTTCTTGAGAATGCTCTAGGGAAAACAGGTTTCAGGTTCCAGTTAGGGCTGTAACCTAACTTCTAAGAAAGACAATGAAGAAAACATCCAGAAAGAGGCAGGGAGTGTGGGCTGCCAAGAATTTTGCAGGTGACACACCTAGGGGACACGGCAGAAAGGTTTGGAGACTGAGAAGGTACTCTCAGCTGATGTCCAAGGGATGGACAGAACCAAGTAGGGAGAATGTGGTGATTCTGAGTGACACAGAGGTTTGACCACGGACAACAGGAACTACATCAACCCCAAATAAGTGTGTGAGAGACTGATTTCCCTCTGCAAGGGACTGAAATCCTCTGGCGGAGCAGGCACTTCTGAGGAACGAAAGACAAAAAGAAGTCCATCTAAGCCACCTTAAGGCAAATGCCATTGGTTCTCAGGGTGGTTGCAGGAGTTGCCATTAGTCAAAAACCCTTGTGCTAGCCACCTGGGATACTACAGCCCTGAGGAGTTCTTTCTCACACACACATGTGTGAGAGGGGCGCTCCTTCTCATGGCCTCTCAGTGCCCTCTTGTTGGGGCTCAGCGTGGTTGACTTTATTTGATATTGAGAACTTTTACAGTAGGAAGAATTTTGAGGCATGGTGAAATTATCTGTGGCCTTGCTGGGAAGTGGTGAATGACTTCTAATTTTAGCTTCCTTTTTTTAGGAGCATCTTCTTAAGGGATGGATAGGGACAGGTGACTGTGTTAGTTAGCTTTCTGTCACCCTAACAAAATACCTGGCAGAGAGAAGTTAGGTCTACCTGGGTATATGTGATGCTGCTTCGGTTACTGTCCTTGTTACTGTGCTGAAATGCCCAAAGAAGCAGCTTAGGGGAGGCTTGCTTTTGGCCTATGGTTTGAGAGGATACAGCCCATCACATCATGATGGAGATGGCAGGAAGGGATTCATGGTGGCAGCTAGTCATGGCAGAGGGGAATGTGAGGCGTGGCTTATTCCTATCTCAGTGGACCTCAGAGCAGCAGAGAGCTGGTGGAAAGCCAGCTTAAACTGTAACCCTGCAATTTGCCTACCAGTGAACCACTTTCTCCAGCTAGATCCTACCCACTCAGAGTTCCACAGCCTTCGAAGGTAGCACTGGGGCCAGTGCTGGGGATTAAGTATTCAAACGCCCGAGATGATGTGAACGCAAGTGCAAAGAAGTGCCCATAGAAATAACCAAGAACGAGAGGCTGCAGAGATGGCTGGGTCAAGGCTTCCTGTTCTTCCAGATGAGTGGGCTTGACTTCCAGCCCCCGCCTCCTGGGCTCAGGCTCACAACCACCTGTAACTCCAGCTCCAGGGGATCCTAGTCCTTCTGGCCTCTGGGCACACACACTTGTGATAAACACATGCAGACACTCACACATACACATTAAACACAGTTTAAAGAATGGGGAAACTGAGGCTCAGAAAGACACTTGCCAAGATAATAGGGCTAGAAATATGTTTGTCTATCAAACTTTTTTTTTTTTTTAAATCTGAGACAGGGTTTCTCTGTGTAGCCTTGGCTGTTCTGCAACTTGCTAGACCAGGCTGGCCTTGAACTCACAGAGACTGGCCGGCCTCTGCCTCCTGAGTGCTAGGATTAAAGGTGTGTACCACCACTGCTCCGCTTCAAACTTATTCTTACTCCATGTGAATAAATAGTTGTCCGGGTTTCACTTGCTAGATTGACTCTGAACAGTTATTCCTAATCTTACCCCATCTCTAACACATTTAGGAAATTACTTTTTATTTTTGTTTTGTTTTTGCCCCTACAAGACAGTTATTTTTAAGAAAGCAGGTTTATATATCTGTTCACATGTTATCATTATATAAATATATATTATATAATTATATTATTATATAATTGTTGAAAGTGTAAAATTAAACTCAGAAATTATTTCTTTGAGGAAGCAAGCCCACACCATTGCCCTTTAAAATTACAGAGCTTCTTTGAGTATATTGCAATTTAGTATCGTAGGGAGCAGATCAGACTGGCAGGAATGAAACATACTTGCAGGTGGACCCTGTAATGGTCTGTCCTGTCCCTTTAAGAGACAAGCCATGCCCACTCCCTCGCCTGTCCGCTGCTAAGCCAAACAGATCTTCCTTCCGCTTCCAATCTGAGCCCTTCCTTTCTTTCTCTCTCCCAAAGAGACAGCTGCTGCTGTGGTTCCTCTTCCTCCTCTCCCTGCTCTTCCCCCCCCCCCCCCTCTGCTCTTCTCACTTCTCCCCTTCCCCCTTTCCCTTCCATAACCCACTAAATAAATATTCAGCCTCACTCTGCATGGCATGCCTATCCATGTCTCTGTCTCTCATGTGCCGCATAGCTCCCTGCCTGGGACCAGCTGCCTTCGGGGACCTGCAGCTTGGTCTCATGTTATGCCTATCAATCTTCATCTCTCACCTGCCATGTGGTTTTCTGCCTGGGAACCACTGCCCCTCCTGGCCCGCAGGCTACAGGGGCTCCCTCCCTGGGAATGACTGCCTTCACGGCCTGCCGTGGTCTCGTGCCTGCTGCCCACTGCCGCCACTCGGGGACCTGCAGCGTTTTACTTAAATCATAACAGATTTGACAATTGAACAAGCCCATTGGCTGGTTATGATCAGGAAAATCATGTGACACCCCCACCCCTACCACTCTGCGGTTGTCTGAGACCCTGAGGCCTAAAGAACCTCATGAACAAAGTGGAGGGATATTTTTAACCTTTCTAGTATGAAGCACTTCAGGGCCCGAGCTACCATTTCTCTGATGAAAGATCACTTTCAGAAAGTGATGGATAGGAGAGAAAGGGAAACAGGAAGTATAGACAGTGCCTTTAAGAAGTTTACCTTTGCGCAGGCGAGATGGCTCAGTGTGTAAAGGAACTTGCCACACAAACCTGGAGATGCAAGTTCAGTTCCCAGAACCCCCCTAAAGGTGCCTGGGGAGAGCTGAGTCCACACTGTCTTCCAGTCTGCCCATCCACACTGTGGCAGTGGACAGCCCGAGCCTAACTGTGGCTGACCATTTCTGAGTGGCTGAGCTTACATTGCACTTTACTGTGGACTAAGCTGAATTCCTGGTTTGTTGACATAGAACTTCAGGTGCGAAGGTGCTAGAACCATCTCAAGATTATCTCTTGGTAGAGTGCAGAAGAGAGGGATAGGAAGAGGAAAGGAAGAAGGCTGTGAGGGCAGGAATGGCTTGTACTGGGATCATAGAATGGTGTGGAGATCCAGGAATCTGCCAGTCACACCCCAGATAGCAGGGCCTCAACATCAGGACCAGAGTTCATTTCCTAGGGATGAAGGGGACTGGCAGCTTGAGGTCCAGGACACAGAAGAAGCAGCGTGTTGGAGGCAAGTTTTGGCGCACTGGTAGAGGACGGGGAGGAGCCGGTTCTCTTCTTTTGAAGGCCTAAATTATAGTCATTGTAATCACTTTAGTTGTGAGTGATTACAGAGGGCATATATTGGAACAAAGTTTAAAAATCAAAAGAAAAGCTGCAGTAGCCAGAATGTATTGTGGATCTTTTTTATCCTTCTTTCTTTCTTTCTTTCTTTCTTTCTTTCTTTCTTTCTTTCTTTCTTCCTTTCTCCCTCCCTCCCTCCCTCTCTCTCTCTCTCTCTCTCTCTCTCCCCCTTCCTTCCTTCCTTTCTTTTTTTTTTGTTTTTTGAGACAGGGTTTCTCTGCAGCTTTAGAGCCTGTCCTGGAGCTAGCTCTTGTAGACCAGGCTGGCCTCGAACTCACAGAGATCCGCCTGCCTCTGCCTCCCGAGTGCTGGGATTAAAGGCGTGCGCCACCACCGCCCGGCTTGTATTGTGGATCTTAAGAACTAGAACTGTCCATTTGAACTCAGCAGGCCCTCTCTGTCCCTTGCCTTCTTTCCCTGTCATCTGTGTCCCTCTTTCCTACTTGGCATCCTTTTCTGTGTTATAAATAGATTTTATCTACATAACAGAATGTCTTTATTAAATGTATTTATTAAATACATTTTATTTATAACGGAAAATGTGATCACTTTCGAGTGCCACCAAACATTTAAAGATGGGGCCTGCACTTGTTGGCCTGGGCTGTGATTGATGGAGACCATCTAGTCGATTCTCTCTGGCACTTTGACCCTGGCTTCACAGAAGGTAGTCTTATAGCACATTTCTTCTTGGGATTAAGTTCTTTAATATAATTATTATCATTATTTTCTTCCCATTTACTACTTGGCTTATTCAATATGTCTTTAATGTATTTCAGATCCAGAGGATATAACTTGAATTAACACTGCCTCTTGAAGCAGCACAATAGCATCTGAGCCCAGAATAAATCAGTTCGTCGGATTCTAGCATGAAAGACTATTGTGAGCTTTAAACAGTTTCATCATCCAGACTTTTTGAGATGTGTAAGCTCTATTGTTTGAAAATAATTGCTATTAAGGTGCCATCCACATAGTTCGGCCCCTCGTCCCCCGCAGCCTCGGCGACAGGGACGAGCTCACTTTGTTGCTCTTCTCTCTTCGCCCCCTAGAAGGGCTGCTGCTTTTCATCTTTCTGGGTGTTGACTGTTACTGCCGGGCTGAGCCATTTCCACATGTGTGCTGATCTGGAACTATCCATCAGCCCTGGGCCTGCAGCTTTTGCTCTCTACAGGGACCCTTTATTTGGTTGTTTTCTAAAATCAGACATAAGCTGTGGAAACTCAGCTTAAAACTGACATCTTGGAGGGAGCTAAATGTCTCAGCAGGTAAGGGCGCTTGCTGCCACGCCTTACAACCTGAGTTCCGTCTCTGGAGCTCACATGATGGAGAGGACTGACTCTTACAAGTTGTCCTCTGAGGACATGATTTTTTTGGAGATTAAACTAACCAACTGCCTTTGCTTTTAAAAAGCTCCAATACTGGAAAGACTACTGACCCTTTCTTACTAAACTAAACTACTACTTTAGTAGTCTGCCTGTTGGGTACAACTTTGCTTTCTGTGGTTTCAATTATCTGGCGTCAACCACAGTTTGAAACTACTACATCAAAAATTCCAGGACTAACTCATAAGTTTTAAATAGGATTCATTCCAGCTAACTTGATGTAACCATGCACCGTTCTACATGGTCCCTAACAGGGTGTCAGTTACCTCTGGTGCAGTGTTTTTACGCAGTAGTCACTACCCACCCATCAGTTACTAACAGGGCATCCTTTATCTCTGGTGCAGTGTTTCCACGCAGTAGTCACTACCCACCCATCAGTTACTAACAGGGCATCCTTTATCTCTGGTGCAGCGTTTCCACGCAGTAGTCACTACCCACCCATCAGCTACTTAGAAATTTTGGTTATCAGAACTTCAGAACTTGTGTTCAAGTAACCCCGACTTTATTCTCTAGTGGCCCCACTTTGCATGAGTAATGATACTGGAAATTTAGATATGCTGAAGAAAAGGCCTAAACTGTGTCCATTCCTGAAATTATCAAGAGGGCAAAAGAAATTTATGCAGGTTTGGCTGGGTTACCTCAATGGCAAAAGCATGACTACAATGTGTGGTAGGTGCTTAGTTAAGATGGAAAAGGAATTAAATTACAGCACTTCAAATTATCCATGGTTTCAGGTATACACTGAGGTCTTGCAACATATCCCCAAGATAAACTGGACCTCTGTAACCAATTTCCCTTTCCGTAGCCTGCCTCTGGGTCTCTTGTTTATCATGGTAATGGTGGCAACAGTTTCATAACATTATCTGTCCAATCAACTCCTCATTTGCTGAGAATGACTAGTTACAGATTCTTGTGATTTGAACAGGAAGTGTCTCTCAAACAGCTTAACGTTCTGAAGGCTTTGTCCCCAGATGGCCCCTAATGCTATGGGTGGGATAGAGCTCAACGTGCTGATGAGTTTATCAGAACATGTGGCCCACTTGGAGGAAGGCTGTATTGTGCCTTTGAAAGGAACCATGACCACAAACACAGCATCAAAGACTTTGTAAAGCTTGCAGTTTGGTTAGAAGGGGGGCATGCTTAAAGTTGGGCTAAGAATGCTATAGCTGGACACTGGAGAGATGGCTCAGAGGTTAAGAGTACCTGCTGCTCTTTCAGAGGTCCTGAGTTCAATTCCCAGCAACCACATGGTGGCTCATAACCACCTATAATGAGATCTGGAAAGAAGCCTTGAGGCGGCTCAGGCATCAACAAGACCCTACCCATGATAGGTTCAAGGGCCCAGTGGAAGGAGGAAGCTTTGTCTTTTGCCTGCTTGCCCCTCACTTGTGCTGGCAAGTCCATCTACGTTCTTGCTGATATTCCTTCACTTATATTAGAACCGACTTCTTCAGGATTTCAACATAGACTGAAGATCAGCAGCTCCAGGAATCCTCCAGGCCTTCTGCACTAGATTAGGACTAATGAGACTTCCAGCCTAGGGAGCCTTTCCAGTGTGAGCGTCATTGCTGGACTGCTCAGACTACATCCTGTCAGCCAATCAAACAAATCCCCCTTTAATATAAACAAAAGAAGAGAAGGAGGAGGATGGAGATGCGGATGATGGGGATAGTCTGGGCCAGGTGTACTATCACACACCTTAAATCCCAGCACTGGGGAGGCAGAGGAAAGTGCAGAGGCCAGAGGGCCGATTTCTCTTTTTTTAATTGATATTTATTGAGCTCTACATTTTTCTCTGCTCCCCTCCCTGCCTCTCCCCTACCTCCTTCAACTCTCCCCCAAGCTCCCCATGCTCCCAATTTACTCAGGAGATCTTGTCTTTTTCTACTTTCTACTTCCCATGTAGATTAGATCTATGTGAGTCTCTCTTAGTGTCCTCATTGTTGTTCTCTGGGATTGTGGTTTGTAGGCTGGCTTTCTTTGCTTTATGTTTAAAAATTACCTATGAGTGAGTACATGTGATAATTGTCTTTCTGTGTCTGGGTTACCTCACTCAAAACAATGTTTTCTAGTTCCATCCATTTTCCTGCAAAATTCAAGCTGTCAGGTTTTTTTTCTGTTGTGTAGTACTCCATTGTGTAAATTTACCACGTTTTCCTTATCCATTTTTTGGTTGAAGAGCATTTAGGTTGTTTCCAGGTTCTGGCTATGACAAACAATGCTGCTGTGAACATAGTTGAGCACATGTCCTTGGGGCAGTGGCATGATAGAGCATCCTTTGGTTATATACCCAAAAGTGGTATTGCTAGGTCTTGGGAAAGGTTGTTTCCTAATTTTCTGAGAAATTGCAGAGGGCCTGTTTCTGATAGTTCAAGGCCAGACAGGGCTGTATAATAAGACCTAGGCTAAAAATAGAAAAATAACAAACAAAAACAAGAAGAGAGCTCTGTTGTAGTATTTTGGGATAGGGCTTCTTGGAGGCAGAGAAGTGTTGGGGGAGGGGTTTAGGCCAGACACAGTTGTACCCATGGTTTTTAAGTACCTGGCTACCACTGAAGCTGATGGTGACACTTGGGGTTGGTTTTACACACATGCATCGGCAAGAGTTAAGGAAGCTTCCTCCCAGGTTTCCAAGGGGGAGGCTGGGATCTGCAGTGGAAGCTGGGTAACCTTTGAATCCTGACCCTGAAGCTGTGGAAAGGACGCAGAAGCATCAGCAGAGACAGCAAGAAGTATTCCATGCTAAGACTATGCATTATCTACTAAGGAAAGCCACAGGCAGTGACCAGGGCCATCCTAGAGAAGTAGCCACATGAGCTACAACCAGCAAGGCTATGGGATGGGTTGGCCTAAGTGTCTGGAACTTGATCGTGCTGACATGTGCCCTGATGTTCAACATGGAACTATAGGATTTAATGTTTGCCCTTAAAGTTTTAGTTTTGCTTGGTTTCCCCTGCTTGCCCCCAATTTGGAGAAGGTGTTTTCTCTGTGCTTGTTTCATGCTGGAAGACTGTGGGTCATTGTTTTGATTTTTATAGGGACTATAACAACTTGCCTTGGGTCTCAGAGAGACTCTGGCCTTGGCCCTTCTGAGAATGTGGGGCAGCTGAGTCCCTTTTCCTGGTGCTGTAATGGAACACCATGGCAAACAGCTAATGGGAGACAGAACTTGTTTTACCTCAGGGTTTGAAGGCCCTGGCGATTATGATGGAGAAATCCCAGCCTCAGGAGCTTGAGCAAGCCGCTGTGGATTATTCCCTTTGTACTCTGTGAAGATTTGTTGCTATGACTGGTTTAATCAACAAACTGACCGACCAACAGTTGAATAGAATAAGGTTAGGCAGGAGAACCAGACTAGGAGAATGCTGGGAGGAAGAAGGGTGGAGTCTAGCATGGCCAGTCGGACAGAGAACAGGTCAGACACACAAAGTCAGACACACACATGGGGCAGCACATGCATGGATTAAAAGAAATGGGTTAACTTGCAAGAGCTAGTTAGTAATAAGACTGAACTATTGGCCAAGCATTTATAATTTATATTTAGCCTCCAAGTCAGTTGGTATTTGGGAGCAGGCAGTTGAGTCAGGGAAACTCCACCTACAGGGAGGAGCTTTACATTGCATTTACAGGCAGAAAGCCAAGGTGGCTGTAGCACATGCCCAGCTAGTCTTCTCTTGTCTGTGCAGCCCAGAACCCACCAGGAAAAGGCTTCAACCATCATGTCTTTCAACTTCAGTTCAGTATAACCCCTCAAAGGCATGGCCAGAGGCTAACCTAATCTAACTTAGCTTTATCCCTTCACAGGTATGTCTAGAGGCTTGCATCCTGTGGGATGCCAGGTGCTGTCAAGTTGACAATACCTTTCAGAGAACATGTGGAGATGAAGTAAATGCATTCTTCATTATGAAACCAAGACCAATGACACAAGGTTATGGCTCTAAGCCAGTGGTACTGTTTTGTAACCTTTGGGACACAGCACCCCCATGACACTGGTAGCCTACCACAGGGCAGGCCTTGAAGGTGATACTGTATCTGATCCTGGCTTAAGTTCTCTTATCCTGTCCATCAGGATACAATTATGCCACAAGCTCCCACTCCCATGTTGAGCTGCGTCAGCAGTAATTTATTCACAGATGTGAAACTGTGTGCCAAAATAAACTTCTCATCCCTTATGACACACCACAGCAACAAGAAATGAACCCACACAGTTTAGATACAAAAAGGGTCCCCTGACAGAAGTGAGTGTTGATGGTTTGGTTCGCTGCTGGTAGCATTTTAGAGAGGTGATTGCTCATGAGAAACCAAAGACACCAATGGATTCATCAATTACTCATTCGAAGTTGAATGGCTGGTAGGGCACACAGTGTGACTTCAGGAAGTGGGTCACTGGAGAAAGCCGTTGATGAGTACACTCTGTGCTTGGACCATGATCCTAGCTTTGCTCCGGTCTCACGAGGTGAGCAGCTTTCTTACACTACGTCTTTCCATCATGCTGTTTCTGCGTTTTCATAGGACCAAGTAACTGAGCAGCTAAGCTAACCCTTGGCTGAGACCTCTCAAACCAGCGTGGAGCCTTTACCTCTTAAAGTTGTTTATCCCAGGTATTTTGTCACAGTGACGAGAAGCTGACTGGCCTTACTCAGTGGTTTGCATTGACTAGGTAGTTTCAGGGGTTTAGCACAGGCATCAGATGCTGTAGTTCCATCGTTGTTAACAGTATGTTCATACAGTTCTTTACGAGGCTTTAGCTGATGCAGCTAACTGCCACAAAATATAACAGCCACCCTTTAGTAAAACCCTACTGACTTACAAAATTCACCTTCTCCATGATGGAAGTCAAAAGTTAATAAAATAGTTATCAGACCTTAAACAAGGGATTTCACGGAGCCTGTGTTCTTGTTTGAAACAGTGATAACCATCTATGGCCATACCAGCCTGAAAGAGCCCCATCTCATCTGAAATAGGGGTAACATTAGGCTACTGGGTCAAGTACTATGGTCCATCCTGGTCATGTGCTTTGCCTAATCAGTAAAACGCACAGGAAGGCGAGTTGGGGAAATAGACCAAGAACTACCCCATGTGTCTCAGAGAACATGCTGAAGAGTTCTAGG
Source organism: Arvicola amphibius (assembly GCF_903992535.2). Lineage (NCBI taxonomy): Eukaryota > Metazoa > Chordata > Mammalia > Rodentia > Cricetidae > Arvicola > Arvicola amphibius. The sequence continues at coordinate 71,018,122 of NC_052057.2, read as the reverse complement.
GATGAGAGACAGTGAGATGTGGGATAAAAAAGATCAGGGGATAAAAAGTTGCTGCAACATGAACACAGCTAAGCCAAAGAAGGCATGGAACAACTTAGATATGAGGAAAATGGCCGAGGGAGATCGTATGTGGCAGTGTGGATCCGCAAGACAATGGACCATCACAGAGAGACCTTAGCTGGATTTGCTTTGCTTTTAAGAAAACTCTGGTTCTCCTGAATAGAGAGAACAGGAAAACGGTGGTAGGTGATGGAGGAGAGTTATCTGTCTATATTTTTTTTATTGGTTAATTAATAAAGAAAACTGCCTTGGCCCTTTAAGAGAACAAAAAATTAGGTAGGTGGAGTAGACAGAATAGAATTGTGGGAACAAGGAAGTAGAGTTGGAGAGACGCTTCAGGCAGTCGCGTGGTGAGTCTCCATGCTGCTGCTCTCCGAGATGGACGCAGGTTAAGATCTCTCCTGGTAAGCCACACCTCGTGGTGCTACCCAAATTACTAAATATGGGTTAAAGAAAGATGTGAGAGTTAACCAATAAGAGGCTAAAACTATGGGCCAGGCAGTGTTTTAAAAAAATACAGTTTCCGTGTAATTATTTCGGGTGTAAAGCTAGCCGGCGGCGGGTGGCAGCCCGCCGCTTCACACTACAGATTGGCGCTCCAACGTGGTGACTAAATCCACTCAGGTTTTTAACCTATATTGTTTATAAATGTTCTTTTACATTTAAAGGGGGAGATGATATAGATATAAATTTACATTGGTATAGATTTTAAGGTCAATTTTGTTATATGTATATGTATTTCTGATCTTGATTAAGCTATTGTGATTGTAGTTCATTTTAAAAGTTGTAATATATAATTAAAAAATATAGGTTGTTAATGGATAATCATTGATAATAGTTAAGCTTATAGTCATGTTATTAGATTTTCTAGATATATAGAGATATATTTCAGTTAGATAGACATTCTTCATATCTTTCAAAGACTGCAAAATATGACATTTAATGTTTTTAATAACTTAGGGTTTTTCATGACAATGAGACACGTCTGCTCCTGGCAGCACCAATCTACTTCGAGAGAAAGATGGACATCAAAGAGGCTACTTATGGAGTTTGTTAGCCATTTGGACAAAAAAATGCTCTTGCCTGGACTGTTACATAAACTGGACACAAGGAACCCACAAAAAGAGGACTGCTAAACTTGCCTAAAGGTGAGATGGTCTCTCAGGGTTCCTGATTCGTAAAAGAGTCTGCGAGACGTTCTACAGGACACAACAAAAAGTGACTAAACTGTCTTTAAAATTTCCTGCTTCATAAAAAAGTCTGCTGGACACTATGGGCCTAAAGGCTAAAGATGGATGCCCCAACGGTACAGAGAAACTTTGGGTGACTGTCCAGGCAGCGAGTTGTCTCTGTCATTTCTAGAGTTTTATAAGTTACTTATTTCTTGTTTACTTAGGTAACATTGTATCCTTCTGGAGTCTTTGATAGAGTTAAAAAATAAATAGATAGTTATAGATTTCCTTAGTTATGATAAAAGATAAAATAGATTTAAATATTGTAACTGTAATTCTTGCTTGATAACTGTTTTGTTACATGTAATTTTGCTATGTTAAAGTTAAAGCCTTTCTTTTTTGTTTAAACAGAAAAAGGGGAAATGATGGAGGAGAGTTATCTGTCTATATTTCTTTCATTGGTTAATTAATAAAGAAAACTGCCTTGGCCCTTTAAGAGAACAAAAAATTAGGTAGGTGGAGTAGACAGAATAGAATTGTGGGAACAAGGAAGTAGAGTTGGAGAGACGCTTCAGGCAGTCGCGTGGTGAGTCTCCATGCTGCTGCTCTCCGAGATGGACGCAGGTTAAGATCTCTCCTGGTAAGCCACACCTCGTGGTGCTACCCAAATTACTAAATATGGGTTAAAGAAAGATGTGAGAGTTAACCAATAAGAGGCTAAAACTATGGGCCAGGCAGTGTTTTAAAAAAATACAGTTTCCGTGTAATTATTTCGGGTGTAAAGCTAGCCGGCGGCGGGTGGCAGCCCGCCGCTTCACACTACAGGTAGGTAACTGCTTCCTGGGAAGGCTGGCACATGCTGGAGGCAGGAGCTTCTGGGGATGCTTTAACTCTGCCAGGGAGGCTACCTAGTGGATCACTGTGGTCCCAATTAGCATGAAGTACCCCATCCTATGCAAAGTGTCTCCCTAAGCTGCCTCCGCAGGGAAAGGGAATTATGCCTCTGGAATTTCTGAGTGATGGAATGAAGCAGATATCTGGTAATCTTCAAAAAAAAAAAATGGTACATGGCCCAGTGCCTAGTAGAACCAAGGTCTTGGCAGCACGGCCAAGGATTATTGGAACTCTTCACTTGTTTGCATCAGCTCTAGGACAAAGCTCACAGCACAGGGGAATAAATTAAAGCACATTCGTTTCCTTGAAGCACACTCCAAACACACCATTAGTTTTAACCTTATTGTCAGTATAGAATGTGTTATGCCCATGCCAAGTGAGGAGATGGGCTAATGAAAAGTCACCTGTTTAAGGTCTGAAAACGATTGTATTCAGTTTTCAATCTGAGGAATGGAAATTATATTTCATAAGATGTGGATAAACTCTCACTGAAGACTAAATCTGTCACATGGTGGCACTTAGCTCCAACTCAAATGGAAATAATCCTAACGGCATGTGCTTATAAAACTACGAAGAACGACAACAAAATGCAAGCGGCTGGAGTTGCTAGGTCCCCACCTCCGTGCTCAGCAGCGGCCCACTCCGTGTGGACAGCAAGTTGCTGAAGGAGGTACTGCTGCTGCTGTCAGTACAGGTGCCTGGACAGACGGACTGCCACCGCCATGATGAGCAGAAACATAAAAAGGCAACCCACACAAATACTGATTAGTAGTTTATTTTAGTTGGGAACAGAGCATTAGCCTAGGAAGGAGAGAGGAAATACATTTTAATAATTTTTTTACATATAATTTTTGCCACTGGCACAAGTTCACCGACTGGGAGAATGCGTTAGTCAGGCTTTCTATTGCTGTGGGAAACACCAGGACCAAAAAGCGAGTTGGGGAGGAGAGGGTTTATCTGGCTTATCCTTCCACATTGCAGTCCATCACTGAAGGAAGTCAGGACAGAAACTCAGGGCAGGAACCTGGAGGTAGGAGCTGATACAGCGGCAATGGAGGGGAGCTGCTTACTGGCTTGCTCAGTCTGCTTTCTTATAGAACCCAGGACCACTTTCCTGGGCTGACTTTATCCACAACCTGCTGGCCCCTTCTTTGTCAATCACGAATGCCCCGCAGGCTTGCCAACGGCCTGATCTCATGGAGGCATTTTCTCAGCTGAGGTGTCTCAGCTGAGACACCCTAGCTTGTGTCAAGTTGGCACAAGATTGGCCAGTTCAGAGAGCTATAAAGAAGAGGCTTATTTGGCTCATAGTTCTGGTGGAGCAGATTTAGGCGCTGTGCACAGTGATGACCTTGCTAGCAGATTTAAAGCCAGGACAGGCCACTGCATGGCAAGATGCTGTGTGAGTGTCTCATTCTTCTGGTCTCTCTTACTTGCTCTAAATCCTTCATGATTTAGTCACGGAGGCTCTATCCTAATGAGCCATCTCTCCAGTCCTATACAGCTATTTCTTGGCTGTATTTGCCAACTTAAGACTCCCCGCTATAAAGAACTTTGAAATCCCAGTTCCTTAATCTTGTTATTTTATGATAAAAATTCTAATCATTATTTACACTTGCCCATAAAAATGCAAAGAGGGAAATTATTTTATATTTACTTCCTTTCTTGCATAACTTGTTTCTTGGGATCAATAACTGCTTCATTTTATCTCCCAGTCTGGCTTCCTATGAATTCACCGCCACTCTCAGATGCTTAGCACAGCTTCTGTTGTGACTACCACTGCTTTCCCTTGGATGTTCTCATAGGTCACCTATTCCTCCACTCCCCTGGCCTCTTGGGGACCTCTCTTGAACCCCCTTCCTCTTGCTTTAATCTGGAGCTGACTTTGGCATGCTTTGATGGTCTGAGTATGAAATTCCCCCAAGGGTCCAGGTGCTAGAGGCTCATCAGCCTGTGGAGAGGTGGCGGCCCCTTTATGAGCTGTAGGTCTTGTGTAAGGTAAGCAGTTTCTTTCCCGTGTGCTCCCACCATAGCACACTGCCTTGCCACAGCCATGAGGAAACACAGCCAAATGACCACGGACTGAAAACTCTACAACTCAGGCCATTTCTTCTTTTGACTTGCCTTACGTGTTGTTTACAGCGATGGAAAACTAATTAACACACAGGCCTCACTTTTGCTTCTGCTTTTATATACACCTCTGTACACCTGCTGTTTTGCTGTTGCTGTTGTTTTGTTTGGTGGTGAGTAGGCCGGAACCCAGAGCCTCAGGCACGCTTGCATGCTGTGCCACTCAACTATAGCGAAAGCCCTACTGTTTATTATTTTTAAAAAAATGGATCTCAGAAAGGAGTAATGATAAATATGTGGCCAATCTACTACAAATAATCAGTAGCAAAAAAGTAAAATTTCCAAGGAAAGATGCTTACTATGTCTTTACCTTCCTGTTTCAGACACTGGCACCCTTGCTGTGGCACTACTGCCCGAATGGTGCCTGCTCCCTGTTAAGTCTTTCTCAGTCTCCCACCGCGTTTCCCCCACTCCAAGGCTTCCCCATGGGCTTCCCACTCCACCTCTGACCCAGATCTCATTCATGAGCCTCTCAGCAACCAGAGGGTGGTAGCTTGTGTTCTGTTAGCCCACACGTGTTGTGCTTTTCCATCGTGTGGGATGTGGATTTTCTCAGTAGATTCACAGAACTGGTATGGACCAGTTTGTCTGCTCATTTAATGAAGTATTAAGTAGTAACTGGTGCGAGCCTCCCTTGTGGCCTCCTTTCTCAGCCGCTGGAGTTCTGGTATTATGGGAAGTAGTCATTATACCTGAATGGGCCTTTTATTTTGATTAAAATGTTCCATTATTTATATTTTAAATATAAAACCATTAAAATTTCAAAATGCTAAATAAGCGTATGCTATAGAGTTTCCAGTGCTAGCTTTTTTCTTGTAGGGACCTGTAAGTTCTTCTGAGATGTAACCAATGCTATTGTTTTCTTAAAATTTTTGCATTTTTCTCAAGATACTGTTCATATAGAAATAATGCATTTGTCATTCAAGCATGAGACCCTGGGTTCCATCCCCAGCACAGCATCAAACTAGTGGGGCACCTCAGACATCTAATTGCAGCCCCTGGGAGGTAAAGGCAGGAGGATCAGAAGTTCAAGGTCGACCTCAGCTACATAATAAGTTCCAGGCTACCTGGGTTACACAAGACCCCATCTCAAAGACAAAACAAAAAGAAGCAAACACACGTATGTATGTATGTATGTATGTATCCCTCACCAGGTTCTCATTTTCATTCTGAGTTTGTGTATTCATGCAGGAAAAACTGATTCTCTTTTTTTTCCAAAGATTTCTTATTTTTATTTATGTTTATGTATGTTTGCCTACATGTCTGTCTGTGCACCACACGCATGCAGTGCCTGCAAAGGCCAGAAGGGGGCATCTAGTCTCCTGGAACTGGAGTCACAAATGGTTGTGAACCCAGTCCTCTGCAAAAGCAGTCAGTGCTCTTAACCACTGAGCCTTCTCTCTAGTCTCAAGTAGAATTGATTTCCTTGGTTAGTACTTCAAATTCCCAACTAAGTCAAAATATATTTTGTTTTTTCCCCCCAACTAAAATAAAATATTTCAACTCCTTAAAACCAGAATGGGGTGGAAGGACCGACAACAATGAGAACCTTACTATTCCAACATTGCCCAGAAGCTGGCAGCAGGTTTCATTCTGATTTGTCCCTCTGATTAACAAGTGGAATTGGAGGGAGGGACACTGGTAAAAGACACAATTAAGAGTCTTAGCACATGAATCTTTTCCCATTTTTTTTCAAGAGTCTAATTTTCCACTATTAGCCATTTCACAAACTTTTTCCTGAAGTGACAACCTAGAGATAAAATGCTCAGAGTCCCACAGAAACACACTCGAGATTAATGTCACAGGGCCAGGCATGGTAGCACATGCCTGTAGTTCCAGTACTCCGAGACTGAGCAAGGCCTGAGGATGAGTTTCAGGTCAGCCAGGGGCTACAGGGAGAGCTCAAGATCAGCTTGGGTTACATGAATGGCCCTGTCTTAAAAATGACGCAGGTTGCCCAGCTGCTGAGCTACAGCATATAGCTGGTCTATCAAGCACTGCTCACACATTCAGAAAGGAAACCTGTGGAGTCAGCAGATAGTGTTCGTCCACAGTCTTCCCGGGACCCTGTTCCTGGGAGGGCGCCTTCCTCACTTCAGCCATCAAGGTAGGCATGCCACTAACATGGGGCCACGTGGACTGACCAGAGGAATGGGTAGAGCCTGTCTAAGTCACTGAATCTTTTCCCTAAGACTTTTTCATATTGAAGCTGGAAGAGCCAGCTATTCCTGTTGGTAGGGTAGCAGCTCAGGGCTGCCCACGGCCAGGTCCCCCATCTTGTGCATAAGCCAATATACCGAGTCTTTGATCTGCAAAACAGACGGGAAGGTGAGAGATTCTTGTTCTTAAGCCTGGCTCCCTCTCACCCCTGATGGTCAGTTCCCTGTACTGACCAACCTCGTGCCTGAGCACAAGGGCTTCCATTCCACATCAAAATACACCTCATCTGCTTAGTTCCATCTCTATTCTGTGCGCATGCTGGGCGTTTTCAGGCACTCCAGACTCATAGCTGCAGTGAAATCCATCTTTTCTGTCTTCCATGTGGTGTGCAGCGGCACCTGCGCCTTATGTCGTTTCTGCTGCCGATCAGCATCTACTCAGGGTCAAACCAGGCATCCATAGTTTCCTTCAGATGCCTTTCTACCTGACTCCCATTTTCAAAGATCGAACAGCTGTTTGGGTACTATTTCTTTTCTTTTTTTTAATGTGTCCACAGGGTCATCTGACTGGGTGTGCAGGCTAGAGGTTGATGCTGGGTGTCCTTGTCAATCTTTTCTCCATCTTTTTCCTCAGACAGGGTTTCTCATGGAACCTAAAGCTCATTGACTGGATAGATGAGCTAGCTAGTGGACTCTTAATGATCCTTCTGCCTTTGCTTCTCCAATGCTGAAATTACAAGTGTAATTTCATGCCTGGCTTTTCACGTGGGCGCTGGAAATTCAAACTCAAGGTTTTCATGCTTGGCCCCTGAGCCACGGTCCCAACTCCCCTGGGTGTTATTTCTCTTTTTAAGTAGCACTCATATCTGCCGTCCTCCATTCCTTTGAAACCCCTCTCTGCTTTTGTCCTTCCCATTCTGCATTGCAAACCTCACCTTGTCCAGTGCCTATGTGTGGAAGGTTCTGGGCTGGATGGCTGTTTGGAACGGCAATCTCACAGGCTGGCCAGGAACATGTAAGAGAACATGGCGAAAACTCAAGAGTCATTATTTGCTTAGGTCTTCCTCTCAGTTCCAACTGAGACATAAAGAGCTACTGAGCTGCAAACAACCTGAGGTTATAAAAGAGAGAGGGCAGAGGTGCTGAAAGGGCTGTATAAAGTCTCGAGTAAACAGAAATGAGTAACCCAAAGCTACTGGCTACACCGAATGGGGAAGTAAAGTGCCAGAAACAGGGATGTACTGGCAGCAGGCAAACACTTGCTACTGAGGCACAATCATACTACATAATTCCATTAATCACGCTAGGCCCTGGAACCTGCACTGCACGCTGTTCTGGGTAATGAGGTGAGACCCCCTATCGTCCCGTTCTGGGCAGCTCAGGACGTGACTCATCCTTCATCCCATTTATGCACACTGCGTGTGCTGTGGCTGTTAGTCACTTAGTGGCCCCATGGATCACCAGCTCGCCCGCCACAGGATTGCAATCAGTGCTTGTATGCAGGTAACCTTTATTTTACGTAATCGTGTTCCAAGTGTAAAAGTAGCGATGCTGGCAAATTAGCTCAGCCCAAGAGAAGCTGGAAAGTGCTTCTTTTAAGAGAAAAAACCAGTAAGATACCTGGAGAAGGGGGACAGAGAGTACTTAACCTTTTCCTTTCTTTCTCATTATGTAGCCCTGGCTGGCCTGGAACTCTATGGGTGGCCTCAAAAATATGGAGATCCATGTGCCTTTGCCTCCCGAGCGCTGGATCAAAGGCATGTGTCACCACACCTGGCTGTGCACCTGTCTTTATTACACTACACTGGTATCACTCTACTGTATTACTAGTTGTTGTTAACCTCCTACTGTCTCTATACATCAAACTTCACTGGAGGTGTGTGTGCAGGATTCAGTACCATCGGTGGTATCACCTGCTCTCCACTAGAGGTACTGGAATGTATTCCCTACAGCTTAAGATCACTGTAGTCCATTGTGCAAAGTATGGGTATATATATATGTATATATATATATACACCCATATATGAATATATATTCACTTACTTTATACACATCTCCACTTATTTTAGAGACAGGGAACTCACTATATGCCCCAGGCTGACCTTTAACTAAACCCCTCCAGCTTCACTCTCCTGAGTACCCCTGGGATTACAGCTGGGCCCCATACTCTGTGACTCTAGTACACTGGTTCCTGTGATTTCAATGCTCTCATGAAATTCTGAGTAGCTCTGTGACCTCAGTCACAAATACCATATATTCCAGCTACATGAATTAGTTCAACCACAGGATGCCTTCTCTGTCTGTTTATGTGCGCTGGAACACGTCTCCTCTAAACAAACACTTGCTTTGTGCAGACTGAGCTAAGGCACCCATTAGCAGCCTTCTATAACTCACCCAGGTTATATATTCTTCCTTTGCTCCAAACAAACCTAACGGTGCTCACATTGTCTTAACAATAAGACGATGAGCTCACTCTGAGAGTCCAAATGCTGTTCCGTTCACCTTTGTCTCCTCAGTATCTGGCGCAGTCCCCAGCACAGAGCATTTAATATATGTCCCTGCTTTTGTTAGAGCTTGGTTGCTAGGCTCTTTAAATGACTAATAGATTTAGTACTTTCCCATCCTTCCCCCTTCTTTGAAAAGGTCTACTTGCAATGTGCAGTATCTGAAGTGTGCCATAGCAATAATGTAACAGGTGCATGGATGTTAAAATGAGATTTCCTCAACTCAAAATGCCCTCTTTATCTTCTCCCCCAGCCTCTTTCAAGAACGGAGGAGGGAGCTAAGAGTTAGCAGGCATTTTCTGGGTCAGGAAGACAGAGGATGGCTAGGACTAAGCAGCCCCGACTGTAGGAGTGATGAATTCCGGAGCTGAACCAGGGAGGAGCTGGACATGAGGGATGGAGGCAGAGCAGAGTGACCAGTTTGCATGGTGTTTATATTCACCCCTCTGGGAATGACGGGAAGCAAGGTAAGCTAGTTATTCACATACCAAGAAAGCTATATTCTCTTTGTCTCAGTTGTATTGGTATGTGCTCACATTTTTAGTTTTTGGTGGTGGTATTATGGAGGACATTTAGATTACTGACTGTTTTAGGGATACTGCTTGGTAACACCATTCATGCCCAGAACTTTTACGTTGTTCCTTGCAGAAATGAGTAATTCTCCACTCCTCTCTCCAAATCACCGACCTCACCGTTCTACCTTCTGTCTCCGCACTCAGCTGCTGTCGGTGCTTCATGCACGCGGGGTCACAGCGTTTGTCTTCGGTGTCTTATTTCACTTAGTGTTGTCTTCGGAATTCACGCACGGTGCAGCATATGCCAGGTTTTCCTTTGTTTTTAAGACGTTTTTCTGTTAGCTCTACAGATGCCTACAGATACAAAAGCTGTTTAAGTCAGCTTTTGGGAATGAATCTCAGAAGCTGAGTGCTCAGCCAATACTGTAACTGTTTCATTTTTTCGAGGAGGGCCGCCTGTTTTTCAGAGGCCACACGATTTTACCTCCTTGTCAGCTGTATATAAAGGTTCCATGTTCTCCACACCCCGGCAGCTGTTCTTTCCTTACATTTGGAAGTCAACAGCTATCCAAATGGGCAGAAGCAGTATCCCGTGGTTCTGATCTGTATTGACTAGTGAATGATGCTTAACATCTTTTCACTTGGGTATCTTCTTTGGGAGAATTGTGCATTTGTGAATTGGGTCACTGGCTTTTAATTGCTCCGTTTATAATTATTTTGTAGTATGGAACACTTACTTCCATGGAACAAGGGCAAATGTGTTAAGATTGCATAAAGATGCTGGGAGGTGAAGGTGCTAAGAACAGATTTTGTTTATAAATTGAAATCTTACTTTAAAGGAAGAGTAAGGAAATATACACCCAGAATTCTGAACTTATTTTTATATTATAGCTTGCACCTGTATGGGGAGATTAAGCATTGCTGAACCATATTGTACTGCACAGGATTTTCCATGAAGATGTGAAGTCTATTCAGAATAGAAGAGAAAAGCAGACAAGAGAAATGATTTATGGAAGCCTAGCTCAGTGAACACTGAGTTCAACGGGTTACTTACAGCATGTGGTGAAGCACCCTTTAGGCAGGTGGCTGGCCCAGAGGCAGCTGCAGGACTGAAAAGCCCACTCCAGCAGGTGTGCTGGCTCATGAAGGCTGCATTCCTGCAGCTCCCTGAATCACTTGGAGGGAGCCCAAGCGGCCACAAAGCTCCTTCTCCCCAGCCATCATTACTGCTTAGATAACCTTGAGGAGGGACTTAGTGAATTAAAATTTCAGGAAACTCCTGAGATTTGCAAGTTATTTACTTCCTGAGCCCTGTAAATTTACTTCCTGAGTCTTAGGAACCTCCCCCCAGAACGGAATGTTTCAATTTGTAGGAAATTACTACACACCACTGCTAATCTAACCATTACTTAAGAATGTTATTGATATTTTTAAATGGCCTACCTTAATTCTTCTAATGAAAAGAAAACACTTTCATATATAACTTATATATAAACTGGCGAGTATTTCTGTACTAAAATCTAAATGTGCAAAGCATGTTGGCTATACCAATGAATTACAAAAATAATTATTCAGGGTCTGGAGAGATGGCTCAGCATTTCAGAGCACTGGCTAGTCTTGCAGAGGAACACGGTGTGGTTCCCAGCACCCTCATGGTGGCTAACATCTGGAACTCCAGTTCCAGGGGCTCCGATGCCCTCTTCTGGCCTCTGTGCACATTGTATGCATGTAACACACCGACACCCACGCAGGCAAAATACCCATACACATAAAATAATTATTAATCACATAGTATTTCAAATTGGTATATTTAATATTTTTTCCGTGATAAACTTATGAATCATTAATGGATGCCATTGTAAGAAAGCAAACATAACATGGAGCTGTAGAATCAATACTGAAATGATATAGCTGATAAAAACATGAAATGAACTTGGTATGTAAAAGGTACAGAGAGGGCTGAAGAAGAGGAACATGCAGCATCTGCGCTGCTGGCAAGTGCTAATACATATCCAAACTCAAGTAGTAACTACTGTGAACTGTACAAATTTTGTTATTCTTAAGTAACCAGTTTACTTAATCCATAGGAAACTGACAAAGTGCTAGATTCAGTAAAATGTTCCAAGGCCAAGGTTACATCAATAACCTGCCCTACAGATGTACAGTATAATTCACATACTTTAGAAAGGTATCAAGGGTTGTTTAAAGTCCCACATTCGATATTCTCTATGAATAATCTACAGCTAAAAGAACATACCGCCCTCCACCAGCAACAAGCCAGCTTTGCCGCCTGACACTAAAGGACGGCTCTCCACTTCTTGTCAGGCTTTGTGGTGTGAACTGCAGAAAGAAAACCAGAACAAGAAACAAAGCTAAGTATGTCCAACTGGGCTTTCAGTTATTTTGTAATGAGAAATCCACATTCTTTAACGGAATCTTGTTGATGACTATGATGTGAGTTTCTTCTTGTATGTCAACATGACTGAGGCTTTCAACAAAATTCAAGCTTGGGTGAACTTCTCAATTTTAAGGACTAGATATTCATACGAATGCCTGACTTGACAAATTAATTACCATAAGGAAATAATTACAGGACGCTTCACTATCTCTGATGTCACTGTTCTCCCTAACACTTAAGACTGTGCCTGTTTTCAGGCGTCCCACATGTCCAGAAGAGGCCATCCTCCTGGTGCACAGCCTTGGTGCCGGGAGGGTAGGAGGGTCTGTTTCCCCGAGTCCTCCCCCCTGAATGTGACGCACACGGGAGGACTCAGGGGCTGCTGTTCTAAGATGAAACTCATGCACCTGCAAAAATGTCTGAATGCCAGTAGTAAATGTGTTAACACTCAGAAGCATACATACATATTTTCCCTTCTTTCTCTAGTTTCTTCAGATGAAGCAGGAGATTACGCTCTGCCATCTTCTGTAAATTCTCTGGAACATTCTGAAAAGAAAACAGGAATGAATGGGAGTCTCATTTCTGATGAACACTTAGTTGTCTGGAATCTTTAAACAACAGACATAAACAGAAAAGAAAGTTTAACCTGAGCACATGTTAGTGCTAACCGAGGTCAGGGATGTGGCTCAGCTGAGCTTTCCTACCAGACTCAAACCCCAGGTCCCGTCCCAGCACCGCCTAAACAGGTAACCTCTGCACTCAGAAGTGGGGGCAGGGCAGTCAAAGGTTCAAGGTCATACTTGGCTACTTTGTGAAGCCAGCCAGCCACACATGAGATCCTGCCTCAAAAAAGCGAAATCAGATTAAAAAAAAAAAAAACAAAACCATACCAACCTAAACCACTTCTACCTTGCAAATGTTCTTGCTTTAGACGATCCTTTAATATTTCTACAGATAAAAGAGATTAAATGCCATAAACAATAGCAGTGCCTTATTTTGTTCACTATCAAATTCCTAGTGTGTAGCATACTGACACACAGTAGAAACTCACTGATATTTATAAATATCAGAATTATTATTAATATTCGAATAGTTTTGAATCTGCTTTATACTTTTTTCGGTATTATGATAATATCTTTGTACCTTATGACTCACGGTTTCCCATTACTCTTGCTAAAATAATAATGTAATATTGACATGCCATTTGAATAAAGAGAAAATGTACTTTATTCTTTAAATAAGGATTGTAATTATGAAGTCAATTTTTTCGACTAAATTTACTATCTCTGTGTCTTAGTCAGTTTTAATTGTTATCTCGACACTGCCCACAGGCATCTGACCAGAGCGCCTCAGCTGAGGAATTGCCTAGATCAGACTGTCCCATAGGCGTGTCCGTGGGGGCCTGTCTTGATTATCAATTGACCCGGAAGGGTCCAGCCTACTGCGGGCAGTCCCATCCCTAGGCAGGTGGGGCCTGGGTTACATAAAACAAGAACATTAGCTAAAGCAGTTCCTCAGAACCCTGAGTTCTTGCCCTGACTCCCGAGTGATGGGCTGTGACCTGCAAGGACACAGCACATAATCCTCCTCTCCACAGGCGGCTGTGTCAGAGTGACTCGCCACAGCAATGGGACGGAACTAGAATGCTGTTTCTCAGCTCCCTGATCTTATTTGACAAGATTATCGGATTATCTTGGTCAAAATTCAATGGCTTTGTCTCACTCACTATACCCTCACTGGACTGGCTTGTTTCTCTTTTTCGAAGACAGCTTTTTCTGCATTTTATCTCATTTCACTTAGCATTTATAGTCCTCTTGCATATTTCCCCCTCCATTTACCTTAAACATTGACATCTGCAAAGAAACCCTGGTGTTTACAAAGAGTTTACACTGGCTCTCTCTCTCTTTTGAGACAGAGCAATCTGGCTTCTCACTGTCTGCAAGGCTGGCCTCAAACTCACTCAGCCTTCTGAGTTCTGGGGTCACAGCTGTGGGACCCCACACTCAGTTTCCCTCTTCACTGTTCGCTCGGCGAACACACACAGAAATAATAAGCACTAGCGACACCAAATCTGAATTCAGCTCCTGTTCTCCTTTAAGCACCAGTGCGACAAACCGCCCCTCCACCGGTGTGGTTTTCTAGATCTCAACACGTAAGTTACCCACGCAGGATCTGACAGTGGCCATTCCCAGATGACTGTGCACCATCTAGCACTCTTGGCTGGCAGTGAAGTCTTCTTGTGATCTGATCGCATCTACTCTTCCTACCTCGTCTTCTGGGATGCTCGTCTGTCTGTCCACATCTGCAGTCTGTCTCCTGGGACGTGTCTTCTCAGATTTGCCAACACCGAGGCTCATCACTGCTCCAGTGTCTGAACACGCCCTCTCTGTCCAGAATGACGTCACTGCTCCAGTGTCTGAACACGCCCTCTCTGTCCAGAATGACGTCACTGCTCTAGTGTCTGAACACGCCCTCACTGTCCAGAATGACGTCACGGCTCTAGTGTCTGAACACGCCCTCTCTGTCCAGAATGACGTCACGGCTCTAGTGTCTGAACACGCCCTCTCTGTCCAGAATGACGTCACGGCTCTAGTGTCTGAACACGCCCTCTGTCCAGAATGACGTCACTGCTCTAGTGTCTGAACACGCCCTCTCTGTCCAGAATGACGTCACTGCTCTAGTGTCTGAACACGCCCTCTCTGTCCAGAATGACGTCACTGCTCTAGTGTCTGAACACGCCCTCACTGTCCAGAATGACGTCACTGCTCTAGTGTCTGAACACGCCCTCACTGTCCAGAATGACGGCTCTGCTCTGCTCTGGCCTAGAAAATGCTTACTCGTCTAGACAAAACTCATTGCTCTGCAGTGTGACTAGGGAAAACTGATTTCAATTTTTGTGTCTTAACATATGATGTACAGAACCTGAAGTTTGGTGTGGAAAAAATATGACTTGAATATTCAAAATGCTCCAACATAGGAAGCCTTTGGAGGATTAGAGTATTTTGGATTAAGGATGCTCAACCTATATAAAACATCTAGCGTAGTGTCTAACATGTTTAGTGCGCTCAGTGGAGGCGAGTGGCATGGCAGAGCCATACCTGTTGAAATTGGTCTGTTTTTTTGCCAATCCTTGGACCCCTTGAAGACAAGGGTCCATAGTTATCTATGTATTTCTGAACCTGCTCTAGTGTGTGACAAATAAAATACAGAATAAATGCTGAACGAATAAGCCACTCGGCTATCTCACGCCTTTTACATGCATTAGGTGTTTCACACACTAGCATGGTGACTATGCTTCTGTGCACACACGGAATATACTCCTGAACGAAGAATCAATCTTTATTTAGGCACAAGCAATTATTTGATGATTCATCTGTGGCAGGGTATGAGAGAGTTTTGCTGACTGTACTTAGGTTGGGGGAAACCCTCAATGTAGCAATGTAGTGTTAAGAATGGCTACACACTAGTATTAGAGAGGTAATGCGCTCTTTCACACAATTTTGATGCATTTTATCCACTGTGTTTGTGCATGCGTGTGCACGCGTGCATATACTAAAGCTAAATGTTGACACTGGGTGGTTTCCTTGATTGCTCTCCACCTTAGTTTTTGAGGGGTCTCTCCTTGATTCAGCTAATCTGGCTGAGCGACAAGCTCCAGGAATCCTCCTGCCCCTGCCTCCGGGCACCGGGATTCCAGGCACATGCTGCAACTTTAGCCATTGGGGATGACCTCAGTCCTCACACTTGCACAGCAAACACTGTAGTGCCTGACCCATCTCTCAGTCCCAAAGAAAATACTGTATTCATGTTCCCAATGCCTTTTTTCCAGATAGTGCTGGGCATCCTGAGCCAGGGCTTTGAAAATGCTGGGCTAATGCTCTACTCTTGAGCTACACTCCAGCCAAAGGTAGCTTTTCATCTGTTCATCATTCTCTTTGAAATGGGGCACACTGAGTACGATTCCACAGTCTGACACAAGTCTACGGTATGTTTAAGGTCCTTAACTCTCATTGCTACCATCTCCAGGCTACCTTATAAACTCAACACTATGTACCCCAGGCTAGCCTCAATAGCCCTATCTCTGCTTCCTGAGGACCAAGACTATATGTATGTGCTACTGTGTCCACCATAACGGGACTGGACACTGAGTCACTACGCTCCACTACCTGCACAGCAGACGCTAAACTTGTAAGGACACTGAGCAGCATCGCCTGACTACCACACAGTGCTCCAGGGATGCAACTAGAGGCCACCACTGAGCTGTGGAGTTCTTCCCTACAGAAAGTATTCTATTTGTGGTTTTCACGCACATTTTCCATCGTTCGCCGACAAATTACCACTGCCATCATCCTTGGATTTTTTTGTTTTATTTTGTTTCTGCTTAGAAGATCACTCTGTGTCATTCACTGAAGGCTTGGACACCGGATAGCCAAGATGGCTAGAACAGTGTGTGTCATTACAAAACTCAAGAGCAGTTTCTCCTGCTGAGTCAGGTAAGTAGGGTTTAATGATGGCTCAGGATGGTGATTCTTGTTATCTATGGACATTTTTCAACTTAAACTACTGGTTTCAAGTCAAGACAATTAGCATTACTTGCATAGTCAAAAGACTTGTTTTCACCTGGGATATATTAAGTTTACCACATAGCTTACTGAATAATACTCTAGTAAACAGTAGTCATGTACAGATAAGACGAAAGAAAGTTACCTTGTAAATCATTTTCATAAGTTCAGTCACTGTAAATGATTTTTCAAAGTTATCACGGATTAATGTAAGAACTTGTTCTTCTCGCTTATTTCTGTGAGAAATATATTCCAGAATTTTAGCTTCAGCATTGTGGATTACTGGGCCATGTCCTGAATTAAAAGAATCACACAAGTTTCTGTAACCAAATAAAAACCACTAAGTACAAAGCTAATTCACTCTATTTGAGAATAATTCATATGCAGCACTGGAAAGCATTAAATACATAAATATTCACTGCTTGGAAAGCTACGGCACAAGCCCTTCAGAAGGGGCTGTCAACAACATTCTGTGGTGGGCGGTCTCATGAGACTTGCCTACCTATTCAGTGTGTAGCCACTGGTGAGCTGCCAATGCCCCTCCTGCAAAAACCTTTCTCCCAAGCTCCCATAAGTAACTCTCATTGGATCACCAAACAAAGACTTGAAAGCAGAGTGGGAGGGGTTTGGGAAGAGGAAGGGGTCAGCAGGAAGGGGAGGGGAACAAGAAATGTATTAGGAGGTAAATATGATCAAAATATATTTTTAAAGATATGTTCTATTATTGATGTGTATGTGCATGTGCTGTGTGTATGAGTATATGGGTGATTGTGGAGTCAGGAGCTGCTGTTACAAGTGCCTGTGAGCCTTCTGGCATGGGAGCCTCTCAGAGCACATTATATGAACTTATGAAAATGTCGTAATGAAATTATTATGTATAATGAACATATGCTAATAAAAAGCACTACATATGGACTGCTTGGGGAAAACTAAAGCTTTGATGGCAACTATAAAAAATGTGCATAATGCCAAAAACCTTTAGAGAATTATGTCAAACAAAAATATATAATGTTATTATGGACCTTAAAATATAAGATCTATCTTAGCAATAGTATATGCATTATAACAGTAATCACAATAATGGTAGGTGATATGTAGTGTTTACTGGGTACACAGTATTATCCCACGTACTTGAAGTACTGTGTACTTTCAATGACCCATGAGGTAGGTATTATTACTATCCACAGGAAGGCACAGAACCTGCCTGCAGCTGTGTAGCTAAGAAGAGGTGGAGCCGAGAGTCCTACTAGGCAGTTTTTGACCACTCTGGGTGCTGTCTTAACCACTGTAGTAACCTTATGAAGAAAAGACTGAAAGGGAGAACACAAAAGTGTCCAAGACCCAGGGTAGAAGGAAAACAGCAAATGTTACAAATGCAGAACCTGTAAGAACCCAGATGCAGTTACACTGAAATTCGCCTGCACTTTAAGCAGTCCAGTACGGCACTGAAGTCCACAAAAGGGACATTTTAAATCTTCGAGAACAAAACAAAAAACCCCCAAAAACCCAAAACCCAAAAACCAAACAAACAAAACAGGCTAACCGAGAACCACACAAGTAGCTGGACTTTGGTTTGTACCGTCTGTTTCCTTCTTAGCCCAGGAGGAAGCTTTCTCTTTGAGCCTGTTTCTTTAACTGTGCACATACCAGCTCCTACTTCACAGGGCTTCCCCCCCCCCCCTCGCCAGATACCTGCAGGGAAGCAGTCTTAACTGTACGGTAGCTATGCTGATTGAGTATAATTTACATAAGAACAACTTCCCTTCCACTAATAAGTGAGGTTCAATGGATCCAAACACTGAGAACCTTTGCAGGCAGCCTCTCATTGGCCTGGCTTGGGAGTTTTGCCTTTCATGCAGCCATCCGGGCCTACTCCTCTCATGCCATGACAACACACATGCCCAGCTATACGGTACATTTACTATTTCCTAGGCACCCAGAACTCAAGAGAAAATGCAAGTGTCTTGACAGCTCTTTCCATGGCTGTTGTTAGCAGTGAGTTAGAAAATGAACCAATCCCCCTCTCCCTTCTGGGACTCTTGCTGGGCTTTTCTTAGCGTCTATGATGGAGAGAACATTCATATTGCAAGCAGTGCAGTGCTATCTGACATATAACAGGGCTCTTCTTCTGGAGAGTGGAAATGCACCATTTTATAGTTGCTATGGAAACCTGTCATGTCAACGCTGTGAGTTAAAGTACAAAGGGCAAGTGTTACCCAAAATTTCACAGCTAAACTGTGGTTGATGAGAGAAGTTGGCTAATAAAAACAACAGGGATTGAAGCATTTCCCTATTCCCTTGTAAGCTTGTTTTGTTCCAACGGTTTAGCTGTGTGGAAGCTGAAGAAAACGTACAGAAAATGGACATGACTCTCAGCCAGGAAATAAGCAAGCGTGTAATTTAAAGAAGTAGGGTAGGGCTTCTCAGGTGAGATGGTGATTGGGACTTCCTGTTTAACTCCATGGACAGGAGTCAGGGTGACGAGGAGCCCACTAGACTGAGGGGGAGGAAGGGAAGAGCACTGGGAATCAGGAGAGAGGTACAGGGACATTGAAGAGGCAGGAAGAAACACAAAGGTGTGGAAACCATCTTCAGCTCCACCCCCAGCTCCTGAGCAGAGAAGCTGAACTGCAATCCTAAGGGAAGGGAGGCAGGCCTGATGTCAACAGACTGTCCAGCTGTTGGAGAAACCCACAATTCCTGAAGGCTTTAAAGCCAGTGGGGGATTCAGTGTGACAGAGACTTCTGTATAGCAGAGCAATTGCGAAGCAGCACCTATTACTTTGTTCCCACACCTTGGAGAGCTATGGCCCACTGCGGGCTTATTTGAGACGGAGCTATGCTGGGACCTGTGATCAAACAGTGATCACAAGTGAGGGAGGTGGGAGGCGGCGGCCGCTGTCTGTCTGCATGGAAGAGGCCACAGGAAGCGGTGATGCACACAGAGGAGAGCTAAATGGGAGTTGCTGAGAAGCCCAGGAAGCAGGAACAGTGCGGGCTGCCGGATTGTGGTGACTGGTGGCCCTGCTCTGTGTGGTCAGGAACGTACTGTACTGCTGATGGAGAGCTGACTGCTTGGCCTTGGGAGCTGCCTCTCTGTATGTGTCAGTGCGGGACTGAGAGCTCTGAGGCCAGGGATGGGAGAGCAGTAGCTTGGCCTGCTGGCCTTCCTCCTGCAGGGTGCTTCAGCGTTTGGCAGTGTCTGGAGGAGCTGAGGCTAGCGGTCAGACTGCTGAGTTTCTTCAGTTTTTCACGTCCACTGAGAAACTCTGACACATGTGTGGATACCACCTTGGCTTAGAAATTTGCCACCTCTGGGTGCAAAGACTGGTGGACCTCTGGAGCAGGTGAGAACCTGCCTAGCTTCAAAGGCCATCAAAGCTGGGGCTGCAGTGGCTCCTGGACATAAGAAGGAGACTCTAATATGAAGGAAGACCCAGTACTAGCGAGAAGAAAGAGCATCAAGAATTGACGACATTAAGACATTATCACATTCAAAAATCAATAAGACTAAAAAAGAAACGATAGCAACCATGGCCAGAACACTCAGGACCTCTGGAACAGATGGAGAGACCAAGCCTATGAAATGTGTAGTGTTGAAAAAGAAACTAAGTTACTGACAAGAGACTCCGAAAACGTATCCAGTACTGTTATAGCAGATTAATCCTTAAAAGGAGGGGAAGAAATGATCATTCAAATTCAGGAGGCATTTAGAATCCCTCAACAAACATGACCAGAAAGCAGCCTTTCCGTCACAGTGTAGTGAGAATGTCCAGAGTACAGAACAATTAAAGAATGCTGAAGCTGCACAGGGCATGTCAAGTTACAAAGGAAAACCTATTAGAATAAAAGCAGACACGTCAGCAGAAGCCCTAAGGCCTGGGAAGCACAGACTGACGCATTTCAAGCCCCGAGACTAAGTAACTGTCAACCAAGTCTGTTATACACTCAGTGAAGTTATCCTTTAAAAACTTCCCATTTCGAGTGCAAACTAAATTAATCTGCATCTCAGGAGAAGCCACACAACAGCCATGAAAGCTCCACATTAAGAAATAGGAGAGGAGGCAGTCGGATGGCTCAGTGGGTAAAGGCCCTTGCCGCTAAGTCTGCTGACCAGAGTTTGACCCCTGGGACCCACATGGTGGAAGGGTGGAAGGGGAGAAACAACTCCTGAAAGTTGGCCTCTGCCCTCCACATGTGTGCCATGTATACACATATGTGCAAACATACACATATACACACATGTAAATAAACATTAAAAGCCAGAGATATAGAACAAGTAACCGAATTAAGCACCTTGATGTCTTGAAATAAGGAAAGTCAAATGCAAGATTAATAAATAGAAATAATAAGTCCAGAAAGAAAGTAATGAATATGAATGCTGACTACAAGGGACCAACAAGAGAGCTGCTTTTTTTAATAAAAAGGGTAAGATTCTCAACTCCTTAACCAAACTAACCAAAAGGAGGAGATAAGAGTTAAAGGAAACTGAAGATAAGAAAGGGCACACTGTAGGAGCCTACTGAACTTCAGATCAAGGCACATTAATCTGTAAATTAGTCTAATAAATTGGATCATCAAAAATAAATGAATCAATTTCTAGCCACATATGATATCCCAAAGTCGAAACAAGAGGATAGAAACAACCAAACAGATGTGTAGTGGGAAATAAAGTTGAAGTCATGTTGGAGGCCCTCGAGGAAGAAAAGCCAGGGTGTGAAGAATTCACTACAGAAGACCACCAGGCCTTTAATGAAAACTAGCACCAACGGTCCTTGTGGTAGTCTGCATGTAACTGGTTCCTGTAATCTCACAGGGAGCAGTTCTATCAAGAGGTATGTTTTTGTTGGAGTGGGCATGGCCTTGTTGGAAGAAATGTGTCACAGTGGGGGCGGGCTTTGAGGTTTCCTATGCTCAGGATATCGCCCTGATATCCTGTTGTCTCAGTCAACTTCCTGTTGCCTGCAAGATGCCGAACTCTCAGCTACTACAGTACTGTGTCTGCCTGCAAGCCACCATGCTCCCCTCCATGATGATAATGGACTGAACCTTTGAAACTGTAAGCAAACTTCTTCAGTTAACTATTTCCTTTAGAAGAGTTGCCATGGTCATGGTGTCTCTTCACAGCAACAGAAACCCTAAGACAATCCTCAAACTGTTCCATTATTGTGATAAAGAGATAAAAAGACACAAGAGGAAGTAACCCTTCCAGACCCAGGACAGTAACCTGGGGTTACCTTGCTGTTGAGACAATGATCCAACAACAAAGGGAAAGAAGGCCAATGTCCTTAATGAACACAAATCCTAAAACAAAAGGAAACCCTGGCAAACTATATTAAATAATACCATAAAATATCATAGTATCATGATCAAATTGATTTAATTCTAGAGTGGTTGAAAATATACAAGTAGCAAACACAACACAGTACAGAAATGGAATCAAAGACAAAAATCAAATGCCCATATCATCTGAAGCAGAGAAGGCTGACAAATTTCAACCTCCCTCTGTGCTAACAGCCCTGAAGAATACAGGCAAGGAGCGCCAGACTTGAGCACAGTAAAGGCTACGTATGGCACGCTTAGTGGCTAATGTACAGACTGGAGAAAAACATTTCCTCTAAATTCAAGAACAGGACAAGGGTGTCTATAGCGATATTTTATTTGTGTTTTAATAAATAAAGCTTACCTGAAGATCAGAGTACAAAGCTAGTCACACTAGTCAACCATACAGGCCAGGCAGTGGTGGCACACACCTTTAACCCCAGCACTAGAGGGGAATATAAAATGGGAGGAGACAGGACTCAGGGTCTCAGTCTGCAGTCAGTCCGCAGTCATGTTGAGGACAGGATCTCCCAGCCATGGTAGAGGTAAGAACTCTAGTGGCTGGCTGCTTTACTTCACTGATCTTCAGCTTGAACCCCAATATCTGACTCTGGGCTTTTATTATTCGTGCTACAGATGTCCACTGTCTTCATTCTAATTCAATATGGTGTTTGAATTCTTAGCTGAGTCAATTGCAAAGAGAAAGAAATACAGTGTGGGCTGAGTGTGAATTCCCATAAACTTGTCTCCTGTGCACCTAGCCAGCTAGTGCTGCTTTCTTCTGGGCCTGTGTGGGATCTCTTGGAGGTGGGCTGGGTAGCAGAAGTCAGTCACTAGGAAAGGGCCTTTTCAAGTCATATATGCACTGTAGAAATAACCAGAGGGAGATACAAATACGTGGACTGCCAGAATAAATACTGTGAAAAGAGCCTTATTACCCCAAATGATAAAGAGATTCCATGCAAATTGCCATCAAAATTCTGGTAACATCCTTCATACAATCAGAAAGAACAGTTATCAGAAATATTGATGTAAGACCTCAGATAGCCAAAGCAAACCCAAGCAACGCAGATGGTATCATGGTATCTGATTTCAAATTATACTACAGAGTTATCGTAGCAAAAACAGTATGGTTCTGGCACCTAAACTGGTACACAGGCTGATGAAAGACCCCAGAGTAACCCCGCAGCTATGCTACCTGATTCTTCTTGACTAAGGAGCCAAAACACAACGGTAGAAATACAGCCTTGCAGCAAACAGCGAGGGAAACTGACACACATATGCTGAGGAATGAAACAAAATCCCCGTCTCTTACCTTGCAAACAAAAATTCAAAATAGATCAAGGGTCTCATTGTAAGACACAAACCTTTGAAACTACTAGAGTGGAACATGCGGCAAACACTGCCAAAGGAAGGCGTGGGGAGGGGCGTCTGGAAAGAGCTTCACAGATCAAGCAATGAACTCACGAAGAGGGGAAATTAAAAAAGCTCTGTGCCAATAAGGAAACAATCAGTACAGTGAACAGACAGTATAAAGACCAGCCATCAACTTCTCAATCCTCTCTCTCTGTCTCTAACACACACATACACACACACACACACTCAAACACACACACACACACACACACACACACACACACACACACACACACACGAACGAAGACATAACCAAACACCAAAAGAACAAATGATCCAGACAGTAAGTGGGAATAGACAGGATCTCACGTTGTTCTGGCTTGGTATCTGCTCTGTGACTGAAGATGACTTGAATTTATAGTAATCCTCTTACCTTAAGAACTAGGTTGCAGCAGACACCATCATATCCAAAAGTGCCTCAAAGAAGCAAATTTGAAGAAGTACAAACAGATAATAAATACACAAAAAGAATATTTAATATCACCAGCCACCAGAAGAATGCAAATCTAGACTACACCGAGATTCTACTTCCCTGGAGCCAGAATGGCTACCAGAAGAGAAAAAAGCAAGAAATGCTAGCGAGGATGGGGAAAGGGAGCCATTAAACACTGCTGATGGAACTGTAAATTAGTATGGTCAATATAGAAATAAGCATGATAGTTCCTCAAAAAATGAAAAAACAAGCTGGGCGGAGGTGGCACACTTTTAATCCCAGCACCCCGAAGGCAGAGGCAGGCAGATCTTTGTGAGTTCGAGGCCAGCCTGGTCTACAAGAGCTAGTCCCAGGACAGAGAAACTCTGTCTTGAAAAAAACAAACAAACAAACAAACAAAAAAAAAACCAAAAAAAAAGAAAAAGAAAAAAATGAAAAGACAGAGTTGGGATATAGCTCCGAGGCAGTGTATTTGCTTATTATGTTCAAGGTCCTGGGTTCCACCCTCAATACTGTCAAAGCTACCAAACCAAACTGGACAACCAACCAAGTTACAAAGAGCACTATCACATGATGTACCATGGTGGTGCATATTCCCAAAGAGATGAACAGTCACATGCAACAGACATACCTAATGCCCACTTGGCACTAATTGCAACAGGAAGTTCTGGAATCAGCACAGGTGCTTGCTGATGGATGAAAGGAAATGAAAAAAGTATCTATATATAACAGAATATTATTATTCCACAAGAATGAAATCATGATATTTGCTGGAAAATGGATGGATCATTATGTCAACCTCAGAAAGTCAAGTATCACGTGTTTCACTCATATGTAGCATCTAGATTAAACCAAACATGACTGGAAAAAAGAAAAGACCGGTAAAATGATTCCTAATGATATGCTGCTCTACTCATAGACTGGTGCCTAGTCCAGCTGTCATCAGAGCCTTCATCCAGGAACTGATGGAAACGGATGCGGACCCACAGCCAAACATTAGGTGGAGCCTGGGGAATCCTGAGGAAGAGGGGAGGAAGGACTGTAGGAACCAGTGGGGATAAGGACATCACAAGAAAACCCACAGAGTCAACTAACCTGAGCTCATAGGGCTCACAGGGATTGAAGCAACAACCAGGGTGCCTGCATGGGACTGACCTAGCACTGACCTAGGCCCTATGCATGTATATTACTGTTGTGTAGTTTGGTCTTCTTGTAGGACTCCAAACAGTGGGAACAGGGCTGTCTATGACTCTTTTTACCTGATTTTGAGACACTTGCCTCACACTGGGTTGCCTCATCCAGCCTTAATATGAGGAGAGATGTCTAGTCTTACAGCAACTTGATATGCCATGTTTGGTTGACATCCATGGGAGTTTTGCCCTTTTCTGAAGAGAAACACAGGAGGAGAGGCTGGGGGGTGGGTGGGAGGAAGTGAGGTTGAGAGAGGGCCAGGGAAGAGAGGAGGGAGAAGAAACTGTAGTCCAGATTTAAAAAAAAAAAGGAATGAGGCGGCAGGAGAGGCGCTCCAAGGGAAGAGCATGCACTACCATTACAGAAGACCTGGGTTCAGTTTCCTGAACTCCAGTCAGGAAGCTCACACGTGCCAGCACTAGGGGACCCTCTTTTGACCTCCACAGACACTGCACTAAGATGTGCAAATCCACACTCGGACACATATACATTATTAAAAATAAAATCTTCAAAAAGTGAAAATTGCAGAAGAGGAATGGTGGGTGGGAAAAGGGAGTAAAAGAGGGAATGCAGGTAAATGTGATGAAGGCACATTTTATAACAGATGCATGAAAATGCCATCCTGAAACCAAGTACTTGAACACTTAGCATATGTTAATATAAAAACTTCAAGTTGTCTATATATATTTCAACTCAGAGATAAGCCAAATAAACATTCTTTATCATGTGAAAAGATGGCTTGCTAGATTAAAAAACACTACTCACCAGGATATATAATATCAGCTTTGATTTTTAATAAGTTCTTTAGGGAGTTCATATAATCATAGAGGTCTTCAAATATCGTTGTTCCTTCTCCTAGGATACAATCCCCAGAAAATATGGCATTTTCCTCTTCCAGGAATAGAGCCATGTGGTCATCAGTGTGGCCAGGAGTGTGTATAACTCTAGTCAAAAACAGAAGTTATGAATCACAAAACAATAAGTATGAGTTCTCAGGCTTGGGGAAAATGTTACAAAGTAAATAATTCTATCATCTTTAGACAAGACATTAACATGCTACCAATGAGTCAAAAATCTCATTATCCCAGTTTTTTCAGGGGTTCCTCTTGGAAAGTCGAGTACAGACAAATATCCCCTATTACTAGATTTCATTTCTTATTCAGAAGTACAAATTTAATAGCATATTTTCTTATAAATAAAAAGATGATAAGAACAAATTTTAAATACATGAATGAAAATATAAAAAAGTTAAAATTAAGATTATTGAAAAATAGTACTTTTAGTAAGAGCATAGCTTTTCAATTTCTTTCATTAATAATTAAAAACAAAACTGACTTTTGAAGTTTTCATTACTTTATTATGTTTTCTATGTTATTATATACTTTTCATAGGCAAATACCTAAGTGCTCTATATAAATATTTGGCACAATTCTATAAGTTTCAAAAATAAAATTTACTCTACTAGTATTTATATAAAATTTAAGAGAAACATCCTTAAATGTATTTGTTTCTGCTGTGGAACAATGGTCTGGTACCCTGCAAAGATTTGTTACTTGTATTTTAATAAACTACGGATTGACCACTAGTCAGGCAGCAAAAGTATAGGCAGGGTGACCAGGCAGGAAGTAAAGGCAGGGCAATGAGAACAGGAGAATTCTGGGAAGAGAAAAGGTCAGTCTGCAGTCATCACTCAGAGGCAGAGGAAACAAGATGAGAATGCTTCACAGATAAAGGTACCAAGCCACATGGCTAACACAGACAAGAATCATGGGCTAATTTAAGATATAAGAAAGAGTTAATAAGAAGCCTGAGCTAATAGGCCAACCAGTTTATGATTAATGTAGATCTCTATGTGTTTTTTTTGGGATGGAGCAGCTGTGGGTTTGGGTTGGACAGAAACCTCAGCCAACATATTTCCACTTACTTTTTAGGTAAGTGTAGAGGCTGGAAAGATGACTTGGTAGTTAGGAGTGCCTGTTGCTCTTGTAGAGAACCCAAGTTTGGTCCCCACATGGTGGCTCACAACCATCTCTAACTCTCGTTCCATGGAAATCTAATAGTCTCTTCTGACCTCTGCAGCACCACACATATACGTAGTGCAAAACACTCAAACTGATTAAAAAAGCCTAAGTAAATAAAGGTGATGTGCCTATTAATATCAAGAGTATTTGTAAACAATAAAAATATTTAAAACAATGTGATACAGAAACAAGGATACAGAAGCCTTTAGAATCACATGAGAACCCATAAATAATCCTAAATATGGGTATGTAAAACTTGATGTGCACTTTTCTTTGGTAGTGCAGCGACTGGTTTGATTGCCCAAGCTCTAAATAACCCTTCATCTATGCCCTTGTAAGTAATCTTAATCAAATTCATTGGTAGAAATGCATGTGCACACTTATATGCACATGTATGCGTAAGTGAGTGCGCGCGCGCATGCGCGCGCACACGCACACAGAGTGAGAGAAATAAATGATGTGGAAATGGAAGGGGGACTAGTTGGGAGGAAGAAAGGAGTCAGCAGGGTGGGAAGGGAGCGAGAGAGAATAGAGGATAGTAAAGGGGTAAGTAGGAAATGCATTATATACATAAATGAAAATGTTATCATGAAACCCATTATTGTCTATAACTGATATTGCAAACAAAAACCCTTTACACTTCAAAACTGATTATGATACCCTTAAGTCATGAGAAACAGTTCAAGAGCTTTATTTATATTCACGTAAGTTATATATATATATAACAAGAAGTCTAACTAGTTTGTTCTGCAAAGCACCTCTTGACTTCTCCACCACATAAAGATCTCGTCCTTGGGACTGGTGGCTTCCCTGTTTCACTCATGTGTCTTGAACTACACTCACATTTCACAGGCTGCACACTGCCTTACTTGTTCACCCTTCAGTCTCCTGACAGGCGGGGCTCCCTCTAGTCCCAGCACTCAGCTCTTCGTGGCACCTGATCTTGGCCCATAGCTTTCCAGGTCTCAGGCACTGACTTCAGGGGCTTGTGAGGACTGCACATTTACCCCCGTATACTGCCCTGGGATGGTTCTACTATCCTCTCCATTTTAGACAGTGACACGGAAGATAGCAATACATAGTGGAAGAATGTAGTTCAAACTTAATTTTACTTCGCTTCAGAAACATTACCGTTCTGTCTGATTTAGAGATTGATTTTTATGGTCTTGGAATATTTTAAGTAAAACTTTCAATAATGAACGATTTAGGTGGTAGGGAAAATATAACTACATATTTATATTTAAAACTTAGGAACTCAATGTTGGGTTTTGGTTAAAGACAGCAGAGTGTACATCTGCATCTGTTTTCCTTTTGAAACCCCAATGAGATTATCAGGAAAGGTTTTTTCTTTGTTTTTGTAATGGCACAGCCTCCCAGGAAGGGAAAAAATGGGTGGGAAGACCACAACTCCAGAGCTGCATATGCTGAAATGAGAGGTGAGAGCTAAACACACAGAGAAAGATGAGAACAGCCTAGGTCACCTGGGAGAAGTCCCTGAAAGTTACGGATGTGGGGTATCAGGAATCTGGGAGAAGTGGGGGCAGAAGGGGAAAGGAGGTTAAAATAAGCAAACAAACAAAAGATTGAAAACCTGTTTAACAAATATTCAGGGCTGTGACTAGAGCTCAGTGTAGAACATGTGAGGCACTGGGTTTAATCCTCAACACTAAAAATTCCAAACAAAGCCTCAAAATAGAAACTTTCCAGCTATTCAAGTTCCATTTGAGCAATTTGACATGTGATCTAAGACTGTCAACAGAAAGAACTCTATCTTCCAAAAGTGTAAAACAGGCATGGATGGAAACAGAAATAATATGTGAAGAAAATGAAGATTACATGAACACAGGTAGATTCCCTTTCCACATCAGTTTACATAATGTCGTTAGTGAGGTCTTTTCCTGTCCTGAAGAACGCAAGAAAGCCTTTTCTAAGTTATTTACAACCTCGGGAACAGGCTCCATTGTCAAAAATGGGTTCCCAACAAAGCACTCATCTAGATTAAGACACCTTGAGGCTCATGCTGCCAACCTTCTATCCCCCAATTCTCAGGGCTCAGAATTAGCTCTGCAGTTTTCAGCAAAAAAGAAAACCAGGAAATATGAGAGGGTAATTAAAATAA
This sequence comes from Arvicola amphibius, assembly GCF_903992535.2. Taxonomy (NCBI): domain Eukaryota; kingdom Metazoa; phylum Chordata; class Mammalia; order Rodentia; family Cricetidae; genus Arvicola; species Arvicola amphibius. The sequence continues at coordinate 70,989,226 of NC_052057.2, read as the reverse complement.
TTAGAATACACTGCCTGCAATGGGTTAAGAAAAAGCAAAGGAATCTAGTGGCAACAAACCACAAAGAAGAAACCTTTGAAAACAAACCCCACTGATTATAAAGCAAGATGAAGAGAGTGAGAAGGAAAGAGAGGGCGATCAGGAGGGGGAATGGAGCAGATGCGCACAGGAGTTCGACAGAAGACCCGCAGTGCTAGTTAATCAGCTAAGAAGCAGGCAAGAGGATGCAATCAGGAGCAACTTCAAGAAAAACTCTTAGAATCAAAAGCCATATTTCCTATTTGGAATTGGATAAAGATTTCTTCCTTTGGTCAAAACTTTTGGTCAGGCTCCCATGAATTTTTCTTTTTCTTTTAAAAAGTGTATTTATTTCATGTATATGAGTGTTGTGCTCTCATATCTATATGTGCACCCTATGGATGCCTTGTGCCTAGAGTGTTCACAGGAAAGTGTAGAATCCCCTTAAACTTGAGTTCCAGGTGGCTGAGTCATTAATGACGCAGGTGCTGGGACCCTAACCTGAGTCCTCTGCAAGAGCAGCCAGTGCTCTTAACCACTGAGCCACCTCTGCAGCCTCCGGGATCTTCCATTGACAGGGCTGTAACAGCCTCCTCTGACGTATGGTCCCTCCAGCATCCTGAGTGGGCCAAGCAGGGGCATCAGAGACACAGGAAAACAGGAGAGTTTCTCTCAACTCCCAATGCTTTCCCGCTTTGACTAAGTTTTCAAACCTATAAGGAGTTATTGACTTTCCTCTGAGAGGCGCCAGTTTCATGCTCAGATACAGACAGTCTCACTTGTGAAGAAGAATCTGAGCAAACAAGCCTTGCACAGCACCCTAAGCCTAGGTCACCTCTTGGCTGGTCACACTTCTCTATGACTATTTACTCTATCAAACAGCATAAAAAGAAGTCGTGTTCCCTGCTAATTTGGGTCTTTATTTCTGAATACCCCAGTGCCTCAGAAAGACATTAAAGCTACTTTCCCCTGTCATCTGGCTTTGTCAGTTCTCTTTTAAAATCTAGCCAAGACCCTTAGAGGACAGAGGAGACACTGCTCTCCTATCTGACTCGGCCTGACACTGAGCTCTCCTCTCTGTCCTGGAGGAAGCTAATTTGAGTAAGCCAGGTCAGGAGAAGTGTTCTGCTGTGGCTACCAGAACGCTTAGCTCACTCCCCATTCGTGCTTACTAAGATGTGGTGGAGCCCAATGCTCCTCTCCACAGCACGGCCTCACTGGAAGGGTCCCTGTTTCTATCTCCACAGATTCCTTTAAGTCTGTCTGCAGTAACACAGGTCATGAGTAGTTTTCTCCCTATCAGGACCTAGAGCTACAAATGCACTAAAGCACAAAACCATGACTCTCGGGAAAAGATGGATATGAAGAAATCCCCCCACGATTCCGAGAAAAAAAAAACAGATAACAAGAAATTTCAAGATTCAGAAGGGCCTGTATTTATCAAATACAACATTGAAAGAAAGTAAAAACTTACCTACAAAATGAAACAATTTCAACTTGGAATCTAATCTGCATCCACAAACAAACTGACTCACCCACCCACGCACACTCACTCACTCACACACTCGCTCCCTCACTCATGCACTCACTCAGTCACTCCCTTACACACTCACTCACACACTCACTCATGCACTCCCTACTCCCTTACACACTCCCTCACTCACGCACTCCCTTCACTCCCTTACACACTCACTCACAATACTCACTCACACACTCTCTCATGCACTTCCTCACACACTCACTCACACATAAACTCATGCACACACTCATGAAAGCACTCACACACTCATTCACTCACTCACTCACTCACAAACATACCCACCCACTCACGCACACACTCACACATCCACTCACACATACATACCCACTCACACACTCACTCACTCACTCACTCACTCACTCACTCACTCACTCGTATGCACTCACACACTCATTCACACAGTTTGGAGATGACATTGATACATGGAGGGAGTCAGACACACAGAATAGAGGGGAGGTAAAGAGCCATGTGACAGAACACAGATGACGAGAAACAGGTTATAAGAGCTAGCGGGGAACAAGTCTAAGCTAAAGGCCAAGCTTCATAATTAATAAAGTCTCTGTGGCCGGGCGGTGGTGGCGCACGCCTTTAATCCCAGCACTCGGGAGGCAGAGGCAGGTGGATCTCTGAGTTCGAGGCCAGCCTGGTCTGCAAGAGCTAGTTCCAGGACAGGCTCTAGAAACTACAGGGAAACCCTGTCTCAAAAAAAAAAAAGTCTCCGTGTTATTATTTGGGGGCTGGAGGTCCAAAACCAGTCTGATGAAAAAGACTAGCTACAGGCCTCAACAATCCACTCCACTTCCAGGAGCCACTGCACATGAGCTTTCAGAAAGAAGGGGTAAGTTAGAAAACCAGAGGAAGGGAAGCTCAGGTAAGAGTGATGTCACCTGCAGTGAGTGGCTGTGTTTGTGTATGTGTGAGTGATTGTGAGTGTGTGTGTGTGTGTGTCTGCACTGACAGTGGCTGGAGGCCTGCAGGAAAGCCAGTGCAGAGGACATGAAGTCCACCAGGAGTTAGGAGGCACTGACAGAAGGCTCTTCTGTGGTGTGAGAGAATTGTCTGTATTCTGTCAATCATATTTTAAATAAACACTGATTGGCCAGGCAGGAAGTATAGGTGGGACAACCAGACAGGAAGTAGAGGTGGGGCAATGAGAACAAGAGTATTCTGGAAGGAAGGAAGCTTGTCCTCGCAGTCCTGACCAGATCACCGAAGCAGCAGGATGTGACCTGCCCTGCTGAAAAAGGTACTGAGCCATGTGGCTAACATAGATAAGAATAATGGGTTAATATAAGCTACAAGAGCTAATAAGAAGCCTGAGCTAATGGACCAATCAGTTTACAACTAATGCAGACTCTCTGTTTGATTTCTTTGGGACCTAAATGGCTGTGGGAACTGGGCAGGACGAGAACCCAACAAGTAGGCCCTCATGCTATACTTCTGGAAGCTGTAATGGAGGGAATCCCTGCTATATTACACACCCTAGAAGACTTATGTTATCACAGTTGAATCAGTGGTAACATGGAAAACTACCCAAATAGGACCTCATGCAATAAACTGGAGGAGGAGAGGGCCAGTAAGCACAGCTTACTGGTTGGTTCAGCTGGACACAGTGCCAACAGCCCTCCTTTCCTTCCCTCCTATTTCTCTTCCCTTATTCCCCGACTTTCCTTTCTTCTCCCTTTCTTTGTTTCTGTCTTTATTTTCTCATGACAGTGTTTCTCTGTACAGCCCTGGCTGTCCTAGAGCTCACTCTAGACTTGAACTCAGAGATCCACCAACCTCTGCCTCCTGTGTGCTGGGATTAAAGGTGTGTGCCACCACTGCCTGGCTCCTTTTCCTTTTCTTAATGCTTCAGGAATTCCCTTAATTTCATCTTCCAGCAGGACCCTCCGCTTGCCCTCTGCCTCCTAACTGCCCCATCCTGTCTGGATGGCTCCCGCCCTTGGTTCTGTCACTCTTACTTGGGCTTCTCTTGCTCTTCTCCACTATTGACTATTGACTTTTAAATTTTTTTCCTAACATATTTTTATTCTGTGTCTTTGGAGATACTTGACTAATAAATTACCCAACTCACTAGAACCGTTACAAAGCAGTAGTGACAGCCGGGCGGTGGAGCACATACCTTTAATCCCAGCACTCAGGAGGCAGAGGCGGGCGGATCTCTGTGAGTTCGAGGACAGACTGGTCTACAGGAGGTAGTTCTAAGACAGACACCAAAGCTACACAGAGAAACCCTGTCTCAAAACCAAAACAAAACAAAAAAGTTAAAAAAACAAAACCAAAAACAAAGCAGTAGTGAATATATTAAAGGATAGAATAAGAAACACATTGAACCAGTACAATGTAGAAGAGGAACTGTGCTTCAATACTGTACAAGTGCAAGAAAGACATGGAAGCTACAGCAAAAACCAACAAGCTCATCTCTCTGGTATTTGTAGGACCTTTGACAAATTAGCTATTAAATTACAGTATTGAGGAAAATGGAACAACTATAAGTTGGAGTTCCCCTTTGCCAAAAATAAGTAGCCAAATCCTTAATATTAAATATTGAAACTATAAAGGCTTTTAAAAATTTAAGCTAAGCATTGTGGTACACGCCTTTAATCCCAGCACTTGGGAGGCAGAGGCAGATGGATCTCTAAGTTTGAGGCTAGCCTGGTCTACAGAGCAAGTTCCAGGACAGTTCAGGGCTATTCAGGGAAATCCTGTCTTAGAAAACAAAAAGCAACAACAGAAACATCTGCTTGTGGACAGATGGTAGAGCTCTTTCTGTTTCTGTTTGCAGATGAGGATGTAGGCACTCAGCTGTTCCTGCCGGCATAGCTTTGCCTTGCCGTGTGGACTAACAACTCTAACACTCTGATCATGCGTTTTGTCACGGCAGTAGAAAATCTGTTATTATGAGAGAATGCAGCCAAGCACCTGTCTATCTGTTCTGTATGTTGTTCTCCTGCAGCACCAGGAGTGAAAATGAGGGCCTTTGAGATGCTTGGCAAGGGCTGTCGTGGTGTGTGTGTGTGTGTGTGTGTGTGTGTTAGCAAGAGTATTTTAAGAAACCTACCCCTAACTAGCTGGTATAGAAATTATACTGGGAATTTTTTTACAAATTCCTGGACCTTGGCATGGGGTTAATGTCCGTGTCACACAGTCAGGTGTGGAACACGACTGAAGTCACAGCTAATGGAGCAGAAGCCTTGGCCCCTGACACCGTCTACACGACATCGTCTCCGTGTCTTTAGTATTTGCTGTACTGGGCTAGGCGTGGGTGGGGATCTGCCAGCCAAGTGCAGAGGAGGGAGGAGTCACAGAAGTCAAAGGAACCCGAATCACTGTCCTGCTGAACACCTTAAAGGCCACTCACAAATCAGGAATCTTTTCTGGACTTAATGTGACTTAGACATTGTTTTAACGTTGGAACCATTATGTTTCTAAGCTAGCTTGCTATGGCAACTGGCATACGCTGCTACCGCAAACTGTCAGAGGGGAGGAGACGCTGCTCACATACACAAACTCTAGCGTTATTGCTCAGTGCCTGAAGAAATAGCAGGAGCTACATGAGAGTGGGAGGAGGGGGCAGTGGGTTCTGCTCAGGAAGGGTACTCAAGTAACGTGTGAGCTGGGCAAACAATAGTGTGCGGGGGAGCTAAGTCTGAGGACAGGGGCAGTGCTCAGACAACAGGAAGACATAACCAGAGGGGTGGGCCTCTGACATGCCCGAGGCTTCACATACGGCTGATGGCTGATGGTGCTTGCGAGTGGGGTACTGGGAGCTAAGTGCAGAACTGTGGTCTGGGGCTTGGCTGTGGAACTGCAGGGACAGCAGACATTGTAGCTGGTGGAAGCATCAAAGGCCCAGGTGAAGCTGGAACAAGGGACACTAGAGAGGGGAAGGCCTAGGGAGAAAACGGCAGCAGAAGACACGGAGAGGGGACAGCACTAGCAAATGCTTCATTTTAATCCTGCTCAAATTACACTTTATTTATCTGTGGGGTTGGGTGGTGGTGTGTGTGGAGTGGGAGGAGATTCTGTGGGTCAGTCCTTTCCCTTCTGTCACGAGGCCCGAGTGACTCAACACAGGCCAGCAAGCCTGACCCAATGTCACACCCACTGAGCATCTGACTGCCCCAGACAAACACTTCAGGCAGAGTCTAAGGCAGCATGAGGAGGAATCGGGGAAACGGTAAAGGTGAGCAGCAGTGACAAGGTTAAAGGGGATTCTGGGTATCACCCCTAGTGCAGAGCATAGGCGTGTGCTGAGATCGCAAGGCAAGAACAGATCCTAGGAGACTGAGAACTACCACCAGTTCAGGTTCAGAATATCAGAGTTGGAAATGCTTTATCCCAGACACAGGCCATGAAGGGTCATGGGTCTACCCCAGAGTATTTCAAACTGGTCTGGGTTTCTTTCTCAAGATGAGAACATCGGGAGGGTCCTGCATTGAGGTTCAGGTAGATTCCTCAATCACCCAAGGGGGAAATGTTAACTTTTAAATACATAAACTCACTTTTGGAGACAGGGCCTCACACTGTAGCCCAGGCTGATCTGGAACTTAACAGGTAGCATAAATTGGCCTTGAATTCATGGCTAATTTCCTGCATCAGCCTCCCATGACTGTGAGCTATCATGCCTTGGCCTAATTTTTTCAATTTGTATTTGTGTAAAACAGTGGTATGAATTAAAAAACAAGGGAAAACCAAAGAGTAAACAGAAACGTCTTTCTTTTCTGGTTTTGCAAGCAAGCCCTCTCTCTCTCCTGAGAGCATTAAATGTGTCAAATTTACGATCCTTCACAAATCCAGGCAAATATACCTAATTGCCTTCACCCCACTTTATAACAAATACACACCGGCCCCTCACTTTTCCTAAGGGACATTTACTTACCTGAGAGTGGCTCCTTCAGTCTTAATCAGTTCTCCATTTTCTATATAAACATATTGCTGTTCTCCATTTCCTATAATTTCTTCTTTCTGAGGATTCCGTGGAAGTTTTTTAATGCAGTAGGTGGTGTCTAGTCCTGAAACATGTAAATATATTAAGTTACACTCTAAATGATTTGGTTTTTGAAGAGATCAGTGTTCATACAGGCAACACGCACTAATGGCTACATAAAGCACTGGCACTAAGACAACAGGGGAACAGGAAGATTGAAGCTGTGCACTCACATGAAACCAGTTTACGTTTTCCCAGAGCGTTTTATTCTCCCATGCCCCTGCAGGTCACATAAAAGCGTCTGTGATTTTTCTAGTTATTCCTATTCTTTGCAGAAATTTCAAAGTAGTTCTCCATAATCTCAGCTAGCATTTGACACCAGGGAGGTGAGGAGGAGAGAGTTTGCTGGAACGTGGACACTTTTCTCTATGTAGGTGCCCACTTAACAACAGGAGAGTCACGGCGGGAACGGCGGAAGCCCACAATAAGGCCACCTGTGCTGTTAGTGCTGAGAGGGTCCCGGAGGCTAAGACAGTAAACCTTTAAGATACATTTAACTCCCATGACTCCTCGCTGGTAGACAGGAAATCAATATTTACTAATCTGCAGCATCAGTCATTTAGCCAGGACAGCGAGTACAGTGAACCAAAGTTCCTAAAATCTGACATAGCTGGGCAATGAATCTTTCACATGGGACGAAGACCTATAGTGAAGACTCCTGGAATCCTGAAGAGACAGCCCAGCTAGGAAACGCAACAGCAGTGCAAAGAATGTGCTATGGAGACAGGATTCAGGGCTGGGACAGAAGCTGAGCTATGATTTACAGGGTAAGTGGGGTGCTAGAGGTACAGGGGAAACTTGTAGGTAGGGGCAGCATCAGGAGAGGCGTGGAGACAGGGTGGGTGGTGTGTGGGTGTGACTCAGCACTACTGTCTTGTCCTGCAGAATACCGCTGGGAAGAATGGAGAAGAGTTCTACAGGCAAGATGAGCTGACAGGACAGAGGAATTTAGTCTTTACTAAGATACTGTGACAGTAGCAACAGGTCAGTGTGGCAGCTGGAAGTGGTGACGGTGGAGGGGAAGATGGAGCAGAGCCTGAAGGGATAACTGTAACAGTCTAACTGGAAGATACACAGGTCAGGTCAATGGTGCTGGAAACAGAGGAGACCCACTAACAAGTTACTGTCTGGGTTTTTGTTTCGTTTTTATCTTGTTGCTTCTGGACAGGGTTGCTCTGGGTAGTCCTGGCCATCCTAGAACTCGCTCTGTAGACCAGGCTGGCCTCAAACGCAAAGATCCGCCTCCTCTGCCTCCAGAGTGCGGTGATTAAAGTGTGGCCCATACTAACTCTTTTTAATTTAAAGGTGTGTTTTGTTTTTATCATGTGTGTATGCGTGTGTCCGTGTGAATGTATGCCGCACGTATACAGTGCCCATGCAAGCCAGAGACAGCCTCTGAGCACTTGAAGCTGAATTTACAGCGGTTCTGAGCTGCCTGATGTGTGCTGAGAACTAAACTCAGGTCCTCTGGAAGGGCAGGATACACTCTTAACCACTGAGCCAAATCTCCTGCCCTAAACTGGCTGTTTTTGGAAAAAAAATCTGTCATCAGATTTTTACTCTGTCTTGCCAAAGAAATCGTATAAATGGCACTTATATATTTTAGTATGGCCTATAAAATACATGTAGCTAAAAAACAAATACAGGTAGCCAGCACTGAAAACTACTTGACCATATCTGCCTTACGGGTAACTAAACAGTAAAGCAATATGGAGCAGGGCAAACTACAGTACAGCCAAAGGGAATAGGACTGTAGTGACTGAGGACTTAGAGGAGAAATAACAGAACGATGCCGCAGAGCATCATGGGACCATTTCAGTGCCGACCAGCCCGCGTCTGCACACAGCCTGTGCAGCTTCAGTCGTGCCCAGAAAGCACGAAAACGTGAGCAGCTATGGAAAGTTGTGTCAAATTTCTCTTCTACATCAACTGAATGGCAATTATACAGGCATTTGTTATTTCATATAGAACCTAAGGTAATGTTATGCAGCGTTCTCAGGGTGTCACCTGTCACATGGGGTCCAGTCTGGCATTTGTCACCTGCGGCAGCAGGCTGGTGCACTTTGGATGCGGGCGGGTCAGTCTGTAGAATGGTAGCTCCCTGACAAACATACTCACTTTGTTCACAGTCCCTGCTCCGTAGTGGGCACCCGAATGTCTCAATCTAGGGACGCGTTAGCAGGGTGGAGGACTGAGGAGAACAGGTAAACTCTCAGTACTACCCAGGTTTCAGGGGGAGGAAATGATCGATATGCTGCTATCTCGCCCAGATCCCCATATATCTTAGCAACTGTCTTCAAGTTCTGGAAGGCCTGATGATCTGCTGGGAACAGACCATAGCAGTGACAACCTTGCAGTGGCCACGGGAAGCGTCGGTGCAGCGCCTGACCACAGCAGATGCGGAACAGTGGTTGGTTCCTGTGTCTGGACCTGCAGCTGTCACCCAGACTAAACTAAAGCTCAGCTTTATCACTGGGGCAAAGGAAGAGAGAGGATTTGAGAGAAAGCAGCTTTCCATGTCACCTCTGCTAAAGCTGACAGTATTCGAGTCATATCAATTTAAGAAAAAATTAAATATCAACATAGGTGAGACCTTAAATTATAAGTTATTTCTCAAGCATAACCTTCCTCAGTGAGCTTAATGTTTTCCTGCTTACCATTACTGATATTTTCACAAATATCTACTATGCCTCCGGAATGATCGCGATGCCAATGAGTCACTAGGATTTCTTGAATTGCTGTGTCAAATTCGACCAAGGCTTGCTTCAAACAGCTGATATATTCTGGAACTGATGGCTCTCCAGTGTCAATGAGGATTCTCCTACAAACGATGTGGAAGACAATCACAACTGGAACCTGGAGTTCACATTAGCATACTTTTTACACAGATAACTTGTATTAAATTTGAGAAAATAGGTATTTTTGCCTTTAACATATTACTTCAGTTTAAAGTAATCTTACTTCAAGAGAGTTCTTCGAAAGGAATTACAGCTGGATGTAAATGTGAACCAGGGCTGTCAGAAGTGATCTCGAGCCCTGGCATAGCAATGAAAGGAAACACAGAGCCACTCCAACTGCGTTCCTAAGGCGGGCATTTTGTCATTACATTCAGAAGTTAGACAACCTGCCTGGTGTAGTTACTCTGCAATAAACCGGTAGAATCAGCATTCAAACTCAGGTTTTTCTGATTCCAGAATATGTGTTCTTATCTACTCTGCCTTATCTACTCTGCTTATAAATTCTTCAAGTATCTCATAAAATTTGACTTAACAGCACCCTTAGAGCAACGCTGTCTTCTCTGTGGGTGAAAGGACACATTTATAAACAGACTATCGTTAGGATCATGCTGGCTTACTAAATTAGAGGCCGTAGATTCCCTTAATAACTGCTCACTGGCACTGAATAGCTGGCTAGGTTTCCAGTACCAGGTATAGTTCCCCTCTTGTTGAGTAGGGAACGGCCAAACTCGTTTCAGGAATGGACCCACCCATAATGGGCTGGGCCCTCCCTTGCCCATCAATAATTAAGAAAATGTCTTACAGCTGGATCTTATGGAGGCATTTTCTCACTAAGGTTCCCTCTCAGATGATTCTAGTTTGTGTGTCAATTGACATAAGACTAGCCAGCACAAACATTGTAATATGATTTCTTCATGATAAGATGTTGTTGGTTTTAATGGATGCTTTCATCGAGATTTCCCTAGATCCTCAAACATTCCTATGGGGTAGGTACTGTGAAGTCCACTGTAGAGATAAGCATGCTAGGGAGACAGCCATCTCCTTTCAAGTCTCACCGCTAACAAGACTCTAAAGAAGGGAAGTGAGTTGATCACGGAGCGTCCGACCCTCGTTGAAAAATCTACAATACAATCCCTACACAGAGGCTCAGAGAACACTGGGGAGCAGGTGGGGGTGGGATTGTAAAAGCCAGAGGACCAGGATGTGTGCTGCAAGACAGTGTTGTCTGTATTCAACAGGTAACCTGCACTCATGAAGCTTCAACAATATGATCGTGCAAACAAGACCTGAAAAACGACAACACAGCTGGCGTGCTAGCGTGGATGGAAGAAATCTCTCAGTCTCTCACTCCTAGAAAAAGCGCCATAGGCAACTGATGCCCGCTGAGAGCGAGAATCAAGCTTTCCCAGGGAAGAAGCCTAGAATAGGTGATTCAGTTCTAAGTGGTCAGCCTTAAACACACATCCAGATGTACGAGCAATGCCAAAGGGACTCGGCAGATGTACTGATACATGTGGATATGTAACAATAATAACTAAATAAAAAGAGGCCATGAATTTAAGAGAGGAGAGACACAAAAAAGTGGAAGGGAGAAATTATGTAAATATAGTCCTTACATATGAGATTCTCAAACTAATATCCATTCCAAAATATTCTAAATGCTATGGCCTTTTTCTTTTATAATACACAAAGTATGTCTTCAAAGTATGTGCAATTTTGATAGGAAAGGTTAGAATTTCAGCTATGAGAGATGTTTTTGAACAGAGGAAGAACGTGACAATACCCTGGAAAATGCTTACTGAGCACCTGCATATTAAATATCAAAGTAGGTCTACTAGGAATTCAGTGACTTATGATATCTATAACGTGATGAAAACAAGGCAGGGTAAACAGCTAAAGCTGTCAGTACTCCAAGAATTAAAAAAAAAAGAAAAAAATTAAGAGAAAAATGTAACAAATACTCCGGAAGTATTCACAATACTCCCTCTGCTGTACAAGAATGCTGGAGTCCAGAAATAAATCCTGGCTAATGTGTTACAATGGGATGGCATTGTAGAAAAGGAAGAAAGCATAAACCACAGCCTGGAGGGAGAACAGTGCCTCATCTGGGATGCCAGGAAGGTCAGCATCGCTGGACCAGAGCCTGGTAAGGTGAGTAAGATGGCTACATTTGAGGGAGTGGATGGACTGAGGGACGGAAGTAGAGGCAGAGAAGCCCGGCAGCAGGCTAATACAGTCGTCTACGCAGAATGGAACTGGCTGATAATAATCACAGATTTCCAAGATGGCTTAGACATGTGCCAGGAGGAGGGAAATGTCAGTGAGAGCGGTTATGCATTTTGTTTGATCGAGTTCATGGATGGTTCTGTTTACCACGACAGGGACCACCAATTCAAGGTCTTGGGCTTAACTTTAATAGGAAAGAGGAGCTCATCTTGAAAAACGGATAATGCAGGAGATTTAAGAATCCATCCAACTATGAGCCTGATGAAGCTGGGCTTCTGTTTAAATTTGAGTGTTATTAATAAGCAGATGCCAGGCGACACCAAGGAAGCAGGTGAGATCACCTGAACAATAGTGAACCAATACGAGCGTGTATAAGTTACATCTGTCATTGCTGTGACACAATGCCCAACAAAAATGACTGACGGAAGGATTTATTTGGTTCAGTTTGAGGACACAGGGCATTATGGAAGGGAAGATGTGATGGCAAGAGGCATTCTAGCTCCGGCAGCAGAAGTGACAGCTGGTCATATTTTGTGCATAGCCAGAGGCAGAGAGAGAGAGAGAGAGAGAGAGAGAGAGAGAGAGAGAGAGAGAGAGAGAGAGAGAGAGAGAGAGCGCGCGCAGAATACTTGGTGATCTACTTGTTTTCTCTTTCTTGAATTCAGTTTAGAACTTGAGTACATGGTATACTTTTGCTATTCAGGGTAGGGCTTGCTCTACCTTGGTGACACCACTCTTGAAGGCCTTCCCAAAAGTGTGTATTCTAGGTGACTCTGAATTCAGTGAAGTTGACCGTCATGATGAATCATCACGAGAGGCTAGAATAGGCAGGCAAGGTAGCTCAGTGGATGAGGGTGTTTGCTCCCAGCTCTGACAACCTGAGTGTGGTTCTCAGGATAACAGGTTGAGAGGAAAGAACTCTGTGATATCGCTATCTTCCGATATCAATACTCCAACCATGGTGTGTGAGTCCACATACATACATACAAATACATAAGTGTAGTTTTAAAAATGGAGTTAGGGTTGCAGTTAGAGGAACGTGAAGTTCTGATAAACATGGAGAATGTGAGAAAAGCAGCGAGAGGATGCAGCGTCAGCAAATCCAAGAGGGACTGGTGAGTGGGTCCCAAAGTTAGCGGAAACGGAAATATCAAAACGCCAATGAGTTCACTGGTACAGAAGCCACCTATAACAGACCTTTTGTGAAGTGGAACAGCGGACACAAATCTTGGAACACCTAACTTGGACCCAGTTAAATTTTGTATCTAGTCACCCTTCAGTTTATGTTGAGCAGTGTCATCTGCACATTAATTATGTTAGCTTTACTTATTAAATAACCCATAGAAATAAAATTATAATGTAAAAATCTCAAGTGATTCCATTGGGCATCATTCTTCGTCACTGTTAAGCTGCTTAAGATGGGAGACTATGGATCCGCTCTTTGTTTTACGTCTCTCTCAGCAGAAGCATTTTTGTTACACTGAGTGTGACTGAGAGTTTAAGGATACTGTTTGTATTTTTCACACAGTTTAGTCTCTAAATGCAAACCAACTTCTTTCATCTGGTTTTCATATAAAACCAGCCACTATTTTAGCCCACGAAGAAAAGCAGGTTGTGTTGTATTTACTGGGATCAATCCACCAATTTCCCACAGGACGCTCTCCTAAGGAACTCTCTAAGGTGATTCGAACTATCTGCCATTTCGATCTTAGGTACTGACTTCAGGATGAGTTTTAAATAACACACCGAAGAGAATGCTCGGGAACTCACTGGGCTGAGGGCAGCCCAGCTCAGACGCTCTGATGCTTCATTTTCTAACCCTGAAAAGTGTACAGGAAGTCCAAAGGGCCTGTATTTGACCCTGGCCTCGTTTACTCTACGTTTAACCTTTTGCCTGCTTGAAATACTTCCATTTCTTTACAGTCAGCTGCTTGTAGATTTCTTTTACTCAAGAAGGGTCAATACAGTAGAGACTTCAGATGCAAGCAAGCTATGCTTGCCATACGCAATCAGAAGAAAAAGTAAAGGCAATTAGTTTCTCCTACTCATGGGCTGGGTTGCTCTTTCACTTTTACAGACTTGGGTTGAATTTTGGAAGTAAAATTCTGCCCTCTACTGTAAGGAAATGGCTTCAGCACTGTCACAGATTTCAGGAAGGAAGGCTCTGGGTAAAATATAAACAGAGAAGCAAATACTGTAAACTTTTGGGGCACGGGGGTAAGGACCTTGCTATATGACCCTACCAAGTCTGAAAATGGCTATATAGACCAGGGAGGCCTCGAACTTGAGGCCATCCTGCCTGTGAACCCTCCTGCCTGTGCATTTCAAGCACTGGATTGCAGGCGTGCACCAACACACCGACTCTCGTAAACTAACTCCAGGAAATCCCAGTTCAACACGGGCACCCTGCGGGCGGCCAGACAGCAAGCAAACCGTGAATAAGCAGCGTCAAGTCTGTGCTTTGCTCAGGCTCCGTCTTCCGCGGAGCTCGGGGACCGCGCTGGCTGCGGGGAGGGGGCGTTTACCTGCTGCCGGTCCCCACCAGGTACGTGTTGGTGCCTTGCAGGGTCATGGGACCCGGGTTACAGCCCAACACGCGCACCACCCGACTGGACAGCCGCTCGATGCGCTGCAGAGCGGTGGCCATCTTCCAGCCGGCCGGCGACTAGACTCCTAGTCTCTCCCAGCACGGCGAGCCGCAGGCCCCGAGGGCAGGGCGGCGGTCACGTGACACCTCGGGAGGCGGCCCGGAGCGGATTGGCAGCTGGCGGGGGCGGGAACTCCGTCACGTGACGGGCCCGGCCTGACTGGCGGCGGCGAGAGGTCGTTCCGGGTAGCTGTGGCCTGAGGCCTGACGGGGGCCTGGGGAGCTCTCCGAGCCTCTGTCGCGGAGCCTGGTGTCTCTCCGGACTTTGAACCCAAGTAGTCTGGCATCTCCATGGCATTAGTTCATTGGAAAGTTAACCTGAGAGGGAAATAAGGGTTGGCAGGTATGGGGGGTAGTTACTGAGTCCCAACCCAGGAAGGAATGGAAGGCCAGGTCTTAGGCAATGGCAGGGTGTGCAATTGAAGAATAACTTACCTTTCATAATAAATGGTGGAACTGATGCCCACCTAGCATTCCTACCTGAGTGCTTCTTGCCAAGAGCCGCCCCCAATAATCTTTTTTAATCTTCAAAGTGCGCCACGCTCCCCAATACAGATATTATAAAAATGTGACACCATGCCCCACATTTTTATGTAGGTTCTGTGGGATCAAACTCAGGTCATCATACTGACAAGGTAAGCTCTTTACCAACTGAGCTATCTCTCCAGTCCCCGTTAACCCTCAACTCTTAAAATCCCTAACACTTTATCCGGCACAATTTATCCCCATTTTATAAACGTAAAACGGAGTTTGGGAAAACCCAGTTCTGTGTCTGGGTCTCTCTTTTCGTGTTTTGCATCAACGCATGAGGCCATCTGTGGAGTTTGGAGGAGCCTGCCTATCTTCCTCTCTATCCTACCCACTTGCCCAGGGAAATAAATCGCTTTTGTATCCAAGGTGAACGTGACTTATTTTCTCTGTAGTGAAGTTTCTTTCAATTGACAAGTATCAACTATTATTTCCCACTTTAAGAACTTGAGTTATAAGTTACCTACAAGAAAATGCCCAGATTCTATGCTTTCCAACAGTGTGTATAACCAAAGAGATAAAGAGCATGTCCACTACCTTAGCCTACTCCTTTTAGAAATAATTGAGAAATAGACACTTCTAATACTTTGGTCTGACTTTTTTTAATCATTCGTTCTTTGCAGAAGAAATCCCTTCGCAAATTGACCGCTCAATATTTCAGAGTAGCTGAAATTTTTTTTTTTTTTTTTTTTTTTGCTATGTGGGATAAGTTTCTGTTCTGGGTCTCAAGAATGAGCTTAATTTGAAAAATGTTATTGAAATTATTACATGCCATTTTGTGATGCACAATATATCCTGTGAACAGGACTTGGGGTAAACCAAGTCATTCGTATCAGCTGGTTTCATCCTAATACTATACATTTATAGCCAGTATGGGTAATGCCTTCTGAAAACTGCAACCCTGGAGCACCCTGCGTAGCTTGCTGGTAGCTCTGCACTCTAAACTCTTTCTCTGTGGTTTAGCAGGTGAGAGCCGTCATCCATGCTGGGGTGGGCTTCCTGGTGATGCAGCTGCTCCTGAGTCCTCCCTGATTCTGTAAGTCACCTCTCACCCGGCTGGCAATCTCAGTAAAGAAACAAGCAAACAAAAACTCATCGATGGTTACTTTGGACTATTGGGTTGTGCCTTTCCAGGAGAAGTCAATCACACTTTTTACCAGAACAGTAACCTGACGGAACCAAAGATGAGCTGGGGAGGCATGATAGCACAGTCCTGGCTATGGGGTAGCCAGGCAGGCATCTGACGCTGAGCAGCCCGAAGGGGAAGTGCCCATGCAGGTTCCAATACAACTGTCCTTTTCCATATGGCGTATGCGGATGTGCCTTTGTGCTATGCTAGTGAGAGTCTGTTAGGTAGACAGACAGGGAGAGGAGCCACGGCTAAGGCAATAAAGAAAGGTGGTGAATTTCTAAGATGGCTTCTTCCTCACCATCCTGATGTGAGACAAAAGCCCGACAGCCTCAAACAACTGATGAACTTGTTCAACAAGGTCAAGGCCCGCTCAGGACATGCCACACACAGTTCTGGGCCAATCTGACCAACCCTGAATTCAGAGAGGAAAGCTCTTGAGAAACTTTAAAACCCACGACCCTTGGGAAGAGACAGGATTTTTTTTTTTTTTTTGCTGAGTGCCCCCACCTGCTTTGCAGAGGGTCTTTTTCTCTGCACGTCTGCTGCACGTGTGTCTCCTCACCCCCAATAAACACCTTCCTTCAACTGCTGATTCTGTCGGCAGTGCTTGACATTTCTCTGCCGCCACCCGTTGAGATTCAGATTTTCCTGCTTTTTATTTAGTTCTTTCAATGGCAGAGAAAATAAGCCTGATCAACACCCCTGGACTGCACCACGGGTGCTTATAAGTTTTTTGCTACGGGTCATAAGATATGGCTGAGCCATCAGAATCTGGAGCGTTCACGGGGAATCTTAACATGGTGACCTTTCCTCACCCTGTATAAGAGATAGCACGTCGTCCTGCTATGTCGATGGTTACATGGCCCCTCCAGCAAGTGCTGAGCCACACAACCAAGGCTGAAAGCTCTATGTAGAAGAAAAATCTGGCTGGGCAGTCTGTGGGAGAAATCCCAGTGAGGCTGTCTTCCTCTGTAGGGTATGCGATGGCATGCCTACTTGATGAGTGGCCATCCTTTCCTTTCCTGTGCAGAGGCCCCTTAATTTAATGTAATAATTAATTAATTAATTGGATTACTTCCATGTAATCCAGTTTTTCAGTTCTTGGGTTTATTTCTTGTATAATCCAGTTCAGAATACCCTTACCTCTGCCTACATCTTGAAGGGTTTTACCTGATTTCCTCTAGCAATTTAAAGATTTGAAGTCTTATATTAAGAGGTTTTTTAAAAAATATTTATTTATTATGTATCCAATAGTCTGTCTGCATGTATGTCTGCAGGCCAGAAGTGGGCACCAGACCTCATTGCAGATGGTTGTGAGTCACCATGTAGTTGCCGGGAGTTGAACTCAGGACTTTTGGAAGAGCAGGCAATGCTCTTAACCACTGAGCCATCTCTCCAGCCCATATTAAGAGTTTTGACCAACTTTGAATTGATTTTTGTGCGGACTGAAAAATATGGATCTAGTTTCATCTGTTTGCTTGTGGAAATCCAGTTTTTTCAGCACCATTTTTTCTTTCTTTGATTGTTTTGTTTTTTAGAGACAGGGTTTCTCTGGGGAATGCTGGCTGTCTTGGAACTTGCTCTCTGAACCAGACCGGCCTCGAACTCAACGACCTGCCTTCCACTGCCACCCAAGTGCTGAGCTTGAAGGTGTGCATCACCCCCTTCCAGCTCAGCACCATTTGTTAAAGAGACTGTCTTTCCTTCAAGTTGTGCTGTAATTTTGTCTTTAATCCTAGGTCATCTATTCTAGTCCTTGGTCTGCATGTCTGCTTTTGTGCTCACATGACACTGTGTTTACTGTTACGGCTCTGTGACATAATTTAAGACTGGATATTATGATACCTCCAACATTGCTCTTATTTTACTTTAATGATGTGTTGCATTGGGAATTTTAGGACTTTTACCTAATTCTGTGGCGAGATCGTTGGGCTTTGGATGGGAGTGCATTGAATTTGTAGGCCATTTTTGGCAACATAGCCATTTTCACATTTAGCTCTACCTATCTGCTGCAGGAAGGTTTACAGCTAGTAATTACCCGCCTACTGGGGCGTGGCCTCTTACACTATATCCCTGGACACCCCTGCGGAGTCCGGGCCCCCATGGTTCCCGTTTGCTCTTTCAGATTGTTTGGGATCTCATCCACCGTTCAAGCAGAGAATCCAGATTTGTAAGTTTTCCCCCTAAATAAGTAACTATCTATCTCTCAGTTCTGAGCTAGTGTGGGATTTCTTTTAAGCGTCTGATCTCTCCACCATCACCTATCCATGAGCGTGAGCAGTCTTTCCAACTTCTAGTGTTTTAAGAACTTTATTGTAGCAAATAGCTGAAAGCTTTCTCTGTCTCACCCGGGCCACTGGACTGTTTCTCTCCCACCCTCTGGTCCCCACAACCACTTATAGAATAATCGATTACTCAGAGGCTAATATTAATATAATTGATATTATATTACTTCGGCTTCGGCTATTACTGGCTAGCTCTCACTTAAAAATTAACCCATTTCTAATGAAATGGCGTTACCTCAGGTGTTCTAGCATACTGTTCTTTGGGCTACTCGATGGCATCTCTCTTGACCCTGCTCTCTCTCTCTCTCTCTCTCTCTCCCTCTCTCTTTCTCCCTTTCTTTTTGGATTTCCCGCCTATCTAGTCTATCCGGCCATAGGCCAAAGCAGGTTCCTTGTTAAGCACTGGGAGGAGCACATACTCACACCACACAGAAGGACCTCCCACAACAGTCGAGTTCATTCAGCTTGAGTTCCTCACTTAGGTTTGCTCTTAGGCATTTTATTTATTTATTTTGAAGCTGTCGTGAATAGGATATTCCCCTATCAAGTGGTATTTTTTTTTTTTTTTTTTTTTTTTTTTTTTTTTTGGTTTTTTCGAGACAGGGTTTCCCTGTAGTTACTAGAGCCTGTCCTGGAACTAGCTCTTGTAGACCAGGCTGGCCTCGAACTCAGAGATCCGCCTGCCTCTGCCTCCCGAGTGCTGGGATTAAAGGCGTGCGCCACCACCGCCCGGCTAAGTGGTATTTTCTTAACGATTAAATGATAAATATGTTAAAGCTTAGAGTCTAAACATAAATCAGGAAACATATGATTTCTCCTCAGTGAGGGATTCTTATCAACAGATTGGAGTTTTTCATGTGACTAACAGGTGACTTTGGTTTCATTTTAGTCTGCGATCCAAAAGGATTACACACTCGTTATCCTGGTGTTCAGTGCAGAAATGAAATCCCTAAGGTGAAGACTGTGAAGAAGGGCCATTGAATTAAAGACGGCCTTTAGATTTGTCACCAGTAGGTCCAGTTTTACATGAATTAAGTTTGGTTGATCAAGTGAAACTTTCCTGGTTTTAAATATATTTTTTAAATAACTGCTTTATTGCCGAGTGATTGTGTAACCAGGGCAAAGGTTATGTGTTTTGGCTGGCAGCCAGCTAGCCATACAGCGGAGCATTAAGTCCGTAAGTAGAAGGCACATTTTGTAGGTGGTGGTGTTTTTACTCGGGTGGCATTGGGACAGTGGTCAACTGGGGAGGGAAAGATGGGCTATCTGTAAGCAAGTTATAAAAGTACAATTATCCAGAGAGTTGTGGGATGTCTTTATGATGGCCACGTTTTTTATGAGCTTGCCGTGTAGATTTGCTTCCTGTGGGGATCTTGTTCTGTCTGACTGAATCAATATTGTGGACATTGCTATGTTAATAAGTCTATTAAGAAATGTTCTGATAATAATACAGTTTTTGTTTCATAGAAATGACTTTGCCTTGTAAAATGTCAACAAAAGCCTGTTGGGGGGCCGGGCGGTGGTGGCGCACGCCTTTAATCCCAGCACTCGGGAGGCAGAGGCAGGCGGATCTCTGTGAGTTCGAGACCAGCCTGGTCTACAAGAGCTAGTTCCAGGACAGGCTCCAAAGCCACAGAGAAACCCTGTCTCGAAAAACAAAAAACAAACAAACAAACAAACAAAAAAGCCTGTTGGGGTTTTACTTAATGTCAGGCAAAGCGAGTTCTCTTTAGTGATGGGCTGATGGAAATATACACAGACTGCTTAGGTGTAGTAGTCTATAACCAAGTAAGCTACTTACATTAAAAATCCTATGTGAAATTTCAGCTCAACTATGACATTTTGGTCAGCCTTTAATATTCTGAAATCATCTAATTTTAGTTTTGCTGGGAGAGACTGGAAAATGATATTAAGATTTTTATTCTTGTTTCATAAGTAGAGTACAATTCTAGGATAGAGTACAGCTGCCTCTAGGATTGTCCTGTAGACTTTTAAACATAATGCATATATGTGGGAAATAATATGAAACAGTAGACACTAGTTTGGGTGTGTGTGTTTTGTAATTCTTTCCTTTCCGGGCTTTTAGAGTACTAAATGTTTTTATAGAGAGTCAGGTACACATAGAACACCACACACTCATTAGATTACAGTTCGCTTAATCATACTTACAGAGACTGAAGTCCAAGATGAAGGAGCCGGTAGGGGCGGTTTCTGGAAGTGCCTGTCTCCTCGCTCTGACCTCTGACTTCTATCCTCACATGACCTTTCCTCTACTGTCCTTTCCTCCCCCGCCCCTCTCCATTTCTCTCCACCCCCTTTCTGAGGCACTGAGGATCAAACCCTGGGCCTCCCTCCAGGCCAGTTTTCTCTGCACTGAGCCGCATGGCCAGCCCTCCTGAGACTAGCCCTCCTCATCAGCCTCCAAAGCAGATACGTTGCTTTCTCCTTCAAGTTCCCCTCTCCTAACAGGTCATACTTGGGAACTGGGGATTCGATATGTAAATGTGGAGGGGAAAAAGTTTAATCTGTAGCATATGGTAAAGAATGGTGAAGAAAAACAATCTTCTGAAATGGCATTCGTTCCTCAGATAAAATTACAGTTGACATTTAAAATTTTTCTTATCATATTTCCTCTGTGTTTCGAAGCTCTGAGAGCACATCATGGAAAACAACCTTTTCAGTTCTTGTTAAAGAAAATTAAGTCAGAGTTGGGAAACACAGATGCTTACACAGATAATCAGGCACACAGCAAATAGTAACCATCATTTCTTGAGTCCTGTGTGCCCAGGGCTTACCTAGGGGGTTCTGTGGGCTGTATGGGTTATCTTTTCTAACCTGCTGGACAACTCAATAAAGCAAAGTTTAAATTTCTCCATTTGTGATTTATGAAATGTTTTATGCAGCCTTATAATCTAGGCAAACAAAAATCAATATCAGATCAAGCATTTTCTGATAGTAAATGATAGGGAAAATTTATTTTACTATAATTTCAGTCGACATATAATTTTTCCCTTTATTAAAGATGAAAGAAAGTTTTAGTAGTGTGCGATAGGTGTTCTGGTCTCTTCACACATGGAGTTCGAGCTTGGCTCACTATTTGGCACTGCAGTATACAGAGCATCTTCAAGTTTTGGGGGTTGATAGATATTTTATAATGGTCAGTGCTGAGAACCCCACTTTGCAACATAGTACAAAATGGCAGAAATATGTTCAGTCACATTTTAGTACTTCCGCCCTGGTCCCAGGCTAAAGCTGCTTAGCTACTTTTTGTTGTTGCTTTTAGTGAAAACACTAATTTTTAAAATCAAACACCAGAAAACAACAAAATCCAAAGAGACACAAATTTGATAGTTACAGGCTAGGGAGTGAAGGTAGGAAAATGTTCAAAAATCTTTGTTTTCTATAATTAAACCATTGCTACTCTAAGAGCAGCAAACCTCATATATATTATTAAAATGTTGCAGTTCATAGAGAACAGTATTCTCAAATCTGAGTGGACAGAAACCTGGATTTGTTGTTTTGGTGGATTACTGGCAATTAGGAAAAACGAAACAAAAATGCTTGAGTCAGATAAGTCTTGCTATCATCAGACTGCTTTCAGAACAGTTCTACAGTAGGGATCATAATACTAACTATGCTGGCTGAGTTCTCTCTCTAGCCCTATCAATGGAGTCTTGATGATCGTTTCCACAGCGGCTATGCATATTGACTAGTTTTATTTGTTCTTTTGAATATCATTAAATTCATTTGCCCATTAGTTAGATAATTTGTTGTTTTAATGTTTAATTTTTCTAGTTTTTTTATTATAGAGTCTAGGTACTAATCCCTAATAAGTGATGAAGATTTTTCCTGTTTGTCCGGCTGTGTCTTCACTCCAGGGTGATCCCTGCTCTGTGAAGATGCACTAAGGTCTGACGCTGTCCTATTGGCAATTCTTGCTCTTATTTCCCGAGGCTTTGGAGTCCTTTTTGGAAAGTCCTTGCCTGGCCTGTGCTTTGGTTTTTCTTCCTACATTCTATTAATTTCGAAGATCTTTCTGCTGTGGCCTTGTGGGCTTATTTCTGGGTCCTCTAGTCTGCCCTGTTCATATACATGTGTGTTTTATGCATGGAGTGTGCTGTCTTTGCTACTATGGCTCTGTAGTGTGATTTGGAATTGGGTGACATTTAAGTAGTTTGTATTTTTTTTGCCAATATAAATGGTCTTATAATAAATAATTTTGTGAGAAGACCTAGTTTTAAATGATAAGTACTTCAGTTTCAGATGACATGATCAACTAGTGACTATACTTCTGAGACTTGACTTTTCCAACTATAAAATGTGTATTTCATGAAAATACTCTCTACTTAGAAACATAAGATCATAATATCATGGTCCAGACTTTATCATTAAGAGTGAGAAACATGTTTTTGTTTTATTTTAGACATCGTTATCTGTAATGAAGACCATGATAGAAGAGAAGATACCACGAAGCCTTTTTGTACCACTGGATCTGGATTAGAATTTTTTTAAAAAGAAAGTTAAAATTATTTACTTTCGTTTTAGTGTTCCAATTTCATAATACTTATTTGGTTTTGGTATTAGGGACTGATATGGGACTTCATGAGTGTTAGATAAACACTAAGTCCCTGAACGCTGTCCCCATATTCTTTTCTCTAAGTAGACTCAAAGAGTAGAAATTAATTCAGTGCTAAGCTGCAGGATAAACTAATATTCATTCTGGTATTTCCCCTATTTTTGTATCTGAAAAAGAGTAGCTAACCAAGAGCCTTAGTCATTCATAATGAAATATACCAAATGCAACTTTGCCATGTCAGTTTTTGGCATTATAATCTATGTAATTGATTTAGTTGCAGACATCTTCCTGTCTGTTAGGTATTTCCATGACGGACAATATGTTTTTGGTGTTTTAACATTAAGCTTTGTGCTTTGTGGAACACTCATAGTCCAGTGTTTTAGCTATTCGTGGTTGAAGGATGACTTAAAGAAAACAAGACAAGAAAATGAGCATTCTTTTCTTCTACTTCATTGCTTGCAAGGAGGAATTTTTACAAGGTGAGTGTGTCTGTTTAATTCCCAGCACTGCTATTTTATCCAAGCACAAGGTCCGTTTTTGAAATTTGCATAGTCAAATGTACAAGGTTTTCTATTTGCAGGTAGGTACATATTACTTGCTTTCAGCCATCAGTTTTTACGTACATCTTAGTTGAACTCTTAGACCTTTTCTGGATTCATTAGCAGAGCCTCCTCTTTCTGCCGCTGACCACCCCCCCCTCCAATTACCAGAGGTGTGAATGAGAGGCTCAAAAGTCTCTGTGGTAGGATGAAGCATCCTTTAGGTATATGCCTAAGAGAGGTGTAGATGGATCTTTAGGTTGATCTATGACCAACTTCCTGAGGAACTGACACACTGTTTTCCATAGTGGTTGTACAAGTTAGCTTTCCCACCAGCAATGGATGAGAGTTTCCCTTTCCCCACACCCTTGCCAACGTGTGCTTATAGTGGTATATTATTTGTATTTCAATAAATAAAACTTGCCTGAAGATCAGTGCAAAGCAGCCATACTAGTCAGCCATACAGGCCTGGCAATGGTTACACACACCTTCAATTCCAGAAGCCACATTAGTTAGCCATAGAGGCCAGGTGGTGGTGGTGCACGCCTTTAATCCCAGCACTGGAGAGGAATATAAAATGGGAGGAGACAGGTATCATATTCAGTCTCAGGATTCATGGAGGCAGGATTGCCCATTTTTGGTCTGAGGTAGAGGTAAGAGCTAGTGGCTGGCTGCTTTGCTTTTCTGACCTTCAGGTTGAACCTCAATATCTGTCTCTGGGTTTTTATTATTTGTGCTATCATTTGTTTTTATTGATATTGGACATTCTTACTGGTAAAAAATGAAATCTCAAAATACTTTTAATTTGCATTCACTTGATAGTTAAAGAACACTGAACATGTCTTTAAGTGTTTCTAGCCATTCATGTTTTGTCTTTTGAGACTCTCTGTTTAGTTCTGTACTTCATTTTTAATTTTTTTTTGCTTTCCTCATGGTTTGTTTTTTAGTTCTTTATATACTTTGAATATTAACCCTCTATCAGATGTATAATTTGTAAAGTCCCTTTCTCTTTCCGTAGCCTCTGCTTTACTCAAATGATGTGTTCAATATTTGCCATACAGAGATTTTTAGCTTCACGAGGTCCCATTTATTAGTTGTTGATCTTTATGCCTGTGCTATCAGTATCCTTTTCAGAAAGACCTTCCCTGTGCAAATGAGTTCAAGCCTATTTCCCAATTTCTTTTCTATCAGATTCAGTGTATCTGGTCTTATGTTTAGGTCTTTGATCCATTTGCAGTTAAGTTTTGTGCAAGGCGATGAATAGGGATTTATCTGCATCCTTCTCCATGCAGCTGCATTTAGTTTGACCAGCACCATTTGTTGAAGATGCCATTTTTTCCTTCAGAGTGCCTTTTTGGTTTCTTTGTCAAAAATCAGGTATCTACAGATACATGAACTTATATTTGGGTCTTCAGTTTAAGTCCATCAATCAGCATGTCTGGTTTTATCCCAATACCATGCTGTTTTATTACCTATAGCATTGTAGTACAATTTAAAATCTAACACTCATACATCCAGGCATTATTTTATTATTCAAGGTTGTCTTAGTTATCTTTTTTGTGTGTTTCTATGTAAAGATGAAAATTATTTAATTTCTGGGGAGAATTGTACTGTAATTTTGGTGGAGATTGTGTTGAATCTGTAGAATGATTTTGGTAGAATGGTCATTTTCATAATATTAATCTTACCAATTTATGAACATGGGAGTTCTTTCTATATTGTGATATATTCAATTTCTTTCTTCAATGTCTTAAACTTTTTATCATACAAATCTTTCGCTTGTTTCATTATCCCAAGATGTATATTTTTTGAGGCAATGAACTATGCTGCTTCTCTGCTTTCTTTCTCAGTTTGTCATTTGTATAAAGGAAGGCTACTGAGTTTTCTATGTTAACTCTATAGCCTGCTACTTTGCTGAAAGTTTATCAGTTGTAGAAATTTCCCAGTGGAGCTTTTAAGATTTTAAAATATATAAAATCATATAATCTGATCAAGATACTTTGACTCCTTCCTTTCCAATTTGTACTCCTTTGATCTCCCCCACTTGTCTTATTGCTCTAGCTAAGACTTCAGTTACTATATTGCATAGGTAAGGAGAGAGTGGACAACCTTGTCTTTTTCCTGCTTTTAGTGGAAATGGTCTGTTTCTCTCTATTTAGATTGATGCTGCCTGCGGGCTTGTCTTTATTATGCTCCTTGTATATCCTTGGCATCTCTAGTTTCTTCAGGACTTTTATCACGGAGGGATGTTGGATTTTTGTCAAGGCCTTTTCTGCATCTAACGAGAATGATATATTTTACCTTTCAGTCTATTTATGTTGTGGATTGTGCTTATTGATTTAGGTATGCCAAACTATCCCTGCATCTATGGGATGAAACCCATGGTGTATAATCTTTTTGATGTGTTCTTGGATTTAGTTTGGAAACTTTTAAAATTGAGAATCTTTGCTTCTATGGCACAAGGGATATTGGTCTATAATTGTTTTGGTTGGGTCTTTGAGTGATTTTGGTATCAGGGTAATAGTGGCCTAATAGAATTATGAAATAGCCCTTCAGCTTCTTTATCTGTAGAATAAATCAAAGAATATTTGAGTAGTTATTCTTTGAAGGGCTGATAGAATTCTGCATTGAATCAGTCTGGCCTTGGACCTTTTGGGGTTTTGAAAATTTTAATTACTGCTTCTGTTTCACTAGAGGTTATGTGTCTGTTTAAATTGCTTATTTGATCTTGATTTAGCCTTGTTGGGCTACATATATATATACATATACATATACCTATACATATATATACACATATACATATACTATATATATATATATATATATATATATATATATATAAATTCACCAATTTACTTCTGGTTTTACAGTTTGTAAAGTGGAGTAGAGATTTTAAAAGTATGTTCATAATGCATCTCTGAATTTCCTCCATGTCTTTTGTAATGTTCTAATTTTTATCTCTAATTTTATTAACTTGGATCTTCTCTCTTATCTTTTAGTTAATTTGGCTAAGGGTTTGTCATTCTTATTGATTTTATTAAAGAGTCAACTCTTCATTTCATTGATTCTTTTTATTGTTTATTTTGTTTTTTTTTAAAATTGATTATTTCCCTGAGTTTGAATGTTTCTTGCCATCTACATTTTTGGGTGTTATTTATTCTTGTTGTCTAGATATTCCAGGTGTGTTACTAAGTTACTAATATGATATCTCACTAATTTTTTAATAGTCTTCTTTTTTAATTGATTTTATTGAGCTATACATTTTCTCTTCTCCCCTCTCTGCCTCTCTCCTCCTCTTCAACTCTCTCCCGTGGTCCCCATGGTCAGTCCCAATTTACTCAGGAGATCTTGTATTTTACTACTTCTCATGTTGACTAGATTAATGTATGTCTCTCTTAGGGTCCTCATTGTTATCTAGGTTCTCTGGTATTATGATTTTAGGTTAGTTTTCTTTGCTTTATATTTAAAAACCACTGATGAGTGAGTACATATAATTGTCTTTCTGGGTCTGGGTTACCTCACTCAATATGACGTTTCTAGCTCCATTCATTTTCCTGCAAATTTCAAGATGTCATTTTTCTCTGCTGTGTAGTACTCCATTGTGTAAATGTACCACATTTTCCTTATTCATTCTTCAGTCAAGGGGCATTTTAGGTTGTTTCCCTCACTAATATTTTTCAACTATGAACTTGCTTATTAAAACTGCCTTCACTGTGTCCCATTTGCTTGGGTATATCTTATTTTCAATTTAATTCAATTTTAAAATTTTATTTCCATCCTCATTTCTGTCTTGATTTTTTTTTAATATTTTCCAGTTTTAATCCACAGTGCTCAGATAGGATGCAGAATGTTATTTCAAGTTTCTTTTATCTGCTGAGACATGCTTTGTGTTCAAGTATGTGGTCAGTTTTGAAGAAAGTTCCACGAGGGGCTGAAAAGAAGTTATATTCTTTTGTATTTGGGTGAAATGTCCTGTAATATCTTTCAGGTTTATTTGATTTATGAAGTCAGTTATCTTCAGCATTTTTCTGTTTAGTTTTTGTCTTGTTGACCTCTCAGTTGGCAAGAGTGGGGTATGGAAGTCTCTCACTGCCGCGTGGTGGTGGTGCATGCCTTTATTCCCAGCACTTGGGAGGCAGAGGCAGGCATCCAGATCTCTGTGAGTTCAAGGCCAACCTGATCTACAAGAGCTAGTTCCAGGACAGGCTCTAAAGCCACAGAGAAACCCTGACTCGGGAAAAAAAAATGAAGTCTCTCACTATCAGCATATGAGGGTCCATATGTAATTTAAGCTGTAGTAGTGTTTCTTCTATGAACTTGGGTGCCCCATGTTTGGTGTACACATATTTATAATCACATTATCCTGTTGGTAGAGCTTTTTCCATTAATGAATATATAGTTTCCTTCTCTATCTTTTGTGATTAGTTTTCATTTGAAGTCTGTTTTCTGTTAACGTGGCTATACCTGCTTGCTTTTTGGGCCCATTTACTTGGAATATATTTGTCCATCCTTAAACCTCAAGGTGATGTCTATTCTTGATGTTAAATGTGTTTCTTAGATAAAGTAGAAAGATAAATCCTGTTTTCTAATCCAACTTGTTAATTTGTGTTTTTTGTTTGGGGAATTGATACCATTAATATTGGGCATTTATCAATGAGTAGTGTTTATTGATCTCTGATAGTTTATTGTTATGGTACATTTTTTCTCCTGTTTTTAATTATGTCATGACGTTCATCAGTTCTGTCTTCTTGGTTGTTTTTATCCTCTTCAGACTGAAGTTCCTTTTAGTGCTGTCTGTAGAGCTGGATTGTTAGGTATACATTGCTTACGTTTGGTTTTATCATGGAATGTTTTTCATTCTTTGTCAAATGTGATAGTTTTGCTGGCTATAATAGTCTCAGCTGGCATCCAAAGTCTTTTAGAATTTGTAGAACATTTTTACAGGCCCCTCTGGCTTTTAGAGTTTTTTTTTTTTTTTTGAGAAGCTGGGTGCTATTCTAATAGGCCTTCCTTTATATGTTACTTGTTCTTTTTCTCTTGCAGTGTTAACTTCTATTTAACAGTGAGAACTCCATTTTGTTCTAGTTTGTTCTACTCTGAACTATTACCCACAATTTCCTGAGGCTGGGCTATAACCCCCAACCACATTGTACAGGTATCTAATGAGGTCAAATCACAAATATTTAATCCTCTTCTGAGTGGTTTGCCAAGAGTAGTGTGGGCTGCCAAACCACACAACGCCCTGGCAGGCTGGAAGTGTACCACTGTGGAAAATCCCCACCACTCATCCCATATTGCATTATGATTGGATGATACTCAGGAACTGTCTTTTTGTGGGGTTTTCCCCTTAAAACCAGCTGCTGCCCTCGTCTTAGGGACATGACCTCTGCTGCCTCCCTATAAGTTTTTCTAAATAAATTTTTGGCTTGCTCAAACCTGATCTTTTGTGGTGGATTATTTCCAGATTTGTGGACCCCAACAATAGCTTTTCGTTGTTTGTTCATTTAGTGATTTGATTATTGTGTACCATGGGGACTTTCTTTTCTGTTCCTGTTTATTTGGTGTTTTATATACTTCTTGGACCTTAATAGGTGCCTCCTTCTTTAGGTTGGGGAAATTTTCTTTTATTATTTTGTTAAAAATGTTTTATTTTGACATGGATTTCTTCTCTTTACTCCATCCCTATAGATTTGGTCTTTTCATAGTGTCCCAGACTTCCTGGATGTTTTGAACCTGAATTTTTTCTGAGATTTACCATTGTTTTGACTGAGTTCTCAATATCCTCTAACTTATTTTCAACACCCGAGATTTTCTCTTCAATGACTTGTACTTTGTTGGTGTCTTAGCCAGTGTTTCATTGTTATGAAGAGACACTGTAACCATCCTAACTTTTATAAAGGAACACATTTAATTGGGACTTGCTTACAGTTTCAGAGGTTTTATCTATTATCTATTCATGGTGGGGAACTTGGCAGCACTTGGCAGATGTGGTAACTGAGAATTCTACATTTAGATCTAAAGGCAGCAGGAAGAGAGAGAGCACTGGGGCTGGCTTGGACTTTTGAAACCCCAGGTTCCACCCCCAGTGGCATACTTTCTTCAATGAGGCCACACCTCCTAATCCCCTTCAAGTAGAGCCACTGCTGCCAGCCAAACATTCAAATATATGAGCCTCCAGGGGCCATTCTTATTTAAACCATCACTATTGGTAAGTTTACCTGTGGGGTTTTTGTTTGTAATTCCAAAATATTTACTTGTTTTATTTCAGTTTGGTTTTCTTTAGTGATTCTATTTTTGTTAAATTCTACTCTCATGTTTTGAATTGATTTCATTCTTTTATTCAACTGTCTGTGTTTTCACAGGCTTCATTAAAGGATTTATTCATATTCTCACTAAGCTTTTTGAATATATTCTTAATTGCAATTTTTGTCTTGTATTTCAGCTAGATTGCCTCTTTCAAGGCTTGTTGTAATAAGGTTACTGTTGCTGGTGTAGGCATCTTGTCTTGGTTATTTATGCCTGTGCTTTTGCATTCAGGTCTAGGATCTTGGGTTATGATGTTTGATGTGTTTCTTCGTGTTGATATCTGGTCTTGCTATTGTTGTTTGGGTGTTTCTGATCTTCGGTTGTTGTTCTCTGGATCCTAGGCAAATGTGGTAGCTGTCTGGGCCGTGGGAGAGAGTGCTTTAGCAAGTTGGTGAATAACAGAAAGGAAATGAGATGGGAGGGGCAGTAGGAGAGAGCTTGGGGTAGGGATTGGGTCAACACCAAGAGAGAGTTCCCAGGAAATGGAGGTATGGGGGAGGAGGGGCTCTGGCAGGCAGACTGCAGTAGGGCAAAGGGTAAGTCTGGAGCAACAGAGCTGAATGGGTAGGGTCAGCCTGGGTCAGTCCCGAGAGGTGGAGTCCCCAGGGAATGGAGATGAGGTGGGAGGAGGGTTCCTGCAAGGGGCTGCTATAGGACTGAGTGTGCGCCTAGAGATATTGTAACCAACGTTGTTATTCTTTAATCCAAACAGACATAACCATTTTTTATAGCCTAGTAGTCAGATGAGCAAAGGTACAAAGATTCTGTATTTGAAAATAGCACAAAGGTTACTTGCTCTTTGGTCTTTGCTATTGCTGTTTTGTGAATCATTGCTGTATTGCCAGAAATTTCCAGATTCATTAATATGGTATTTTCATTTAGTAGGTATTTTACTGTGTTTAAGAAAGACAAAATGTGCAATGAGGAATTTTTTGGCTTCAGGGAAGCTGAAAAGACAGTATTTTAGTCTGTTCTGGAGGTGCACATTCTCATTAGATACAAAGGAATGGAGTAGAGGTTAGTGTTGATATGCAAATAGATCTATAGTAGGTAAGATGTAATGCGTGGCACATATAACCAATGAGAGTTATACAGTTATACTAAGTCAAAAGATGTAAGGATCACACTTTGGGAGGCTTATTTTTATGTTAGTATTTTCATTAGCGTGCAATATACTGTGTTTCATCAAGTAATTTCCATACATGTATATCATCATACTTTGCTCACACTCATTTGCCCTTCTGTTACCCCTCTTGTCCCTCTTCCTCATCTTCTCCCACCAAAGTAGTCTTATTTCTGTTTTCATGACTTTTCTATGTTTCGACTTTCCGTGTATGGGAGAACACTTGTGATATTTGTCTTTTCTCCACCTTTTTACATCCTTTGTCTTTCGATCCTTTTCATCTTTGACCCCTTTCTCCCCTTGACTAGTACCCTTCTGTCTTCATGTCATACGATCTAGGGTTCGCTATATTAGACAAAATATGACACTTTTATTTCTTGAGTTTGGTTTCTTTTGCTTACATTATGGTCTCTAATTCCATTTATTTTCTTGCAAGTGATACAGTTTCATTCTTTATACTGAGTAAAATGACAAAGGTCATGAAAGGTATCTACGTTTATGTCTCTTTACACACATAAGAAACTTGAGAAGGTCCACATGAAACAAATAACAATGACTCGTGGTTGTGGAGGAGGGTGAGGGCCAAGCAGTAGGATCACGAGTGGGGTGGAGATTAGTCACAATGCGGCTTTAAAAAATGATGTCAGTGTTTGTCTGTGTAAACAGCTAAATGAAGCAGAGAAAGAAAAACCACTGAATTATGTTGGCTGTTAGTGAAAGACAAGTAACAAAAGTTCCTTCATTTGTTAATCTCTGATTTTGTAATCCCTTAGTCTAGAAAGTGGAAGACTCCTGAGACAAGTAGTGAGAAGTGAGCAAAAGCAGAGCAGTTTTTTAAATCCACAGGTTTGTCCAGGCTAAGTATTGAAACTGTGGCATTTCCTGAATTGTGGGGCCATTTCCTTAAAGAATAATAATAAATGGTGTTTGTATTAGTAGATGGATGATAAGGAATATTTCCATGAATTATTTATTAGGTATATATGTGCCTATTGCTTCTAAGTATGATGTGTCTTATTTAGCATGGCATACAGATATAGAAGTGTTATTCTATCATGCCAACTCTTTCTATTTTTTTTTTTGAGACAGGATTTCTCTGTGGAACAGTCCTGTCTATCCTAGAACTTGCTCTGTAGGCCAGGCTGGCATTGAACTCACAGAGATCCACCTGCCTCTGCCTCCCAAATGCTGGGATTAACGGTGTGAGCCACCACCACCCGTGTTATGATATCATGGTGAGTTGGTTCTTATGTCATTATAACATTTCCTCTATATCCTTATTAATCCTCACCCAGTCTTGTTTTGTTTGGGGTATCAGTATAGGCAGATCAACTTTTTCTATGATTTCCATTGAAACTATTTGTGCTTTATGTGCAAGTATTTTGCTAGTCCCATAAATTTGCATCTTTAAAAAAATTTATTTATTTATTTAAAAATTTATTTATTTTTATTTTATGTGTATCCATGTTTTGCCTACATCATGTCTATGTTCTGCATGCATGCTGTTCCTGCAGAAGCCAGACCAAGGTGTTGGATCCCCTGGAACTGTAGTTATTGTTGTGAGTTGTCATGGAGGTACTGAGAATTGAATTTGGTCCTCTGGATGAGCTGCCAGTGCTTTTAATCTTTGAGCTATTTTTCCTTCCCTGCTCTTTTTTTTTTAAAATCAAATCTGACAGCCTCTTTAAGGTGGAGTGTTTAACCTATTTCTGTTTATTGTAATTATTAATATGGTGTTCCTCTGGCTTACCTTATTTCTGATGAGAAATCAGCTAATCTTTTTGTTGTTTGTGTAGAAGATAAGATGTATTTTTTCTATATATTGAACTCTGAGCAATTAAGAATGATGTGGCCCTGAGTGTATGTCTTTGTTTATATTATTTCTGTCTGGGTTCATTAAACTTCATGGATCTGTAAACTGCTGTTTTGATAATGAAATACAGCCTCGTTGGCTGTATTTTTACCAATATTTTGTCAAATCGACTTTCCTGTTTTCATCTCCTTTTCTTCTGGGATTTGAATTCTACACGGTGTTTTGAAGTTCATCTCATAGGTCCTCACCTCCCCGCCCTTTTTGCCTTCTTGATTTCATTTGGTTTCTCTTGAGCTATTACCTTTGTCTGGTGAGGCTCCTGTAACATTTAAAATAGTCTGTGTAACAGACTAGGTGGCTTGTAAGTAAAAATAATTCACAACTTACAGTTCTAGAGGCTGTGAATTCTAAGACTAAGGTCTTGGCAGGTTACAGTCTAATGAAGTTGTCTTGTTTTAGTGCTATGAAGAGACACCATGACCACAGCAACTTTTATAAAAGAAAGTATTTATCTGGGACTGGCTTACAGTTTAGTGGTTTGGTCTTTTATTACCTTGGCAGGAAACATGGCAGCACACAGCTAGACATGGTGTTAGAGAAGAAGCTGACAGTTCTACATCTGGATCCACAGGCAGCAGGAAGAGAACCACTGGGCCAGGCTTGGGTTTTTAAACTTCAAAGCCCACCCCCAGTGACACATCCTCCAACAAGGTCACACCTCCTAATCCTTTTAAATAGTGCCACTCCCTAAACACTTAAAGATATGAAGCTATAGGGACCATTCTCATTCAAACTACTACAGAGGTCCTGTTTTCTCATTCTTAGGAGCTGCCTTCTAGTTGTCTAGCTAGCTGGTAAGAAGGTAAGGCACTCTTTGGGGTCTTATTTATGGGGCATCAATCCCATCATTTAGTTATTTCTGAAACACCCTCTCCCATATATTACATGGAAATTAGTTTTTAATATATATGAATTTTTGGAAACTCAAATATTCAAGTTATAACACCCATCTTTAGTTCAATGATCTGTTTGGTTTTGGCTAAATTTGCTGTTAATTCTCTCCAGTTAATTTTGATTTTGTGTATTTTACTTGTAGAAGAGTTCAACTAAACATTCTATTCAAGATCCATGTCTTTGCTTTACATTTCCAACCTTTCACCTCATTATCTTCATAGACTTAACACAGTTCTCATGCGTTAGTGTTTGATCAGTGTCATGTGTCACTGCATTTCTTTTAGCTGATGTTTCCTTTAACTGCTCTCTCTCTTTGTTTTGAGTGACATTTCCTCGTTGGCTGTATGTCAAGTAATTCTTTTCATAGTGTGAATATTACAAAGTGACTGATGCCTTGTAAAGACATTGGTTTCTTTCAAAGCAACAGCCAAATTACAGGCAAATTCCCTTGATATTTTACTGAAGCTTGGTTGAGGATTAGCTCGGGCAAATCTCTTGTTTTTCGCCCATGGTAAAATCTCTTCATTTTGAGATAGACTTTATACTTCTACACTGTGACATTTTCTGGGACTTGGGGAATTTCTGAGATATTTGCCTGTCACTTCTAATTTGGTGAGAGTCATATTCTAAGCTCTTCTTTGATGTAAGCTAGCTGGGAAAATCTCTAGGGGTTCCATTCACTTGTTCTTTCCTGTTTCTCAAAGTCTTACCCCATGTGTGCAGGGCAAGGAATAGGCAAAGGCTCGAGGAAAGTAAGCATAGATTTGGGGTTCTTTACCAATGGCTTCCTCTTTTCTGAAACAGCCCGAATTTCTAACTACTCTGTAGAGTCTCACCCAGACTTCCCATCAGGAAATTTTGACTAGTCTTGAGCTGTATCTGCTTTGTGTCATTTGGACTGTGGATGCCTTCAGAGCAAAAACCGAGTAACCATGCAGTGCAGTTCACACAACACCCTTGGGTTCCTTCCTGATTTTCGTTGTTTTTCTTTTTCTTTTTCTCACTACAAAGTGTGTGCTTCCCAGAATTCATCTATTGTCACTATGAAAGTTTGCCTGATAACAGCAATTCATTACTGGAAAAGAAGACCAGATACTTATTTTTTTTCCCTCAAATGAAAGACTATATGGGGATAAATTATGCTAAGCAAACACTCTCTGTTTCTTTTTCTTGGGCTTGTTGACTATTTGTTCCATAAACTGAAACAATGGAATACTAGTCAGGAAATTATACTCAAATCTAGTGTCTGTGAAACTAACCTCAAATAAACAAAGAATTATGTAAAATTTCCATAAACCATTACACTACTGAGCCAAGCTCCTCCATCACATCCCTGGAAGTGTAAGCAGCATATCCACTCTGTTTCCCAGGGACTTACACAGCACTTGACACGGTCCGCTTGGGCATCTTCCATATTGTAGATCGTGTGGAGCTCAGCCCACTGACCAGAAGGGAGATGAAGAACTCCATCTTTCAATTCTGCATACTGAGCAAAGAGAGGTTAGAACTGGGCAGAATCTGGATCTGAATCCAAACATTTTGATGTTGTTAGAGTTTTTGCCTCTGTCAGTTTCCCCCCTATTTCTGGGATTGAAAATACTCCAACAAAATCAATTAAAGAGAGAAAGGTTTATTTTGGCCCACAATTCAAGGTGTAATCCATCATTGTGGGAAATTCAAGGAAGTAGGAACCTCAAACAGCTGGCCACATTGCATCCACAAGTAGGAACAGCAAGTGATGAATGCCTGCTAGCTCAGTTAAGCTCTTCATTTTATGGAGTCCAGCATCCCCTGCTCAGGGAATAGCCCTGGCCACTGGTAAGCTGAATCTTTCTACACCAATTGACCACATCAAGATAATCCCACAGGCATGCCCAAATGCCCCACTCCCAGGTGAGTCTAGAGTCTGCCAAATAGGCCATTAACGCTAACCATGAGAACATCTACCTGTCTTTCTATCCCCCGTCTGTCTGTCTGTCTGTCTGTCTCCTATCTATCTATCTATCTATCTATCTATCTATCTATCTATCTATCTATCTACCTACCTACCTACCTACCTATCTATTGATACAGATGTGGTCTCACTGTCACCTGGAGCTCAAGTGATCCTCCTGGATATGTATGCATATACCATGCCTACATGTGCATGCTACCACATTTGTCTGAGTTTCTACTCTTAACACTGACATTTTCTTCTTTACCACTCCTTGTTGCTTGTGCTAATTAGGCTTTCTATGTGTAATGGATAATATTTATGTAATTTTTGTGTTTCTAAATAGTATTTAACCTACTGGTTTATAAACCACTTCAGAAATAGGAAGCAGATATTTCCTGTTGTGCTAGATACCCAGAAGAGACTCAAGTAAAGCTTTCTATTATAGGTAATGTTAATTTTTCTCTATGCTACACTTTCACAATGTGGTATTTTTATTCTAATGGTTATTTATTTCTTCTGCCTTTTATTGAAGCTATTAGTATATATAATTGATATGCCTATTGAATTGTAAGATCATTGAGGATAGAGACCATGCAGTTGTCTTTGTTGCTGACATTTTCTCTACCTGGCATCTAGCCCACAGTGAATATAATTCATAGATGTGACAACCAAGTAGGAACTTAAGTAAAATTAAGGAGCCAACTATGAAAACATATTGGGTTTAGAAGGGTCCTAGGTAGATGTAGCTTAGTTAAGTTGTGAGATGCAAGGATGCACTGGAGCTGTGCGGAAGTGGAAAGAGAGTGATGCTCGTGTGTGTGTGTGTGTGTGTGTGTGTGTGTGTGTGTGTGTGTGTGTGGAGGCAGTCATGAACACCTTAGGAGATATGGAAGAATTTGGGGGTTTAGGTCTGATGGAAATCATTGGAGCATTTTGGCTAGACGAATACCATATGAATTATATTTAAAGGGTTCAAAATAGATGTGAAGAGAATAGGTTAGATGAGGGGCCAGAATAGAATCAGAGTGGTCAAGATGGCTCAGAAGATAAAGGTGCCTGGTGCCACAAGCTGGACAACTTGAGACTGATTTTTTGAACACATATGGCAGAGAGAACCCATTCCCCCAAACTGCTTTCTGAACTCCACGTATATGCTGTGGCGCACCCCTCCCTGAAAGACTAAATAGGATCAGGAAGAACAGTGATGGAGCTAGTGAGATAATATGGACCAGGGCTTGCCTGATGAACCTGGGGATGGAGGTTGTATCATAAGTCGTGTGAAGTGTTTAGAGTCTGGATATATTTGACATTAAAATCAGGAAATTTGGGAAGAACTTTTACAGGCTCTGCAAATTTCCCACAGTTTTGGATTAAAGAGCATTGTAACTATATCCGTATCATCTATATCTATACCTTTATCATCTATACATAAATCTATATCCGTATCTCTATTCCTCTATAATTTTATCTATCAATAATATCTCTATATCTGTCTCTCTGTGTGTCTATTAGATTATCTGTGAAGAAACTGATGGCAGATAAGGAATTCTAAGTCTAGAAATAGTGTCTTGGTTGTCTTTCTCCTAGCCTCAGATTGCTTCTAAATAAGTGCCAACTTTTTTTCTTTTGTGAATCTTATCTGTAGGCTGGTAGCCAGTATTTATCTAAAAGTTCTTTTAGAAGAAGGGCCTGAGCAGGGTTACTTTAAGAGTCTTTGAGGGGTTTTGTTGTGGTTGTTTTGTTTTCCTTTTGTGTTTCTACTATGAAAATGCTCAGCGACCCCTTGTCATTAATGATTTACTAAATTAAATGGAAAAGATTCAATCTCCTTTTCAGCCTTCACATTCTGTAAGGAAATTTTCTCTGTTGTAGTTAAGATAATCTGATAAACACTTCTCTTAGGGTTTTTATTGCTGTAAAGAGACACCATGACCATGGCAATTCATAAAGAAAACATTTAATTGGGGCAGCTACTTACAATTTCAGAGGTTCAGTCCATTATCCTCATGGTGGGGAGCATGGCAGCATGCAGGCAGATGTGGTGCTGGAAAGGCAGCTGAGAGCTCTGCATCTTGCAGGCAACAGAAAGTTGACTGAGACACTGGACTGTATCCTGAGCATAGCAAACCCCAAAGACCACCCCAACAGTGACACACTTCCTCCAACAAGGCCATGCCCACACAACAAAGGCACACCTCCTAATAGTGCCACTCTCTATGAGATTCTAGGGGCCAATTCCATTCAAACCACCAGACCACTAAATTATAATTTGTCTTCTGGGATGCAGTAGTTCAGGATCTGTGTGTGGACTTTCTGTCGGCCCACTGTTCTTTGTAGAAGTGTTTGTGATCATTTACATTTTGCAGCCTTAGCTTTCTCGACTGATTATTTTAAAAATGAGGTATGATCGTCTGTGCTTAATATACACATCACTCAGCCATTAAAATTTCATGAGGTCCGAATCTCAGTGAAGCCTATGAAGGGAGTGTAGAGCACCCACACTGAAGAGGGTCTGTGGAAAAGTCCTTACTTATATATTGTTTAATATGTGTATAAATACACATCATAAAGATGCACAAGTGCAGAGAGCTGATCAAGAGATGCTAAGTAATAGTAAGAGAAAAAGATAAGAAGACCTGTTGCATGGTAGGATGCCTACAGATAATGATAAACAATGATATGAATATACAACAGCTTGTATATTTTAAAAAAAAAACTAGAAGGATTTTTGTGTATTTTCACTATAAAATAACAAATATTTAAAATGACAGACATCTTTAACTTGATTTAAACCTTGAACATATACATGCTTTGAAATATCCATATCTTATACATATGCATAATTTTATCTTTCATATGTTAATTAAAATGAATTTAGTGTCTAAAAGTATGTGACTGAAGAGAAATACTCATGTTTATTTTCTAGGTATTGGTTTGCCTTGAGACAGGGTTACCAGGTGGTTTTCAAACCCAGCAGCAGAACGAGTGATTTCACGGAGGAGCAAACGGACCCTCACAAAGAAGCTATAGACATAGCTACCGACTTGAGCATGCTCAGGCTGTTTGAGGCCTACCTGGAAAGCTGCCCACAGCTCATTCTTCAGCTCTACACCTTTCTGGAGCACGGCCAGGCAACTTTAATTCAGTGTAAGTCTTTCTTAATACCCCGGGTAGACGTATGCTGCCGCCATCTTATTATAGCTTTATAAATCTCAGGACTGTTTTTGAATTTTTTAATTACTAATTGAAATGAAATTCAGCAACATGTTTCAAACATTAAAAAATGTGTGAAGGGATAATCTCTATTTCTGTTCCTGCTGTTCCTTCCCTTGTCTGCCCAGAGGGAAACGTCTGCTGTTGGTCACTAGATCGTCCTTCAGAGAGCCTGGAAAAGTATATGCTTTCTTTTCTTTTTCCCCTAAGACAAAGGAGACAGCATTTGGCTTTTTGTTTTGTTTTCACCTGCACATCCTGCAGTGATGTCCACATTAATTACAGGGAGGGTTCCCTCCTTCTCCTTACCACACACACCATGCTACAAATGGCAGATAAGCTATAACTCACCAGCCACTCTGTCATTCATGCTAATTTAGGCTGTCTGGAAACACCTGAGTAGTAAATGATGCGACAAGTAAACTTCTGCATCTTTATGATGTGATTGTGTCCTTATGTTTATTGCTTTTTCTTTTGATCTTTTCTAAAATTTAAAATAGTTTTCATACAGTATGTCCTGAGTACAGTTTTTCCTCTCTCTACCATCCCCAGTTTACCCCTCCCATCTAGATCCACTCCCTTTCTGTGTCCCCCCAGAAAACAGACAAGCATCTAAGGGATAATAATAAAATAAAATATAATAAGATACAAAAACCAAACAAATCAGAATAGGACAAAATAAACAAATAGAGAGGAAAGAGCCCAAGAAAGGGCACAAGAAGCAGATACAGACACAGACACCCACCAGTTTGCATGCTCAGTAATACCATTAAAACACAAAACCAGAAGCCACAATATATGTACAAAAGACCTGTAACGTGATAGATAGACAGATAGATAGATGAAAAGTTAAAAATAAAAAAGAAGGAAAAAGCCCTGACATGGTGTTATGAGACAAAGAACCTCCAAAGATGCCATTGAACCCAATTTCTGTTGGCATCTACTGCTGGGCATGCAGTCTACACTTACGAGTAGTTTGTGTCCCCAGAGAGACTCCCTTGGAGAAAACTAAATTTTCATTTGCAAAGGGTTATCAAATGGAGATAGTTTCTTGGTAGGAATGGATGAGCATGTTCACTTCTTATCTATTGCCTTTTTTTCTTAAGGGAAGAATTTAAAGAGTTTATTAAAAATAAAAGCTGGGCAGTCGTGATGCATGTCTATAATCCCAGCACTTGTGAGACAGAGGCAGGTTGATCACTATGAGTTCAATGCCAGCCTGGCCTACAGAACGAGTTCCAGGACAGCCAGAGCTACACAGAGAAATACTGTTCCAAAAACAAAAACAAAACAAGAGAGAGAGAGAGAGAGAGAGAGAGAGAGAGAGAGAGAGAGAGAGAGAGAGAGAGAGAGAGAGAGAGAGAGAGAGAGAGAGGGAGAAAGCAAGCAATTATCTAGCAATAGAGAATATGGCTAAGTTTTTATAGACATTTAGACCAGGTGAACAATTTAAATAGACCTATAAGTCGTGAGGAGATAGAAGCTGTCATAATAAACCTCCTAACCAAAAAAGCCCAGGACCAGATTGTTTTAATTCAGAATTTTATCAGAACTTCCAAGAAGAACTGATACCTATACTCCTTAAGGTGTTTCACATAATAGAAACAGAAGAGTCATTGCCAAACTCCTTTTTTGAAGCTACAGTTACCCTGATACCAAAACCGCACAAAGACACAACCATGAAAGAGAATTACAGACAATCTCGCTCATGAACATAGATGCAAAAATTCTCAATAAAATTCTGGCAAACCAAATCCAAGAACACATCAAAAAATTATCTATTACGATCAAGTAGGCTTCATCCCAGAAGCCTATTTTCGTATGGTTCAACATACGAAAATCTATCAATGTAATCCATCATATAAATAAACTGAAAGAATAAAACCACATGATCATTACATTAGATGCTGAAAAAAGCATTTGACAAAATTCAAGACCCCTTTATGATAAAAGTCTTGGAGAGGTTAGGGATACAAGGATCATACCTAAATATAATAAAAGTAATATATAGCAAGCCAACAGCTAATATCAAATTAAATGGAGAGAAACTCAAAGCCATTCCACTAAAATCAGGAACAAGACAAGGCTGTCCACTCTCTCCATATCTCTTCAACATAGTGCTTGAAGTTCTAGCAATAGCAATATGACAACATAAGGAGATCAAGGGGATTCGAATCAGAAATGAAGAAGTCAAACTTTCGTTATTTGCAGATGATATGATAGTGTACATTAGTGACCCCCCCAAACCTCTACCAAAGAACTCCTACAGCTGATAAATACCTTCAGTGATGTGGCAGGTTACAAGATCAACTCCAAAAAATCAGTAGCCCTCCTATACACAAAGGATAGATAAGCAGAGAGGGAAATCAGAGAAACTTCACCTCTTACGATAGCCACAAATAGCATAAAGTATCTTGGGGTAACTCTAACCAAGAAAGTGAAAGATCTATTTGACAAGAACTTTAAGGCTTTGAAGAAAGAAATTGAAGAGGACACCAGAAAATGGAAGGATCTCCCTTTGCTCTTGGGTCGGGAGGATCAACAGTAAAAATGGCAATTCTACCAAAGACATTTAGAATAAAACATACTGCTCTTAGAAGAGTCTTTTCAGAGAATTTTTTTTTTTGGAGACAGGGTTTCTCTGTACCTTTGGAGC
The DNA here is from genome assembly GCF_903992535.2 of Arvicola amphibius. Lineage (NCBI taxonomy): Eukaryota > Metazoa > Chordata > Mammalia > Rodentia > Cricetidae > Arvicola > Arvicola amphibius. The sequence continues at coordinate 70,948,003 of NC_052057.2, read as the reverse complement.
CTGTCCTGGAACGAGCTCTTGTAGACCAGGCTGGCCTCAATCTCACAGAGATCTGCCTGCCTCTGCCTCCAAAGTGCTGGGATTAAAGGCATATGCCAGCACCACTGGGCTTTTCAGAGAAATTTTAATGACATAGAAAACATTTATGTGATCAAATTTAATCAAAAACTGTTTATAAGGTTTTTAGTCAGCATATTCTTTTTACAACTACACACACACACACACACACACACACACACACACACACACTAAGATTTATTTTGTGTATGTAGTGCTCTGCCTGCAGACCTGAAGAGGACACAAGTTCTCATTATAGATGGTTGTGAGCCACCATGTGGTTTCTGGGAATTGAACTTAGAATCTCTGGAAGAGCAGCCAGTGCTCTTTACCTTTGAGCCACCTCTCCAGCGCCTCCATCAGTATATTCTTATGGATACAAATACATGACTACAAAGAAACATTTGTATGAAAGTGTGCCAAAATATTAAGTATGGCTGCTGTTGGTAGTGGAATTTTAATTATTTTTTTATTTTTTAATGTTTTTGGATGTTATTTGATAATGATAAAAATTATTTGAAATATAAAAATGTCATGTTGCCGTGAAGAATATCATGCATGATGACCAAATGAGCTTTATCCCAAAGCTACTGGATTAGTGTAACACACCCAATTCAATAAATGTAATATGTTATATAAGTAGGCTTAAGGAGGAGATGCAGGAAAGATTCCAAAATGTTCAACATGCCTTCATGATGAGAGTCCTGAAGAGATTATGAATGGATGGATCATACCTCAAAATGTAAAAACCATATACAAGACACCTATGGCCAATATTAAACTAATAGAAAAACTGAAAGCATTACCTCTAAAATTTGGAGTGAGACAAAGATGCCTATTCTCATCTCTCTTACTCAATATAGAGTTCAAAGTCCTTGTCAGATAAACAAAAGAAAGACATAAAAGAGATAGACATATGGAGGGAGGAAGTTCAATTGTCCCTACTTGCAGCTGCATAATTCGTACTTACAGACTCCATAGACACGACCATAAAGCTTGCAGACCTAATAAAGTGCTTTCAGTATAACTGTAGTACATAAGATCAATATACAAAAATCAGTACTATTCATATACTTACAGATAACTCACAGAGAAAAAAATTAGAGAAAATATTCCATTTATAACAGCTCACAAAAATAAAGTACCTGGATATAAGCCCAATCAAGGAAGGGAAAGCCTCTACGGTGAAAATTTCAAGACTTTGGGGGAAAAAAAACCAAAGAAGATACTAGGTAATGGAAAGATATTTTATGTTCTTGGCTTGGCAGACTCAATGTAAAAATGGCGGTGTTATTGTGTTAGCAAAAGGAATCTACAGATTCAATGTGGTTTCCATCTAAATTTTAGTGTCATCCTTCCTATAACTAGTAAAAATAATCTAAGAATTCTTATGGATCCACTAAAGTCCACAAAACAAATACCAGTGAAATAATGAGGACACCCACAGCTGGAGGTATTATAATATCTGAACTCAAATTACACAATAAAGCTGTAGTAACAAAGGCAGTCTTGGGCTGGCATAAAAACAGACCGGTAGACCAATGGAACAGAACAGACGGTCTGGGAATAAATCAACAAGCTGTGGCTGCCTGATTGTTGACAAAGTTTTCTAAAACATGCTACGGTGTTGGCTTGGCCTAATGGTGCTCCCCAAAGAACCACAACTATCTAAAAACAACCCTAATATCAGGTATGAGGAACCCTCTTTCCAAGTTGTTGGTCTGGGGAGTCCAAAAGACTCCCCAGACAATATAGGTTATTGCTCTTGTCCTTGTTTGCCTCCCAGAGGTAGAAGTTAAGGTACTATTTCTGAAGGCAGCAGGCACTTTCGACAAAAGACCAGGAATTCCAGGCTGGATCTGACTTGAAAGCGCCCCAATCCCCCACTGAGAACTAGCTTTCATAGCACTGATCTTGTTATGCAAGCTTCCAAAGGAGGGAAGTAGCCCATAATCCTGCCCAGCTATAACACTATGAACCACGACAGCCAGGATGGCATCACAATCTTAAGGTCTCTAAGGCCACCTCAGTGGGAGGGAAAGCATGCATTTTCTACCAAGCCCAGGACTAGTGAGGTCAAGGACCTCAAGGAGAACTTGCCACTGCCACTTTACTAAGCCATCATAATTCCCAATAGTATTTTAAATATTTGTCCTTGTACCCATATATAGCTCTCACCCCTCATCAAAGAAAATTCTCTTTAGAATAGAGAACAGAATCAGTAGATAAGAGGCTGTTACAGAACGTCACAACCCTGTTATAGAACAAGTGATTGTGAGATGCCCGGCCCAGCTGATACATCTACAACACAACTCCCACACCCAAGGCTCAGGGGACATCGCAGAAGCACGGGCAGGGTTCTTCTAAGAACCAGAGGTCCAGGAAGTCTGCTGTGAGATATGTTTCCTAGAAATGATGTCAAGGGAGGTCTCGCCCACGGTACCTCAACAATATGGCTCCCTAAACAAAGCCTGAAGAAGTGTAACAGCAGTAGACATCCTGGCACGGAAGGGGCTCTCACAGGGCCCCACCCACAGCAAGGAACTAAGGAATTCTGGGACTGGGGTCGCAGATCAATGGCCAGGGGACCCGGAGAAAGTGACTGCTGATTTTTTTTTAAGGTTTGTAGAACTTTTAAAACTATGTGCATGTGTTAATTTGGAAACTAAAGCCAGGCATGGTGGTGCACACTTGTAATCCTAGCAACTCAGAAGCCTGAGGCAGGCAGATTAATGCTGAGTTCAAAACTACCCTGGGCTACACAGTGATACTCTGTTTCACAAAAAACAAAAACAAACAAACAAACAAAACAAACAAAGAAGTTGCTCAAATACAAAAACATATACCTGGGCTGGAAAGAGGGTCAGCAGATAGGAACACTTACTGCTCTTGCGCAGGACCAGGTTCCGGTTTCAGAAGCCAACGATGACTCAGTTCTCTCTAACTCTAATTCCAGGAGATCCAATGCCTTCCTCTGGCCTCCATCGGCATCAGGCACATGCAGGCAACACACCTGTAGATGAAAGATTTTTAAAAAAATTTAAAAAGTCACTGGACAGTTTAGGGGAAAGTGATATTTTAATTAAACAAAAGGAAAAAATGAATACAGATTCATTGTGTTTTGTGCCAAAATCAAGAGAGGAGAATATGTGCTTATAAGACCCTGCCCATCCTCATCCTCAGCAAGAAAGACACCATTGGCAAGCTGGCCAGGCAAATGCAGCCCATGGGTGTGACTCAAAGCCACTCCTACCCTGTCACTACTTCATTCTGATTTTCTCATATGTTTGCTTCCGCTTTGAAAACATCCTCTGCTTTGGCGATGGGGTTGGAAATGGTTTGCGTTTCCAGAACAACGATGAACTTCTTTGGCTGATTGCTGGGAGAAAATGGGTAAAGATGTCAAACCTATAGAACTTAGTGAATTTCAGAGGACATTTGTTCATGTGAATATGGATCTGTAGATTATGAAAAATGATTTTTGTTAATGATGTATACTTACATTAAATTTTATGTTAAACGGTCTCATACCCCATTAAGCAATCTCTCAGTGAATTAGATATGTGTACAAGGTTAAAGCCAAATAGTGTGGAAAATGGTAGACATAATTGTAGTGTTTAGCAAAGGTTTTATTTACTGAATCTATTCAAGATTATTCTAAAGCAGTATGATATAGTTCATTAACATATTAACTTTCAGACAGTTTTAGTTTCAAATCTCAGTTCTGTGAATTTATAGTCGCATGTTAAGAATCGAGTAATAAATTTCTTCAAACCTTGACTCTCCTAATGCTATGTGGAGATATCAAACTCTACCTCCAGCGAATTAGATATGTCAACTGCCTGATGTGTTGGTGTGTCTACACTGCCAAAGCATGCATAGCACAAGCTAATTTACTATTGTTATTGCTGTTCTTACTAATACTACTGTTACCATTCATAAGCCAATCTGTCTTTTGTGTTTTCCTTTGCAGATGCGGTCATCATGGTTTCCTGCTGTGCTATTTCTTGGTCAACAGTCGATTATCAAATAGCTTTAAGAAAATCATTACCTGATAAAAATCACCTCAGTGGACTCTGGCCCAAACTCACATATCTCTTTTATAAGCTGTTTACCTTGTTGTCATGGATGCTGAGTGTTGTGCTTCTGCTGTTTGTGGATGTGAAGGTTGCTTTGTTTCTGCTGTCATTTCTTTGGATCATAGGTTTCATTTGGGCATTTATAAAGCAAACTCAGTTTTGTAATTCTTTACATATGGAATTCTTATATAGGACTGTTGTTGGATTCATCCTTGTGTTTACGTTTTTTAATATCAAGGGACAGAATACCAAATGTCCAATGTCTTGCTATTATACTGTAAGGGTGCTAGGCACCCTGGGCATTTTGACTGTGTTTTGGGCTTATCCTCTTTCTATTTTTAATTCAGACTATTTTATCCCTATCAGCGCCACCATAGTTCTGGCTCTTTTCCTTGGGATTATTTTTCTTACTGTTTATTATGGGGTTTTTCACCCAAACAGATATGTAAAAACACAGCACGATGAAACTGATGGAACGTCAGCCCAGAGAGATTGTAGAATGAGACATTTTCTAATGGACTAAGTTATGAATCTATGAGAAATGTTTTATTTTTTGTTTCATTAACTAGTAAAGAAAACATCTGTTATGTTTGTGTTGTTTTTATGTTTGACCCCTTCGACTTTCAGTGAGTTATGGTACATGGTAAGTGAGAACATAATAATATTTATTATTTAAAATATTTCTTCTTTATGCTGCTGAGGATTAAGCCCAGAGCCTTGTAGATGCTACACAAGTATTTCACCACTGAGTTGCACCCCTGGCCATCTTAATGGTTTCTAAAGTCTTGAGTATTGAGGTGCTTCCTTTCTGTCTGATAGTGTATGTACATACATTCAGACAAATATTCATACACACACAGAAATAAATCTTTAAAATAGTTTCTTTATTCTTTCCTGCATTCCTGGAGACATAATGTTTGTGTATAACCTATATATTTTTGTAGCATTTTCATTGGTGATAAATTTCTTTCTTTCTTTCTTTCTTTCTTTCTTTCTTTCTTTCTTTCTTTCTTTCTTTCTTCCTTTCTTTGTTTTTGTTTTTTGTTTTTTGAGACAGGGTTTCTTTGTAACTTTGGAGCCTGTCCTGGAACTAGCTCCTTTTTATCCCTCTATCTGATAATGTTTTTATTTTTCCTTCATTCTTGTACATTCATACATACACACACACAAACACACACAATACATACATACACATATATGTTAGCCCTGTGGATATTATCTTACACATCTCTGAATCATATATAGAAAACATATTTATAAGATCTCTCTCTGCATAACCTAGACTGGCTTTGAACTCATGATCCTCCTGCTTAGCTTGTGAGTGCAGTTGCTTATCGTCAAGCATAAATTGTGTGTGATTTTCTATTCTTTCTTTAGAAAAAAATTTCCAGATACAGAATTTTGGATTGGTAGGATATTTTTCACCTTTAAGCATTTATTTCATTAGTAAGTAATAATACCACTCTTTTCTGGCCTCCATGTTTTCTGGGAAGACATTGGTGATTATTCAAATCACATTCTCCTCTGTGTAATGTGTTGTCATTTTCTGATACTTTTCAGATTTTTTTTAACTTTTACCATTTGTTTTGTTCTGTACTCTTCTGACCATTGTGTCAGTGAGGGTGGTTTGTTCTGCACTAGTATGACCACTGTGTCAATGAGTGTGGTTTCTTCCTTATATGGATCTCAGCTTGCTTTCTTCACGTTTATAGAAAATGTACATTTTAGTTTTTACCAAATTAGCAAGTCTCTGGCTATTATTTCCATTTTCTTTGCTTCTGAACTTTGTTACAAGCTATGCTAGCCTTATTATTAGTATCCTACACATCTTTGAAGCTTATTTTTCCCAATTTCTTTTTTTGTTCCTCTGATTGGATTGTCTATAGTTTATTAACATTTTTTCTTCCTTCAGTTTTCTGTTGAGTTGATTCCATTAATTAAAATTCATATATTACATTATTATGTTCTGGTATCCTTATGGTTTCTGAATGTTAACATTTCATATAATTTTATTCACCATAAGCATATTTTCCTTTATATCCTTGTTTATGATTCCAATAGGTGCTTTGTAATTTTTACATGGTAATTCTAATATTCAGGTCATTCTGGGATTAGTCTCCATTTGTTGCAGTTCTCCTTGGGTGTGGGACACATTTTTGTTTCCTTGTACTTACACTAATTTTGAATTGTGTTTCAACTTTATAAATAATTTCTATCAGACTCTTTTTATTTTAAAAATCTTAATTATACTTATTTATTGTGTGTGTGTGTGTAGGAGGGATATGGTGTGGGATTGGAGGATAACTTGTGGATGTGGGCTCTCTCCTTTTATCATGTGGGTCCAGGGGAGGGAACTTGGGCAGTCATGCTTGCGTCTTTACCCACTGAGCCATCTTGGCTGTCCCCAATACCAGACTCTCTTGATTCTGTTTGTTTCTCAGAGTAGTTTTATATTCCTTTTTGATAGGCGCTTACTTGATTTTTAAATTTTGAACGTTAAGTAATTTTTATCCTTAGGTGGGTTGCTTGAAGTATGTTCTTCATATATATAATTCAGAACTAGCCAGAGACACAAGCACAGTTAGTATATGGAGTGCCTTTCTCATTTCCAATGTTTTCCTCTCTCTTTTGAGCATCTGGAGTCATAGCACTTTCTGTCAGTTGGGCCTTAAAGCCATCAAAACTACATGTTTATTTTTTTAAATTTTTATCTGTGCTTGTGATTTTTATTTGTGGTGTGTGCATGTTGTATTGGACTTGTTAGTATGAGTCTGTGCACAGAATTACCTGGGCAGCCACTAAAGCAGACTGATGGTGTCAGTGTCAGAAAGTAAGGTGAGCCTTGAACATCTGAAGTTCCCAGTCATTGCTGTGCCACTGTCTCCTGACCTTGAGAACTACACCCTGGGTTCTGGAGGTGCAGCTGTTAGAGCTACCTTCAAAGGAACCGCTAGAGGGCGACGGAAGCACAGACAATGGGACGCCCTGCTCTTCCTTCAGTTATTCTGCCAACCACAAGCCCCGAGAATATTAAAACTCCCGTCAGTTTCTTACGTTATTGCCCACTCCCAAACGGACTGTAAAGCAAAGTTTGCTTTGTGACTGTGGGAGTCGGCGGTACACACTGCATCTCCCAATCTGATTAACGCCTATTTCATACTCACAGTACAGTCAAACATGGGCTTTTCTGGGTAGATATTTGCACATATACCCAGTAGTCTTGAAAGGTTAATGGGAACTATTTGTGGTTTCCGAGAATACTCCATTCTGATATTAGATCTATTTTATCAAGAGAAAAATTCATGCATACTGTGTGGTATCTCTCCTTTTAAAATATGTGTCTTTAATTTTATGAAAGTAAAGCTGAAACATGTTTTAAAATATTGAATTTATGTAAAAGAAACCTAACTGGATAGAGGATAAACATCACAGAATATAATGAGTTTGCACTTTCTTTCTCCTATATATAGGACTTGGCATGGGGAAACCTGGGGTTCTGAGAAGCATTGCTTAAAGGGTGCTGCTGTGAGGATACACTTAACTGGGGATATCATTCATGTAATTTGCATACATGTCTGAATGGTGTTAAGTCCACATATACCCCTTCGTTGAAGGAGAAGCAACTAGGTGCTCTCTGACACAGAGCCAGCTAACCTGACTGTCCGGAGATAGCAGCAGAGGGGAAAAAAAAGCATGGCAGGAAAATGTTCTCAGCCTCCAAACTACTTGCTCTCCTCCCTTCCCCTCCACTCTCCTCCCTCTCTCCTTCCCTTCTTTCCTTTCTTCCCCTTCTGTTGTGTGAGGTCTCTAGTTTACAGCATGTCTGTCTCATGCAGGCTGTTACATGGCATCTCACTGACTCTGCCTACTTTCTCCCAGCATTCAGTTTAGTTTACCCGGCCTAGCTCTACTCTACCCTATCACAGGCCAAAGCAGTTTCTTTATTCATTAACCAATAAAAGCCACACATATACAGAAGGACTTCCCACACCACCTTCCCCTCTCCTCCTTTCTTCTTCTCCCCTCTTCTCTCCCTCTCTTTCCTCCCTCTCCTTCCCTTCCCTTCTGTCCCCTCCCTCCCTCCCTCCCTCCCTCCCTCCCTCCCTCCCTCCCTCCCTCCCTCCCTCCCTCCCTCCCTCCCTCCCTTCTTAGCTGATCAAATTTTATTAGGATTGCTTACAGGAGCATGGGTGAGGGTTTGTGTATGCATATGGTCACCTTACCAATGGTGACAGCTTTGAAGACAATGTTGCTCCTTTCTCTATCAACCATAACTTCTTATAAATTCTCAGGAAGAGGAAAGCACGCCCCACTCCCCGCCCCCCGCCACCTGCCGCAAGGCCCTTTCCAACCCAGATAGAATGTTGGCAGGCCCAGTCTAGTGCAGTTATTTGCTACAGCTACCATGAGTTCAAGAGCGCAACAGCTTTGCCATGCTTGGAAGTCAGCTTGAGCACCCATTTTCACCCTTCCTCTGGCCTTAGATTTTTTTTTTTGTTCCTTCTTCCTTGATGTTCCCTAAACCTTGGAGCAGATAATATAGATTTCCCACTTATGGCTGAGCATTAGCCATAATCTATTAAAAATAAATTTTGACATATTGACAATAGTCAAGCATCATTACTACTTTGATTAGGTTGGAATCCAACAGAAATGGCAATTGCCTGTATTGCTTGGGAGCCCCAGGTACCTTCCTCACTAACAGCTTATATGGAGGTAGCCCACCCATGACATTGGGATTTTCATTGAATAGTCTATGACTTCTAGAAACAGCTTTATCTACCCATGCAGGGTATCTCTGTTCCAGCTATTGGAGTACTTTTGTATGACTCCAAAAACACAACTTCTGTTCTTGGAGTTGGAGTAGTTAAGCAGTAGTGATAATAATGATAATTGTTATTACTGTTTTGAAAAACTTGAGAGATGCTATATGCAACAATATTTGGGAATTGTTAATAGTCCCCCAAATTTTCTATGTTTGAAATTTCTCCTTCTGTATATAGTATTTTTGAGGGGGATTTTGATGTTATTATTATATACTTATAAAACTATATAAGTATGAAATAAGAATAATCATGTGAAAAATTGGAAATAAAGTGACAAGTTTAATCCTTTTGCATAAACTTATTTGTTTTTCATTAGAATGTTGTATGCTGCATATTATTCCTGACATGTGGAAAATGTAGCATACAGATACTGTTTTGTTTGTTTTTTAGAATGATCTCTCTATATAGACCAGGCTGACCTCCAACTCACAAAGACTAGCCTGCCTCTGTTTTCCTATCGCTGAGATTAAAAGCATGTGCCACCATGCCCGGCCTACAGAGACCCTTAGTACAACCAGTTCATGATGAATGAGACAATGAGGAATGATTGGTTGGCAAGTTAGTTTCTGGCATTTGAAGTATTTAAGAACATTTGTGGTGTATGCATGCATGCATATGCTTAGATGACTAGCAGATTTCATTCAATGTATATTGATAAAAATTATTTTTCTTGCTCTTTTTTCTAGACCATAGGTTTCTGGAGTTATGGTTGTTCTAAGATTAACCACTGGGAAGTGTTCACCCAGAAAAGTCCAGCTTACATTTTATTTTGTGTCTGGTTGTGTTTGTAAACTTGAGTGTAGACCACTTGAATAAGGGATCCTAATTCCAAGTCCCTCAGACGACTTTGCATGGTGTCTACAGAGTTTTCTATTAGCAGTAAAATACTGTTACTCTAGAAAAGGGAATATGGGCTTGCTTGGTAAAGTACTTGTATAGCGTACACAAAGCCCAGACTTCAACATCCAGCACCACATAAACAGGTGTGTTAATATTTGCCTGGGATACAGAACTCAAAAGGGGAGAAAGGAAGACCAGAAGTTCAAGGTCATCCTTGAATACCTGGTGAATTTGGAGCAAGCCTAGACTATGTGAAACTCTCAAGAAGTTTACTATGGTCCATGTCATGTCACAGGAAAGCCGTCTGCTTCCTTCTGGAGTCCTAGTTTGGTCTCAGGTGGCTGTGATAAACCAGTGGCTGGAAACTGGGGAAGAAAGGGATCACATGATTTAAAGTTTGTTTCCTCCATCGAGGAAAGCCAAGCCAGGAACTCAGAGCAGGAACTTGAAGCGGAGACGGCAGAGGAACACTGCTCACTGGCGTCTTCCCTAGCTTGTGCTTAGCCAGTATTCATATGTGGCAAAGATTACTTGTCCAGGGATGGCCCCAGCCACAGCAGCCTGGGCCCCTCCTTTATCAATCAGCAGTCCAGAAAATGCCCCGCCGCTATTCCCACAGAGGGAGTTCCTCAGTTGCAATTCACCTCTTCCCAGGTGAGTCTAGGTTTGTGTCAAGTTGACAACAATGAGGACGAAGGTCATGAGTCAGTCCCTGGGTGTGTGTGTCTTCCAGAGGCCTGGCTAGTATCCGATACAATAGTGCCAGGATGCCTTTACAAATGCTGGTTGCTCAGTTGAGACGATTACTCCAGAGAGTGATTTCTGCTTCCTGATGGTTGGCAGATAAACATGAGCATTTTAAGAACTGTAGGTGACATAATATCTTGGCACTCTTCAAGGGAATGAAATGGCTGTCACAGTCTGCTCTTTTCCAAAAAGACCCCCATCAGTATCTAGGTCATGAGCATGAGCCATACAGTTCTTCTATTTAGAGCCGTTCACCTTGACCTTTTCTGAACTTCAGCCATCTCTGCAGTTGATCCTGGAACAAGTTTTGCCACCTCAGAAAGAAACCCTTACCATTAACTAAAACTTCTGTGATAGTTAATTAGGTTAATTTTAAATGCCAGCATAGCCTAGACCATCAGGTACAGAAATGGGGTCAAACATTATTATTGTTTTTATGAATACTTTTGGATAGTGTTAGCACTTCATTAATGAACTTGAAACACATCATCTCCCTTCTCTTAATGAGGAGGGGCCACATCTAATCGACTGAGGGTTTGGATATATAGAAAATTGTTCTCTGCTCGACAAGGTAAAACTCTGGCCTTTGGGTTTGAGCCATAGCCTTGGCTCATTCTGTGTCTCCAGTCTTCTGGCCCACATTGGAGTTTGCTCCTTTTCTGGAATAGATTTTCATTTTTTCCTGTCCCTAGACATAAGAATTCCAGGTTCCAATGGGACTGTATTATGGTTTTTGCTTACTGTTTTCATTCATATTTACACAGTGTGTGTGTGTGTGTGTGTGTGTGTTTGTGTATACAAATAGAGCAAAAAGAAATAAAATGTGATCCACTGTACGGATCCCGAGGATTGAACTTTGACCATTAGGCTTGGAGACGAGCGCTACAGGCTCTGATGTGCTATGGTGGTTTAAAAGAAAATGACCCCCAAAAGGGAGTGGCACTATTAGAGGGTGTGGCCTTGTTGGAGGAAGCATGTCACTGCGGAGGCGGGCTGCAAGGTCTCATATATGCTCAAAATACCCGCCAGTGTTTTAGTCCACTTCCTGTTGCCTCGCAGCTCCCTCTCCAGCACCATGTCTGCCTGTATGTTGCCATGTCTACCATGATGATAATGGACTGAACCTCTGAAACTGTAAGAGAGCCACCCCAAATAAATGTTTTCTTTCTAAGAGTTGCCGTGGTAATGGTGTCTCTCTACAGCAAGAGAAACCCTAACTAAGACATGTGCATGTCGAGACACTTCATACTTTGCCACATTTCTGTTCATGTGTCTCCATGTTCTTTGACTTGTGTCGTCACTACCAGGTTATCTTCAACTCACCAGGTCTTTCTTCTGCTGTTTAAATGTGCTGTGCGGGCTATCTGTCGCTTGAGCATTTTAGTCGCTGCATTGTATGACACTCGGATTTCAATTTACTCTTTTTGTGTAATTTCTGTCTCTTTATTTGTATTCTCTATGTGATGCAATACTACAAATATACCTTTATTTGCTTTTTACATCACGCTTTCATTTCTTTCTACAAATACATATTATGGTGGGGTATTCATCAGGGAAGACTCCTTGGACACAGATTTAAGTCCATTGAAAGTCTCTTTTAGCTGGCGCAGTGTAGCCCTGAGCCTTTCTCAGGGTGAGCTTCTAAGCACAAAAATCATGTTCTGGTTGACATACTTCAGTTAACAAGAACAATTAGCCAGAAGTAAAGCTACAGAAACCAAAAGGCAAAGTTAGTACATTTAGAGGCTTTCTTATAACGATGCACTTTGGTGGATTAGGTCTTCTGTTTCCGCTGGTGGTGCTGTCTACATGCTGAGTTTTACAGCCTGAATGGCACTTTCATTACAGAGTTGTGCTAAGGTCTGGGCTCTCTTGCAATCGTATCGTTGTTTTCATCAACTTGTCAGCAAACCTCGACACACTGGGAAAAGGGCGTCTCACCTGATGAGTTGCTTACACCAGATTGGCCTGTGGATGTGTCTATATGGGGATTTTCTTGGGTGCTGATTGATGTGAGAGGGCCCAGCCCAGGGTGGGTGGTGCAGAAAGCTTGATCTAAATTAGAAAAGTGGCCGAGCTAGCCAGCAGGAGTGAGCAGTAGGCAGCTTTTCTCCACCATTTCTGCTTTCGTTCCTGTCTCTGGGTTCCCGTCCTGGCTTCCCTTAAAGATAGACTGTTACTTGGAAGTAAAAATCCATTTTGGTTGGTGTGTTAGCGTAGCTAGAGAAGTTGGCTAGAACACATGACTTAATTGCATGGTTTTCTTCTCATAATGGACATTAGGTTGCTTTTACAAGCAGTATCTACTCTTTCTCTGGAGTTGTGTGTATCTTGTAATTTTCTGTTGGTGGGTAATACAGTACAGATAACACGGGCAATGGTCCCTACTCTGGATGTGGTTCTGCTGTTTGCTTATTTGCTTAGTGATTGGCTCTCTCACATCCTTTTTGGCGGCTCCTTCCTCCACAGTGTTGAGCTTCTGACTCGGTTCCTCTTGAGACACTGCTTAGGGAGGCAATCAGCACTGGTAGGGCTGGTTTCCACTCTTCCCTGACCACACTTATTGCTGTGCTCCATCAGTTGCTGGCCCACTTGTCTGCTGTGAATCATAAATTCCTGTATACAAATCTAGTCAGACTGTGACTCTTGGGAAACAACGATTTCTGTAGTCAGTACTTGACATTTGACCTGAACCCAAGGGGCACCCTCCCATCTATCTTATTTCCCTTGGAGTCCTTTGATGTGGGTGCTGGGAGCAGGACTGGGGTCCCGGGGAAGAGCAGCTAGCCCTCCTCCACAAAGTCCGCACCCCTGCCTTGCTCTACGGTTCTGCCAGTACTGTTATGCTAAACTTTTCCTTATTGCAAATGAAGTTAGGATCTTTGGGAGTGCATAGGAGCCATTTGTCCTTATTGCCTGCTTTGAGAGGTGAGGACCATAACACAAGCCTCCTTCCCTGGAGAATCTGTATGGAGGGGCTGAAGAGGACGGAGATAGTTTGAGGTCCTCTTGACTTTTGTGTTTTTGGGCCCTAGTTTTATTGGTATATTATGCTCAGTGGATCATGGCCTGGTTCCATACTTAGGGGTTGAACAGAAAGAGGAAACTTCACCTCTTGGCTACACTTGTCTAGATTAGACCCAGCAATGGGCAGCCAGCAGCAAGAGAAGAAATACTTGCTCCACCTGGGAAGGAATGACCCTGTTGGAAGCCTGGGGAAGATGGAACACTTTAGCTTGCATTGGCTGTGACTGTCTGTGAGATGGTGACAATAAGTGGGAGTTCAGAGGGTGGCCTTTGCTCTAAGTGAAGTTTTGTACATTTTGGGGGCAGATTTTCTTCATTTGCTGTTTGTACGTGAAGCCATATGTAGGTGGAGGTTGTGCTTTCGCTTTCCGGCCTCCCAGTCCTGAGTAATCACACAGAAACTTACATTATTTACAAACTGTTTGGCTGATGGCTCAGGCTTCTTACTAGCTTGTTCTTTAAATAAATTAACTCATTTCTAATATCTGTGTATTGTCACGTTGCTGTGGCATTAAGTTAGGAATCCTGGCATGCTGTTCTGTCGACAGCTTGCTGGCATCACCTTCAATCGCGTCTCTCCCTCTCCTCCCTAATTAGTTTGGCTTTCCCACCTGACTCTATGCTGTCTTTCCATAGGTCAGAGCAGGTTCTTTACTAACCAATGGAAGGAGTACATATTCACAGCAGACAGAAGGCCATCCCACATCAGCCATGTTTTAGAAGCATCCCATACTTGCTTTTATAAAAGACTTTTCACCAGTGTGGCTAGGGAAGAAGTGTTAGAAAGAGGAACAGCAGGCTAGGGGAAGGAGCTGACTTGAAATCGCCTGCTCAGAAATGAGCTTTATTTGGAGAGAAAGCCTCATGTCCTCCAGAGTCACGATTAGGCCTTGAGTGGAAGACATTGCAGGCATTGTGAAGACCTTATAAAATGCGCTTTAAGAAGAGCGATAGAGGAGAGAATCACCATGGCCAGCATGAGGCAGGAGGGAAGTAGGCTTCAAGGAAAAAATTCCTAAACAGAGGGGGTGTTTGACTTCTATTGTTCTTAGTGGACTGGTGGGGAGTTTTATACTACATGATTTAGTAGCCTACATGTCAAGGAACCATGGAGCTTGCAGCCTTGAATGGACCGCCAGGTCTGTGAAGTTGTAGCTTGGGATCACATCATTGCTATCGTCTCTTCCTCCTCCTCCTCCTCCTTCTTTTTCCTTGAAACTTTAAAGAATTTTTATCGAATCAAAACACATTATTTTTAAAGTTTTTTTTTTCTGATTTTTCCCTAACATAATAATCCGATTGATTATTTGAGAATTTCATACAGTGCACACTGATCATGTTTGCTTTGCAAACATGGATTTAAATTAATTCATGGAATTAAATTGAAGATTCAGACATAAATCCACACACCTATGTCACCTGATTTTTGACAAAATTCAGAAATATACAATGGAAAAAAGAAAGCATCTTTAATAATGGTGCTAGCATAACTGGATGGCAGCATGTAAAAGACTGCAAATAGATCCATATTTACCATCCTGTACAAAACTCAAGTAGATTAAAGACCTCAATATAAAAGCAGATACACTGAACCTGATAGAAAAGAAAGCGGGGGATGATCTTGAAGGCACTGGCACAGGAGACAACTTCCCGAACAGAATATTAATAGCGTAGACACTAAGACTGACAATAAATGGAACCTCATGAAACAGAAAATCTTCTGTAAGGCAGAGAACACCAACAGGACAAACAGCAGCCTGCAGAATGGGAAAAGATCTTTACCAACCCCATCTGACAGAGGGCTGCTCACGATAATATACAGAGAACTCAAGAAACTAGCCATCAACAAGCCAACTAATCCAATTAAAATTGGGGTACAGATCTAAACAGAGAATTTTCTATAGTGTCATCTCACATGACTGAGGAGCACTTAAAGAAGTGTTCAACATCCTTAGCCATCAGGGAAGTACAAATCAAAATGACTCTGAGATTCCACCTTACACCTGTCAGAATGACCAAGATCACCATCACAAGTGGCAGCTCATGCTGGAGAGGATGAGGAGCAAGGGGAATACTCCTCAATTGCTGGTGGTGGTGCAAACTTGTACAGCTGCTTTGGAAATCAATGTGTCAGTTTCTCAGAAAATTGGGAATTGATCTACCTCAAGTCCCAGCTATAACACTTCTGGGCATACACACAAAATATGTCCCATCACACTTGCTCAACTATTGTGGCACTTGCACCACCTGGAACCATGGTCCGGCAAGGGTCTGGGGAGAAAAGAACACACAGAGACATGGGTCACTCTTGAAGCAAGAATGCCCATTTTATTATGTCCCAAGCTAGCTTGTATAGTGCTTTCCTTAACTAGTGGCCACACCTTAGCTATTGGGATTTTTCAGCTGCAAGCCCACCAGAAACCACTTCCTTGTTATTAGAACTCTTGAGGGTTCCATGCTCAGAGCAGCTGCAAGCATAAAAAAGCAAATTGTTTACTCTGGCAGGCAAGGGGTCATAGAATTTCAGGGTCTGAGGATCTGCAGATCCCAACAAACTATGTTTGTAGCAGCTTTATTTGTAATAGCCAGAAATTGGAAACAACTTAGATGTCCCTCAACCCAAGAATGATTAAGAAATGTGGGACATTTACACAATAGAGTATTGGGAGAGATGACTGGAATTTGGTGACATTTCAGGGGTGAAATAGAAACCTAATATAATAAAAACTCCTGGAAATCCAGGATATTGACTCTCGTGAAGACTCCTAGCAATGGGAGATATGGAATCTGAACTGCCATCTTATATAATCAGACTGATATCTAGCGTAATCAACATCAGAGAGTCTTCATCCAGCAACAGATGGGAGCAGACACAGAGAACCACAGCAAATCTTTAGATGAAGCTTGGGGAATCCTGCAGAAGAAGGCAAGGAAGGATTATAGGAGCCAGAGCAGTCAAGACACTACAAGAAAATGGCCCACAGAATCAACTAACCAGGGCTTGTAGGGGATCACAGAGACTGAACTGACAATCAAGGAGCCTGTATGGGTCTGACCTACATCCTCTGCATATATGTTGTGGCTGTGTAGCTTGGAGTTCCTGTAGTACTGCTAACAGTGGGAGTGAGGACTATCTCTGACTCTTTCGCCTGTTTTTGGGATTCCTTTCCTTCTATTGGGTTGTCTTGTTCAGCCTTAATATGAGGGAATGTGCCTAGTCTTATTGCAACATGATAGGTCGTATTTGGTTGGTATCTTTGGTAGGCCTGCCCTTTTCTGAAGAGAAAGGAGGAGGAGTGGGTCAAGGGGAAAGGAGACATGGGGTGGGAAGGGGCTGGGAGAATAGGAGGGAGAGAAACTGTGATTAGAATGTAATATATGGGGAAAAATTTTTTAAAAAGGGAAAAATTGTTGAATTAAAATCATAGCAACTTTTAGCTGGGTGTGTTGGCACATGCCTTTAATTCCAGCACTCGGGAGGCAGTTGCAGATGGATCTCTGTGAGTTCCAGGCTAGCCTGGTCGACAAAGCAAGTTCCAGGACAGTTAAGGCTATACAGAAAAGCCACGTTCAAAAAGCTAAATTTTATGCATTAATTTTATGTAGCCCAGGGCAGCCTTGAACTCACAGAGATCCATCTGACTCTGTCTCCCAAATCCTGGGATTAAAAGGGTATTCACCATTGCCTGCCCTCTAGTGTCTTTAGCTCTGTTTCTAGACTTTAGGCAAGATTTATTTATCAAAATACAAATAATATACCACTGCAGCTTTCTCTGTGTAGTCCTGGTTGTTCTGGAACTCATTCTGTAGACCAGGCTGGCCTCAAACTTGGAGATCTACCTGCCTCTGCCTATCATGTGCCAGGATTAAAGGTGTGCTCCAATGCAAGGTTTTAAACATTTTTTATTTATTTTACATACCAACCACAGTTTTCCCTCCCTCCTCTTTTCCCATTCCCTGCTCCATCTCTTTTCTACCCTCCCCTCATCCACTCCTCAGAAAGGGTAATGCCTCTCTCTAGTCAACCATGCCTACCATACCAAGTCAAAGCAGGACAAAGCTCCTCCCCTCTGCATCAAGGTTGAGCAAAGGCATCCCACACGGTAGGGAGTGGGTTCCAAAAAGCCAGCTCATGCATCAGGGGCAGATCCTGGTCCCTCTGCTAGGAGCCCTGCAAACAGACCAAGCTACAAAACTGTCATCCACATGTAGAGGGCCTAGGTCCAACCCTCCCTAGCTGTCAGTCTAGAGTCCATGAGCTCCAGTGAGCACAAGTCTGATGTCTTTGTGGGTTTCCACCTCGTGATCTTGACGCTTCTTGCTCATATTATCGCGGTCCTCCTTCTTCTTGACTGGACTCCCAGAACTCGGCCCATAACTTGGCTGTGGAGCTCCGCATCTGCTGCCAACAGTTACTTGGTGAAGGTTTTATGATGACAACATATTGGTCGCCAGTCTGATTATAGGAGAAGGCCAGTTCAGGCACCTTCTCTACTATTGCTAGGAGTCTTAGCTGGGATCATCTCTGTGAATTCCTGGGGATTTCCCTGTAGATTGTATTGTATTTATGCTGGTCACTCAGGTGTGATTCTTGCCCTATAGTTGTTACTAGGATAAGATAACCAAATATTAAAGAATCCTCCTTACTTAGCTACAATGTGCAAATGTTTGTTTTCATTAAGAACCTTATTCCCCTCTCTTTGTGAGCTTGGCTTTATGGAGACATTTAATAGCCTTCTGTTGTGTTATTTTGGTTTAGAGAACAAATCTCAAGTAGCCCAGGCTTGCCTTGAACTTGCTATGTAGTAGAGGATAACTTTGAACTCCAGATTCTCCTGTTTCTGCTTCCCGAATGCTGGCTTACAGGCATGTGCCAACAGTCTCTAGAGTAAAGCATCTTTCCAGTTCTCAGTGGAAAATGCATTTTCTGCATTGTAGGAATTGTCTTGCCAGCACTCCTCCTTAGCTATTGAAGAATATGTGCGTTCATTCTAGAAATGTTCAGACAGCTCCAGTTTCTGCACTATGCAGCTGAATGTGTCTTATGTTGGGCATAGTTGGCATTGTGCAGAGCGACTTCTTTAGGATTTCTAAAAGGAAAAGAAGGGCTGGGGAATGACAGGAATTTAAAAAGTGGAAGATAGGAAAAGGAACAGAAAAAAGGGGTCAGAAAGAAAAAGTAATAATTCTAAGAATATAGTTCAGTTTTAGGTACTTGCAGATGAATCATCTTTCACTGCGAGAGACGTCTGAATGTCATGTGCTTGACCTTGCTATTTGAATCTAACAATAAACAGAAAACAAATGCCTTTTTTACTTTGAAGTTATGGCTATAACATCTTGCAGAAACATATCCAGTAAGTTTAATAAAAGGTAATAAGCCATCTCTTCCTGTTTTGACTACTGCTATTGTGTAGGAAAGGGGCGACAGTCCGTGGACTTGTTTTAATCGCCCTGTTGGTACACACCACAGCATCTGGTGGCATCGGTAAGCTCACCTGATGAACCACAAAGAACTTTGATTTATGAACCCATAATTGGGCTTCCAATAAACATTTGTCAAAGTAATGTATTAGTTCAAACCAAAGCCTTCTTTATTTATTCATATAAAAGAGCACTTAACTTTCAACAAAGAATTGCCTATCATCAAAAACACTCTATAAATGAATCAGATTTATGAAGCCATGTTTCGAGGAGGGCGAGCACTCAAAGGCGGCAGCTCATTTTAACTCTTCATTGGACATAACGTTCTAACTTATGTATCTCCACCATATTCTATTAGACTTTTATTATGAAACAATATGCATTAAATTTATTCATGCATTTACTTGTGACTGAATGAAATTCAATGACCTTTAAAATATTCATTTGGATCTTGATTTCAGGTACAAATCTGTCACTATTTCCAAGTCTTTAGGACAACATATGCTTACCTGTTCTGTTTACTTCTAAGACAAACAAAGCATACCTTGGCTTGCAATCACTTTGTAGGATGGTAAAGCCACTGATAAGATAATTATTCTTGATCTTTATGAGTATTCAGTTACTTTAAATGTTTGCTTACCGATTAACTAATCTTTGTTTCTCACTTAGCAAATGAGATATGCCCCATATTTATCTTGTATACTCTAGAATCTTAGCAGCAGCCCACTTCACAGATACAAAGTATTTGATGAGATATTTCAGGCTTAGTAGTTACTATCACTTTTTGTTCTGGGAATAGTATCTAATTGACCACTTTAACAATTTTAAATGTAGAATTCAATACCATTAATTACACTATCTGTTACCCTACTACTACCATTATTAATTTCCTGGACGTTCTCAACCACTGTGAACAAGGTACGTACTCACTAAACAATGACTTCTTATCCGCTCTCTGACAGACTTCGCCTCCCTTTGACTTTGGTCTTCTTCTTCTTCTTCTTCTTCTTCTTCTTCTTCTTCTTCTTCTTCTTCTTCTTCTTCTTCTTCTTCTTCTTCTTCTTCTTCTTCTTCCTCTTCCTCTTCCTCTTCCTCTTCCTCTTCCTTTTCCTCCTCCCCAGGGTACCTTATATAAGTGGAATCATAGAATTGTCTTTTTTATTTCTGACTCATTTCACTTACAATATTTTTAAGGTTAACTTACATTGTAGCAGATATCAGAGGTTTTTTGCTTCTTATGGCCACTTTTCTATTGTATGTCTATTCTCCGTTTTTATTTTTGATTAAAATAATGTTGGGTATTAGGTTGCTTCTGTCTTTGGGTTTCTGTGAAGAATGTTGCTATACAGGGGGATGGGAGAGGCTAGAAGGGGAGGGGAAAGGAAGGGAGGGAAATGGAAAAAAATATATAACTTAATAAAAGCAATTAAAAATATATTTGAGAAAAAAAGAATGTTGCTATAAATATTGGTATATAGACCCCAGTACAATTCCCCACTCTTAGTTCTTTAAGAGTTGAACTGATGGATTATGTGGAAGTTTTATATTTAATATTTTGCTTTGTGTTCACATTTTTAACACAGCCCCTTTTAAAGCTTAATTGAAAGAGTCATTCTGTCTGTTCCATATCTGAGCCACCCAAAATCACACATAAACACACACCAGGCCCCATATATGTTTCATCTGAAATAGAATTTGAGGATTCATAGCTGCTCTGGTTTCAGTGAGTTCTCATTAGTGTCATTCTTTATTTATAATACATAGTTTTCATAAATAATAATGTAACATTTAATATATATTTGTATAAAAATGTCCTTAGGTATAGTTAGCATATATAATGACTATATTCAATGTAGATTTAAATCAGATTCTTATAAAAATAGTAAGACATACATTCAGTTAATTTGAACTTTGTGTCCTAAAAGGAAATTTCAGATTTCAAGGGCAATCTGGAAGCCATTTTTGAAAATCAATTTCCCCCAGTCATGTTACAGTAGATGTAGCCAGTGACTTGTAGAAATGCAAACGGTGGAGTTATTCTTCTTTAGACTAATGACCAAGTACCTTGTGGAAGAGGGTTTTACACCCTGGCCTTGTGCTGGTCCTTGGATATGCACTGGTTGCTAACTGGTTGCTAGGTTTTGTGAACTGCATCTGTAGGTAATATGTTGACATTGGCTTATGGGGTTTATAGATTAATAATTCCTGATGTAACCTTAGACTTACACTTTTCAAGAGCTGGAGATATAGCCTGTCTGGATGGCTTTATTTGAATTCCCCTTATGCTCTGTTTATCTCGAGTCTCCACTGTCTACTGTAGAGAGCTTTGAGCCTACCGTCCGTCTCCCACCTTGCCCATGAGCGCTGATTGACCCCTTCCAAAAATGCCTCATGTCAACTGCTCCTTGCCACTTCATTTATTCCTTAGAAGTAAGTGCAGAACCTTGGGTTCACTCCAGAAACATGAGCTTGGGAAGATTGTTAGATCTTGGTTCTGCTTGGTTATACTTTTTGTTTAAATCCTGTTTATTCTGCAGGGTAGCAAGACTTTAGTTTTCCACAGCTGTTTGGTTCTGAGAGCCAGAGGGCAACGCAAACCTGTCAGCACTCAGAACCCTTCCATCTTGTCCGAAAGTTTATCTTTTCCAGGTCTTTAACTAGGAGAAGATAGGTCAGAAAGTCCCATCTTTTTGGTGTTTCCCTATCTGTCGTCCCCTCTGTCCTAAAAGAGTGTTGGTAAAGAAAGAAGTAGACCTTCATAATTCATGTGTCTTTAAATTTTTACATGACTGGGTGTTTTGCCATCCTGCGTGTCTGCATACCGCTTATGTGCCTGGTAAGGACTGTGAGCCACCACATGAATGCTGGGAATTGAAGCCCTGTCCTCTGGAAGAGTAACCGGTGCTCATAACCACTGAGACACCTTTCTAGCCCAACTTTTAGTGTCCTAGTTGAGTGTCTTCTATGTAAAAATACGTGAATAGATTTACAAGTCAGTTGTATTTGCCTCTTCATTCATTAAAGAGAGAGAGAGATTAAGGAATTTAGACAATTCATTTTTCTCTTACAAAGCTTAATTTTAGGACTGTTTCTGATTCTAGTTGTCTCCAACATTGTGTTCTGTGGCTCGTGACTATTGCCTGTGCAATAATCTGCTTAGCATCTCGTTCCTCACGGAAGATGGAAACTTCAGATTCTAAAATTTGGTGCGTTTATAAGGAATTTAAAGAAGAAAGTGCAATATACTTAAAAACATTATGCTCATCACGTGTGGATAAAGCAACCGTTTTAGCCGGCCTGCACAAGGGTGACTTTCAGTGGACACTGAACTTGCCTAAAGAGTATAGCGTGAGGTCAGAACGCCTCTGTTTCAAGTCTGCTTTACATGAGACAGAAATGGAGGATTCAGAACTTGTGGATACTCCTTTAAGGCCAGGCTTTAATACTATCTCGGAGATTGGCTTTCTGAGAATCCATTCTTCCTTATCAGCTCATTTCTCTTGAGATCTGGGTAAAGCATGTGGTTCAATCCTATGATAGTGTGAAATTTTTAGGACATAGTAAAAAAGAAGATTGTAGGTATCAATAAGATCTTTGCGTTGGTTTATTAAAAAAAAAAACCTAAGAAATTTTTCTATGTAGAGTTCAGATAAGCAGAATAAAACATTTCCTGACATGTATAGTGCACTATTAAATACTTTTATACATAGATTTTTGTTAAAAATCTACTGATAACACCAGAAGAGTGCCTCTAGTTTTTATGTAATGTTTTTCCTCTGCTGGTCAGTAAAACACTTGAGACCAGGATCATGCTTTTCTCCAGAGTCCAGCATGACCATAAGACACCATAGATGCTTAATAGATATTGCTTCTGTGTAGATACGTGGTGATCTCGGAACAGATTTCTGAGAGAGAACATGAAGGACATTACGTGTTTCTTCAGTGCTCTACTTTTGGGACAACACTCCCTGACCAAGGAGCCTCAAGATCTTGATTCCAATTTGTGTTGACCCTGTTATGGTTCTGAATGGTCCGATGTAATAACAAGGAAATTTAGTTAAAAACAGATTTCTTGGCAATCCAACCCAGTTTTTAAAAAGTGTGAAATGACTTTGTTATTGCTGTTTCTGTTATATAATAAGCCTGAAATTCTGTGACATGGGACCTGACAGGAGTTAGCAACATATGCTGTATGGGGTTTTATTTTGGTAATACTCCTGGCCACACCCTCATAGTGAAATACCATGGCATTTTTCATCTCATTGCCATTTTTACATTCCAGTGTTTTAACAAGTAAAAAAAAAATCTTGTGAGAAAAGAAACAGCAAAATCAGTCCTTTGGTTTTAATTTTTAAGTTGGAAGTCTTTGTTTTTAGGACTTAAAATTTTTTAGTCTTCTCAATTTCTAGAATAGTGTAAAAGACTGTAGCTGGGCATATGACTTTTTAAGGGTTGCAATGGCAAGGATAAAGGATTGTTAATTTCAATCATGTAACACCCAATTCTGTGTTACCCTCTTGGTACAGTTCCCCAGCCACTGTACCGTATGTGAGCTGGGCAAGGGCCTGGAGATTGAAAGAACACAGAAGAAATCTGGGTCATTCGAAAGGAGATAAGCTGAATGCCATTTATTCAACTTTGTGGAAATCCTTATATACGTAGCTGCTGCACAAGGAATTCCCCCAGGCAGGTGTGAAATTGCCATACTTAAGATGGAGTAAACAATACCCTACAGCTAATCACCAGGCAGAGCAGAGGGAGCACAAAAAAAACCAGAATGTTTTAGCTGGCTGACCAGAAACTGTCCTCAAGATGAACCCCAGGAGCAGGGGTAGACCCAGGCCCTACACCATCAGATCATTCTGAGAATTGTATTTCATGCTATATTCATTGGATGGGTAAGAAATCAATTGAAAATGAAAATATTAAGTTAGAAGCTCTTTTAGGCATGTAAAGGAAATGTATATATGTATGATAAATCTACTGAATAGATTGTAGATAAAACAAGCTACATTTCCTCTGCTTATATAACAATGTTATCAGTCCAACAATTTATGTGACCTCAAAAGGCCTGGGGATTTCTCCACACCAGCAAGCAGGAAGCCAGTTCCACAGTAAACACAATTGGACACAAGCTCTCTGATTCAGTTTTGATGCTGTCCTCCCTTGGAGATAGCACCAGATCCTGAAAGTTGAGGGTCTTAGTCCCCCAACCCCGCCATCACTTTAGACTCATTTGGCAGGCCCAAGCCTGGAATCTGCCATGAATTAGAGGTCTTTGATACCTGCCTTAGACTTGGTTTATTTGCTAGAGTGGTCCACAAAACTTAGTAACACTATTCTTACAATTACTGGTTTAATTATAAAGATGCTTATTTGGAAATAAGTATTTGGATGAACAGGTATATGGGTCACGGTGGGGAAATGTCCCAGATGAGAGTTTCTGTTCCCAGGAGTTAGTGTGGGTCGTCTCTCAGCATGTAGATGAGGTGTCGTTTGTTTTCCTCTAAGCCTCCAGGTGTTCTGTGATTTAGAAACTCTTCAAACTTATTTCTTTAGTGTTTTATGTGATTGGACTAAAAGAGAATTGACATCATGCTGATAGACTGAGTGAGAAAAACCCACTAAGGCCATTCAAATGCTTCAGCATCCATTCCTTATAAGTATGGCACTCCTGAAGTCAGGTCTAACCAACTACTGGACAAGACAAGGTAGGCCAGAAAGATCCTTTTCTTCCTTTGTTGGTCTCAAGATTTATATATGTGTGTTTGTGCGTGCATGCATGCATGTGTGTATGTATATGCAGGCACATATTAATCACACTGCACATACGGAGTTCAGAGGACAATTTTTTGAGAAGGGTGGGTAGAAAAGAATGAAGAGGAGGAAGACAGTGTAATGGTTTAAAGTAAAAATGCTGCAGCAGGCCATGAGACAACACTGCAGGTCCACAAGGAGCAGTGGCAGGTAGCAGGCAATGAAGGTAGCCAGGTCCCAGGCAGGAAGCTGCATGGTGGGTGAGAGACTTAGAAGGATAGGCACACCATGCAGAGTGAAGTTGGATATTTATGAGAGAGAGAGAGAGGGGGGGGGGACTCAGCCTGGAAGCTGAAGATCAGCTAGGCGGATGGGGGAGGGAGTGGGCGTGGCTTATCTCTTAAAGGGACAGAGCAGACCATTACAAACAGGAAGGAAAATTTTGTTTGGAAAACATAGCATGGCTATTGCACCCGTGAACTCATAGCAGTGATAGTTGCCTACATAAGACCTACTCAATTCTGGGTTCATCAACATTCCATAATGGCATGGTTGGTAAACTGTGATGTTTTCTCTAGTCTTGAAAGAACTGATATTAATACCCCCACTTAAAGCTGATCAGTCAACAATCATTTATTCTCTTTACTTTAATGACATAACTCATTATTATGAATTTCTATGTTTACTGTCACTACACCCTGACTAAATCTGAGAGTAACACTAATATACAGGTGTAAACCAAATAGTTAAGAGGGCAGCTTATGTCTATTACTATGTCTATTTATGTCTATTATGTTATTACTATGTCTATTTAGTAAAACTTCCCTGGGGCCTAGGATCTCCTTAGCTAAGGGCTTTGATTAGGTTTACTGTGGAAGACATGATTTTTCTTCAGTAGATGGGCCCAAATTCTAATCAGAAAGTGGTTGGTTACCCCCGTAAGAGTCATGCCACTACTTCACAAGTAGGCTCATTTGCTTGTAGCTTGGTATTGTAGCATGCAGAGTGAATAGCAAATCAGACCACAGATTGCTTTTCTCCCCAGTAGCTTTCATGGCTACATAGAACTATTTCTTTATTTCACTGATTCTTTGTGTATTTTATGTTTTCATTATTTTTTTTTACCAATCTTAATTATTTCTTTGCACCCACTTATCCTGGATTTAGTTTGTTTTTGTTTTCTAAGGCCGCAAGGTACAGTTATATATCTGAGAGACTGATTTTTTTTAAAATGTAGGCACTTATAGGCAATAAACATCCTTATTAACTGCTCTCATTTAATCACATGGTTTTGAAGTGTTGTGTTTTTATTTTATGAACTTCTAGAAACCTTTATTTATTTTCTGTAATTTCTCTGATGACTCCTTCATCATCTAATAGTGTTGTTCAATCATCCATGAATTGCATTTGTTCTATTGTTTCTCTTTGTGATTTCTAGTTTTATTCCTTTGAAGTCAGATAGAAGGCAAGATAGTATTTCAATTTTTGTGTTCTATTATCTAGTTACAGAAGGTTCTATTAGCTCTAGAGAAGAATGTGTGTTTTGAAAAGTTTGAATAGTCTGTTGATGCCTGGTGGGCCCATTTGATATATGAATTACTTTAACATAATTCTCTATTTTTTGTGAAGAAGATTGTCTACTTTTGAGAGTGGAGCATTAAGTTCACCCACTATGATTGTGTTTGGGTTAATCTGTGTCTTTAGGAAATTAGGTACACCTGTATTTGATGCTTATGTTTAAAATTATGATGTTGTCTTAGGGTTTGTTTCCTTAATCCTTATGAAGTAACCTTCGACAAAATTTTGGTTGTAGTGTATTTTATCATGTATTTAAACAGGGATATGTTTTTGTTCCCTAGTTCTGTTTGCTTCACAAAGCTTTTCCATGACTTAGCCCTAGGGTTTAATCTTTGATGGCAAAAAGTACATTTCTAGAGATTATAATAAATGAGTCCTATTAAAAATTTATTTTTTCATCATGGACAGTTTTTCTTTTCCCTTCCAGTTATGGCAGGTATTTGCCATGTATAACAGTCTGGAAGGTGGTTCTGGTATTTTAGACCTTGAAATGCTCTGCTTTCCTTTAAAGTTTTTATTGGTTCTCTCATCTGATGGGTCTGTCTTCATGCATATTTTGGCATTTTTTCCTGTAGTTCTCATTATACTTTCTTTCTTATGTATTCTGAGTGTTTTGACTATATATGATATAATATTGATAGTCTACTAAGTGCTTCTTGTATCTCAATGGACATCTCTTTCCTCAGAGTTTGGAATATTGCTGACTAATTTTATTGAAAACCTTTTCTATACAATTAAGATAAAATTATTTTATTGCCCATAACTTATATATTGAGTCTTTCCACTACCCAGTAGAACATGAATGCTATGTTTGTGCTTCTTACAAACATTTCCCTTTAATGGTTTGAAGTCTCAGTTCCCTCTATCCTGCCTTGTTGTCCTGTTATTCTGCCCTCCCCTTCATTCATTCTATTAATGAGACTTTCAATGGGATTTTTATCTTTCATTTCCAGTGTTTCAGTTTTTTTCTCCCTAAGTATTTTTATCTCCATATTGAATTCGCTTCATATTCCTGCATTTGCTGTCTCATCTCATTCCGTTGTTGGTTTGGGTTCTCTTGGAACTATATAGGTGTTTTCTTTGGCTTTTTTGTTTGGAATTTTATCTCCTGCACTTTTATTTGGAGGAAATTGCTGTGGGGATAGTGACTTCTGGAGGAGTCCCATTGCCCTGTTTTTCCATGCTTTCTGTACTTTTGCATTTGGACTTGTGCACATGGGGAAAGGTGGTTATTAAAATTTTTGCTGTTCTTGTTTTTAATCACCATTGGAAGTATTTGCAATGTTCCAGAGTGGCTAAGTCCATCAGTGCTTAGGTGTTATTTTCTTTGACATACTCTGTTGAGAGCACCAGGGTCTGCTACACCCCCTGCTGAAACAGAATACTGTTTAATTCCTATCCAAGGGTAGGCCTACTCTGAGCATACAGTAATGCTAGGTAACAAGAATTTAGTTCACTCTTTAAAGTCTTATCTTGTTAAGAAGTAAAGGAAACTGGTAGTATGGAATGCGCTAAGGTATTAGTCAGCACAGGAGACAGTGGGAAGGAAAAGAGAAGTCCCAGGCTGTGACCAAGACTGAGTATGTAGAAAAGGAGCAGAGGAGAGAAAGTCTATTGAGGGGGGACCAACAGCAGGGGAATGTGAACCGGTTGAGGCCCTTGTGGCTAAAGGGAAAATGAAAAGAGGGTGTAATGATTGTTCTGTCTCTTTAAGAGACAAGCCATGCCCACTCCCTACCCCATCTGCTGAGGCAGGCTGATCTTCAGCTTCCAGCCTGAGCTCTCTCTCTTTTCCATCTTCCTCTCAGACAGGCAGCTTTGCTTCTGCCTTTCTCCCTACTTCTCCCTTTCCCTGCTTCTGTCTCTCTCTTCTCTCGCAAGCTCTTCTCCTCCCCTTCTCCCTTCCCCCTCCATAACCCCCAGAATAAATATCCAACCTTACTCTGCAGGTGTGCTAGTCCATGTCTCTGTCTCTTGCCTGCCTGCCACATGTCTCCCTGCCTGGACCAGCCACTTGCTTGGGGACTGGCAGCCATCTCTGCCTGGGACTGGCTGCTTTCAGGGCCCGCTGCCTGCTGCCATATTGCCTGCTATCAACGCTTGGGTATCTACAGCATTTCTGCTGCCTACTGCCGCCGGGGATCCTGCAGCATTTTTAATAAATCCATAACAGAGGGAGGTAAGAAAATGCAAATAATCTAAGAGAGCTTCAGGGTTTAGGAAGCTGGCAACTTGAGATCCCACAAACAAAGGTAGCAGATGGCCTTTGAAAAAGGAACATGGAAGGAGGAAAGAATAGTGAAAAAAGAAGAAAAGATAGATAAATAATAGATAGACTGACAGACAGATAGATAAATGATAGATAGATAGATGATAGATAGATAGATGATAGATAGATGAAAGATAGATAGATGATAGATAGATGATAGATAGATAGATAGATAGATAGACAGAACAAGAACAATGCAAGACATAATTAGTCTGCTGTATTAACACTGGATACTTAATAAAGGGGGAAGAATTATGATGGCCAGAGAGCTGGTGTGGAATGTAGAGTCTGAACAGGGTCCTCCCTGGTTGAAACCTTAGTTCTGCATTCCTTTCTGGGCTTGCAGGAGATTTGTAACACTCCTTGGTGCTCCTTCCTGGGTAGGGTCACAGCTGCTATTCACAGCTCTGGATGGTCCTAGTCACAGGCAAGGTCAGGTCACAGCTGCTTGTGCTGTCAGTGAGCGATCCTTCATGGGTTAGTTCCAGGATGTAGATGCTGGCCCCCACACCTGCTCTTCCCAAGCAACATTGGGAATGCCATTTGGCATTATTTCTTCCCCACAGCCTAGAGATGTTCTACTTACTGGGTTTCTACATATGATCCTGCAGCGCTGGCTTCAGACCACGTGGTTCAGTTCCCGGAGCATCTGAGACTTCAGAGCTGACCTCTGTCTGGTCAAGGGCTGAGACTAGAGGACTTGCCAGTGGCATCTTTCCTGCTGCTGCACACACACACACACCCTTTAGCTCCCCCTCCTCCTTTCTTCCTTTAAAAAAGCCCTGTAACTGAGAATGCGGTGAGGCTCTTCCTTCTTTGTCTTATACATTCGGCAAACTTTATTTTGCAAAAAAGAAAGAACGATTGGGACAGATGTTTGCTCTCATGCACAGGAATTACACATCTGTCTGAGCCTCTCTCACAGCTTTGCTTTGCGATGTTTGCATAACACATATCAGGTCTAACCCAATCACAGTGACAATTTCTTAGGATGTAGATATGAAATCTATATACTAATCTACTGAAATAGTCTTGGAATTCTTTAACCAGCCACCTAATACAAGCATATTCTTTGATTGAGTCATGGTTAAATAATGAATAAAGGACAGCAGCCAGATAGGGAACTTTTGAGTCCCTGGGGGTGTGTTGATAGTTAATAATGTATTGCATGAATTAACTGATGCTTTAACTCTGCCTTTATGGTTCAAGGTTAAAATACAGGCATTAATTATCTCACCAGACTTATGGGCATTATGTTAGCAAGAAGAGCTGCTGTGTTCCCCTGTTCTTCTGGGGTGTCTTTATAAGATCTGAACAAGGACTCCAGCTCTCAGAAAGGGAAAGGAGACATTTTGAGATGAAGTTTGTTCTCACAGTGGGGATCTTCTGAGCATGGCTGCAATCGCTCCCTTTCCCCTCATAGCACAGCCCCTGAAACTTGCAGTCCTGCCACAGCAGCCTGCCATTACTGATGCTTGTCATCTCATCTCCCATCTCCCTGGCAACACTAGACTTGTAATCTCAGCTTCCCCATTCCTGAGATCTAAAGCAGTCCCTGAAAAGATAAAGCTATGTGGATTTGTTTTTTTTAACCCTGGTCCTGGATAGACCCCAGGCATTGCAAGCTACCCAAAGGGAGATGAGAGGAATAATTAACTTTTTGATTTTCCTTCCCAGAAGCCCCTCTTCTGTGCAGCCATATAGTGCGGCTTATAAAATTCCTATCATGTCGTTTGCCTGGTTTCTGAGTTACCCAGGAGGAGTGGACTCCCTGAAGTGTATAGCTTGGGAAGGGGAAAGAGGGGAAGTTAGCAGAATAGGAGCAGTAATATGTAGTGAACTCTTTTCTCTAGATCCACTATTTTGGAACTGCAGGGTGTGGGACCCGTCTGTTGTCTGTTTTTTGCAATCACCTGGTGCCAGTGTCTGCTGCTTTTTCTTCAGCAGTTCCAGGAGCTGCAAAAACTTCCTGGAACATAGAGCTCAGTTTTAGTGTAGTGATATTTGTATTTTAATAAGTAAAGCTTGCCTGAGGATCAGAAAAGTGAAACAGGCACACTGGCCAGCCTTACAGACCAGGCAGCGATGACACAGCGCCTTTAATCCCAGTAGCCACACTAGTTTGCTGTGGAAACCAAGCAGTAGTGAGGCACGCACACACCTTTAATCCCAGAACTAAAGAGGATTATAAAATGGGAAAGGACAGCTCCCAGTCTCAGTCTCATTCTGAGGATTCCTGGAGGCGGGATTGCCGTTTCTGACTGAGGTAAAGATAAGATCCAGTGGCTGACTGTTTTAGTTTTCTGATCTTCAGGTTGAAGCCCAGTATCTGTCTCTGAGTTTTTATTAGTCATGCATCAATTCTAGGGGCCTTGGCTTTAAGTGGGAGAATCCCTTAGTAACAGAACCGAGAAACTACATTGTATACTGTCACATTCAGGATACCAGCTTTGATACCATTGACCAACCTTCCTCAGATTTCCAGTTTTCCTTGGGCTGTTCTGTGGCTGGAATGGGCTTTTTCCATTTTTTTATCTGATTTTTAAAAAATCAAAATGGTAATATTTGTTGATGAATCACTAGCATATGAAATTCATCTTTCCGTTTTATTGGAGCAGAGGCACATTCGTTTGTTTACACGCTGTGGGCGGTGCCTTCCAGGCTCTGCTATCAGAGTGGAAGGGGCTGTGATGGCGACCATATGTGGCGCTTGTTGCTTCCCACGGCTGTTCCGTGGCTAACTCGCAGTGATACAGTTAGAGCTCAGCAGCATTTTACTCACTATGTATCATATGCCATGACATTTAATTTACTTTTTCATCGCCACTGCATCCATACCATGTCTGAATCCGAGGAGTGGAATTTGGATATCATGCCTTCAAGGCACTGTGAAGTCTGGATTGTTTGGTTAGCAAATCAGCTGGCCCATCATTGCATTTCTTCCGCGGTTACGCTGTGGTTGTGCTGCTCACACCCGTGGACATAACCAGACCATTCATCACAGTCCTCCATTGCTAAGGAAAGCAGCTGTTAGAAAAGTCGGAAAATTCAGCAAAGACTATCTCATCACGGCAACATTTCTGTCCAGAGATAACAAAGCAGGTTTTCCCCGAAGTAAGTTCCCTCAACGGTTCATTTTGCTAGTTAAACAAGGATAACTGATGCTGTAATAAGCGAATCATGCTTGATTATAACAGACAGGGAACTATGTCTAGAGAAAACCATTTATTTATTTAAGATAATTGGCCTTTCTGGGGAGTGGAGGATACTGGAGCAGCGCTGGTAAGGAACAGGGTGAGCGACTTCAATGGGTTCCTTTGGCTTTCCACAAAGCCACACATGAAACTGATATTTTTTCCAATCTTGTTTGTTTGAAGGATGAATCCAAGTTTGAGGTGACAAGTGGTGTCACTATTATGCAGTCTTTCCAGGAATGAACTGCAAGTGGGGAGACTTTTAAAAGGAGTGGGGGCCAACACTAATTTACATGGAGTGGTTCTGCTACAATGTTCATTAACTGGAACAGCAAAAGTATACGGAGCAGGAACGAGCAGGAACAGCTTGGTTGCAAGAGCGTAAACCGAGTGTCAGAGGGTGCTTGTCACTAAACTGTTGAGTCTGTGCCCCGTGTCACGGAAACTGAGGTTTCAGAGCTGCCATTGTCAGGTCTGTGAACGCGTCAGGGCCTGTGATGCATAGGCACAATATCCTAGCTTGCTATCCACACAGTGATCGATGGGGTAGCAGTGGTCATATGGCCTTGGGATTGTTGTTCTTTTTAAGCTCACAGCTAAGATAATTGCCTTCTAAAAAAAAAACTTTCTGAAATGACTGGTTGTTGAAGAGTGAAGTGGTTTTGAAAAACGGTCTTTGGATATGCTGTAAAGCATGTTCCCTGATACTCTCAACTCCAAGTTACAGGGCAAATTGCGCTCACTTGAGAAAAGTCATGTAGATGCGAGGCATCTGACTCTTGTTTGAATCACTGATGGTAACATACTGCTTTAGAATGTTGCTGGGCTGTCAGATGTTAGGATGTAGTATGAAATCCACACTCAATGTAGGAGTTTGCAGCAGGATTCTTCAGTAGCTCTGAGTGTTTGAGTGGGCATATTCTTTGTGGGGGGGTGAGTGCGCGCGTGCGTGGTGTGTGTGTGGTGGGTGTGTGTGTGAGAAGGAGAGAGAGAGAGAGAGAGAGAAGAGAGAGAGAGGAGAGAGTCTGTGTGTGTGTTGGTAAAATGATGCAACAGAAGGGAGACTGTATTTTGGGATCTGTCTAATTAGCAACCTGAGAAGTTTCCATCCAACTTTCAGTAACAATTAATCACCAATACTAACACAGCAGGAGGAACAACACCAAACCCATAGAACCGTAACAGAGCTCTGTAAACGGCCCTCTAAATAATGAACACAATCCATTAAAATGATCAGATTATAGATTGATACCAATATATATTTTGGTGATCCCTATCTCTGTGAAGAGACATTTTTAGTTTTTCTTTTATTTAAAATAGATTTTCCCCCATACAATACATTCTGATTATGTTTTCCTTACTCCTAACACCTTCCAGGTTCTTCCCCACCTCCTCTGCTTTCTGTCCTTGGGTTATAAAACAAACAGGCATCTAAAGAATAATAATAAACACATTAAGATAAAACAAGACCAAACAATAGGATAAAACAAACAGAAGAAAAAAGTCAAAGAAAATATGTGAGAAACATATCGATTACAGAGACACCCGCTATTGCATGCACAGGAATCCCCTTAGAGCACAAAACTGGAAGCCATAATAAAGACACACAAATAACCCCTAACATAACATTATGAGACAAAGAACCCTCCAAAGATGCCATTGAGTTCATGGGGATTGGCTGTCTACTGCTGGCCTTCAGCCTTACTTTTAAGAGTAAGTGAAGCCTTAAGACTTCTTTGGAGAAAAGTAATTTTCATTTGCTGGGTGTATCAATTAGAGCTAACTTCTGGCTCAGGGATAGGGTGTGGTGTTCCACTCAGCTTTGCGTGACGCAGGGAGGGGCCCTGTGCTGCTGCCTCAGTCTCTGTGAGCTCATATGAGCACCATCCATTCTGTTGTTTAGAATTTGTTTTCTTTGGTGGTCTACAACCCCACCTGTTCTTACACTCATTCTTCTTTCTCTTCTGTGGGGTTTCCTGAGCCCTAAGGAGAGGAATCTGTGAATACATCCCATTTAGAGCAGAGTGGTTTCAACGTCTATCATTCATTGCCCATTGTCTGGCTGTGGGTCTCTGTATGGGCTCCCATCTGCTGCAGGAGGAAAGTTCTCTGAAGATGGCTGATCTATGAGTAGAGCAAACGGCACTAGGAGTCATGTTACTGCCATGTTCCTCTAGCTGAATAGTAGTGCTTGGTTTTATCTAAAGTCACTGGATTATTCGTTTCAGGTTCTTAACCACTGAAGCAGTAGTGTGGATTAGGGTTCCATCTGGTGGAGCGGGCCTTAAATCAAATTTGTCTTGGTAGTTACTCTCATAATCTTGGGCCACTACTACACCAACATGTAATTGCGGGCAGGTGACAGTTGTAGATCAAAGGTTTATGGATGGGTTGGTCTTTACCTTTCTCCCTTGGTTGTGTGCTGCAGAGTACCATCCAGTACCATGAACATAGCCCAGGAGTAGGTACCAGCTCACCTTCCCATGTTGAGTGAGCTGTGTAGGTGTTATCTTCAGAATAGGGCCTTACTGTCTGTTTGCGGAGAGCAACCAATAGCCTTGGCAACAGCTTGGTTTGTTTGGCAGTTCCCATAGGAACCCTTTGGCCAACACTCATTATGTGGAACCCAGTCCCAGTATTGGAAGCTTCATTTGTTGATGAGAAGATGTCCAGTTGGGGTTCTATCTTCTCCATTATTTGGGCATACCATTTTCATATATGTATGTTTCGTTTCATATATGTATGTATTACGTCTACGGTTTTAGGTTTCCATATGACCTCTTGTTTAGCTGTCCCTCCCCCGTATTTTCTCCTCCCTTGCCCCTTACGTACTTCCCTTGACCTTCCTTTTTGAGCTTCTCACTCCCAGAAAACTATATATTCCATCTATAACTATCTCTTCTATTTCGCCTTCTAGGAAGATTCCCTTCATTTCCCTCCCCTCACCCCGTCCCTTCTCTATACCTAACCTCTGTGCTTCTAGGGATCGTAGCTTAGTTATCAATGACTTAACTAAAAACTAATATTCACAAATAAGTGAAATAAACACTATATTTGTTTTTATGGGTCTGGGTTACCTCATGCAGTACGATATTTTTAGTTTCGTCTATTTACCCTCAAATTTCATATTCTTTTTGTAATGGCTGAGTGATATCCCATTGTGTAAATGTAGATTTTTCTTGTATCCAGTCACCCATTGGTAGTCATCTACATTGTTTCCCATTTCTTCTGCCTATAATGAATAGAGCAGCATAAGCATGACTAGCGAGTGTCCTCTGTAAATGAAGATATAGATAGAATCCGTTGGTATATGCCCAGCAGTGGGTGTAGTTTGAATTTTGAGATAAATTTATAGTTCCATCTTTCTGAGGAATGCCATACTGATTTCCACAGTAGCTGTGCAAGTTTGCATTTCTACCAACATGGACGAGTATCCCCTTTATCCCAAGTCCTTACCAAAATGAGCTGCCATTTGTTTTACTGATCTTGGTTATTTTTAACAGATGTAAGATTTACGTTCCCCTGATGATAAGATGTTGAACATTTCTCTGTGTTCTCAGCCTTTTGAGTTTTTCTCTTATGGGGAACTCTCTGTTTAGATCTGTACCCCCCATTTTTAAATTGGTTACTTGTTTACTTGATGTCTGTTTTTTTGAGTTCTTTATATATTTTAGCTATTTGTTCTCTATCAGGGCGTGTAGTTGGTTAAAAAAAATCTCATTCTGTGAGGGCTATCACTGTGTCCAAAAGACATTATCCTCTCCCTTGCAGAAAGCTTCTCAATCTCATGAGGTTCCATTTCATTGTTGATCTTAGTTGTTCTGTTTCAGAAAGTCTTTCTCTGTGCCAGTGAGTTCGAGTTACTCCTCACTTTCTATTCTATCAGATTCAATGTATCTGGGTCCATTAGGGAGTTGAGTTTTGTGCAGGGGTAAATGAGTATTGGATCTATTTAGATTCTAGTACACACACATCCAGTTTGACTAGCAGACCATTACTGATGATGGTGCTTTTTTTCCAGTGATTTTTTTTAAAATAAAAGAATCAGGTGTCCATAGGTATAATGAACTTATTTCTGGGTCCTTCAATTCTATAGAGGCATTTTAAAAAAAGAGAAAATCAGTATGGTCCTCACTGTAGATTTGCATCCTACAACTTTTAATTTTACTTTTATGATATGAAATTTGCAAACAAAGATATACTGATTTACAGTATACACAACTCAGACAGGGTTTTCTGCTATTTCAATAGATTTATTAAATCACTGACTCTGTCTAATTACACAGCTATCACATGTGACCCCAAAGACTGTTGATAGTCACCACTTTTGTTTGTCCTGCTTCTTAGCAAACACACACCTAGTTTTCTGACTCTGAATTTATTTATTTATTTATTTGGTTGTTTGTTCATTTGTTTTTCGAGAGACAGGGTTTCTCTGTGTAGCTTTGGTGCCTGTCCTGCAATCACTCTGTAGCCCAGACTGGCCGCGAACTCACAGAGATCCCATCTGTCTCTGCCTCTCTAGTGCTGGGATTAAAGGGGTGTGCACCACCACCGCCCAGCTGACTATGAATTATTTACCCTTAAAACAATTCACACAAGTGGAATTTGTGTGTGGCCCTTTTTCTTCGCAAGTGAAGTTATTTTCAAAGTATTTAGCAGCATTGACTTCTTCCTGCTACTTTTACATGCCTCATTTTGTTGATCCATTCATCGCTGATGGTCATTATTAGATGTTTGCACTTTGTTACCATGAATTAATATTCCTATAATCATTCATACACAGATTTTCTTTAACATCTGTGGTGGTTTGACGGGAAATGGCTCCCAAAGGAAGTGGTACTAATTAGGAGGTGTGGCCTTGTGGAAGTTAGGTGTGTCCTTGGTTGGAGGAAGTGTGTCACTGTGCGAGGGGGCTATGAGGTCTCATATTGCTCAAAGCCATTCCCAGAGTCTCAACTCACTTCCTGTTTGCCTTTGGAATCAAGCTGTAGAATCCTCAGCTACCTCACTGTGTCTGCTTGCATGCCTCAATGTCTTATCATGATGATAATGGACTAAACCTCTGAAACTGTAATCTGCCACCTCAAATTAAATGTTTTCCTTAATAAGAGTTTTCATGGTCATGGGTGTCCCTCTTCAACAGCAATAGAGAGCTCTAACTACAACCATCTCTTTTCAGTTTTTATGGGTTAGGAGACTAGAAGTGAAATTTCCTGTGTTGTTGCTAGATAGTGTTCTTGAAAAAGATTTCATATAACCCTTGGGTGTCTGCTATATAACCGATTGGGAATGAAGTTTTTATAAGACAATTTATTTAGTAGGAAATCAGACTGAGTTACTGTTGACTTTAATCCAATAATCAATAACCAGAAGGAGAAAGAAACTTGGATACAGAGAGAGAAATATGCAGAAGGAAGAGGAGCCAGTGTGGAACATGAGAATCCTGGTGACTTTGGTTGTTTTCACATTGTTTCCCAGGGGAATTTCTCATTTTTGTCTTGATTTGACTTGGACCCATTCATATCATCCAGTAATGAGTTGTTTAATCTCCATGAGTTTGTGTATTTATTAGAGATTTGGCTTGCTAGTTAGTTTTAAGCTTTATTGTATTATCTTCAGATAAGGTGTAGAGTCACTTCAAGTCTTTTTAAATTTGTAAAGCTTTGGCCTCGTGCTCCGGGATGTTGTCCGTTTCAGCAGAGCTCACCTGTGCTGCAGAAGAGAAGGTGTATTCTTTGGTGTTATATGGAATGTGCTGTAGGTATCTGTTTGCTCCATTCGACATATGCTGCCATTTTATGCTAATGTTTCTTGGTTTATTTTTTTTGTCCAGATGACCTGTCTATTGAAATAACCTACTATTAATGGATAGATGTTAATCTGTGTCCTTAAATGCAGAAGCACTAACTGGTGCCATGGTGATGTCCAGACCAGGGCTTCAGTTGGGGAACATATCTGAGTCTGTGGCCCTATTGCATCCAGGCTCTGTGTTGATGTCTGAGGTTCCTTTTACCATCGAAGGCCATATGAATATCTGAGATCTGGGGCTATGTTACTGTTCAAGGGACATGTTGCTACTGGGGCTGTGTGTGCTACCTGAGGCAATGGTGACATCCAGTCACAGCTGGTATGGAGGACCATGTCTGGGTCCTTCATCCTACTGCAGCCAGTGTCTGTGTTGAAGCCCAAGGTTCATGTTGCCACCAAAGGTACATAGAAGGCTGGGGTTGGGCCATGATATGTGGCCTTGTTGGTGTCTGGGGATCCATGTCACTATCAGAGCCACCCTGACCTGGATGGCCTGTGCTTACAACCACAGCCAGAATGACATCCAGACCCAAGCTGCTGCCAAAGGCCATGTCTAGGTCTGTGGTCTTGATACAACTAGGGTCTTTGTTGATGTCTGTGTCCTGTATGACCTCAGGGAGCTATAGGAACCATGTATGCCAAAAGCGGAGGGCCATCCTGAGCTGCCCTGTCTGTCACTGGCCCTGGGATAGCTGCCCCTGCCCCTGCCCCTCACTGGACTCTGTAGCAGAAGAGCTGGCCCTGACCTTCATGGGGGAGCTAGATTCTGCACTCAGGAGAGCTGTTCCTACCCCTCACTATGAGTGAGGAAGGACTAACCCTGATGGCATGCTCTTAGAGGAGTTGGCTCCGCCGCTCACCTGAGGGGGTCAATCCCAGTAGCCTGGGATGACCAGGTCCTATGATTGGCCCATGCTAACATCCCCATAGCTAGGACCTGCTAGAGCTTGTGAAGAGACTGGGTCTGGTAGAACGAACCTGCAGGATCTTGATGACTCAGGCTGCCAGGGGCTGTCCCAGAGGAGTTTCAGTGAGGATCCAGTGATGATGGTGTACCAGAAACCAGAGGCTTTACCCAGACCAATGACTCATTGCAATGAATATTTGTTAAGTAAAGCTGATTTGACAAAAGAACATATTGTGTGACAGACTGTGACTCCCACTGCCACCAGGACAAATGAAGAGGTGTTTTAGAGGTGGGAAAGAAAGAGAAGCAAAGAGGTTTTTTTTCTTGTTGTTGTTTTGTTTTTCTTTTTCTTTCTTTTTCTTTGCTTGTATTTTTTTTGATTTTTTAAAAAAGTTTCTTTCAGAGGGGTTGTTGCATGGGGTGAGGCGAGGATATGAACGGACTTGGAGGTAAGCAGAATTGAAGTATATGGTGTGAAATTCACAAATATTCAATAAAGAAATTACGGAAAAATATAAAAAAAGAGAAGCGCATTTGTTGTGAAATTGGGTGCATCAGAATTAGGTGCATATATATGTAGGATAGTAATGTCTTCTTGATTAACTGTTCCCTTGGTTCAAAGGAAGTATCCATGTTTATTATTTCTGATTAATTTTGTGTTGAAGTCTACTTTGTCATATGTTGAGATGGGGATGCCTGCTTACTCCCCGAATCCGTTGGATTGGAATACTTTTCTCCCACCCTTTTACTCTAAGGCAGTGCTTATCTTTAAAGTTAAAATGCATTTCCTGGAGACAACAGAGAGATATTGTTTCTTGATCCATCATTCAGTTAGTCTTTGTCTTTTGACTGGAGATTTGAGGTTGTTAATATTTAAAGTTTTTATTGAAAGGGTTATATTGACTGCTGTTGTGTTTTTGATTTTTGGTGTTGTGTTCTCAGTAGTACTTTGTATTTAAGTAATTATGGTGTTGTATTTCTTTCCCTCTTCAGCCTGAAATATTGCTTCCTGTACTTTCTTTAGGTTTGTTGTATATAATTTTTAAAGGAGTATTTATATCATGGGAAGATTTTCTTCTTAAAATATGGCAGATAGTTTTGCTGGGGATATTAGTCTATGTTGACCTTTGTGGTCTTTGAAGATTTGAAATACAGTTTTGCAGACTCTTTTGGCTTTCAAAGTTTCCATTGAGAAATTAGCTGTTATTCTGGTGGGGTTTCCTTTATACTTGACTTGTTTTTTTTTTTCTTGAGACTTTCAATACTCTTTTCTCTGTTTGTGTATAGTTAATGTTTTTTTTTTAGGGGTGCAATGAACTTTATTGATGGTATTCAAGAGAATAGGGTTCCCTAAGCCCCTCCTGCTATTCTGGGGGTCTGGGATGGAAACTGTGAGGGAGATGCTCAGTGTCAAGGGTTGAGTTAGGACAGGGACTGCTCAGCAGCCGAGGGCCTCTCTCTTGCTGTGTCCTTGCTGGGATGGGTGGTCAGGGTAGGCAGGCTTCTTA
This sequence comes from Arvicola amphibius, assembly GCF_903992535.2. Lineage (NCBI taxonomy): Eukaryota > Metazoa > Chordata > Mammalia > Rodentia > Cricetidae > Arvicola > Arvicola amphibius. The sequence continues at coordinate 70,907,979 of NC_052057.2, read as the reverse complement.
CTCCTTGGAGGCCATGTAGGCCATGAGCTCCACCACTCTGTTGCTGTAGCCAAATTCATTGTCGTACCAGGAAATGAGCTTCACAAAGTTGTCATTGAGAGCAATGCCAGCCCCAGCATTGAAGGTGGAGGAGTGGGAGTCACTGTTAAAGTCACAGGAGACAACCTGGTCCTCAGTGTAGCCCAGGATGCCCTTTAGTGGGCCCTCAGATGCCTGCTTCACCACTTTCTTGATGTCATCATACTTGGCAGCTTTCTCCAGGCGGCATGTCAGATCCACGACGGACACATTGGGGGTAGGAACATGGAAGGCCATGCCCGTGAGCTTCCCGTTCAGCTCTGGGATGACTTTGCCCAGAGCCTTGGCAGCGCCAGTGGATGCAGGGATGATGTTCTGGGCAGCGCCACGGCCGTCTCGCCACAGCTTGCCAGAGGGGCCATCCACAGTCTTCTGAGTGGCAGTGATGGCATGGACTGTGGTCATGAGTCCTTCCACAATGCCAAAGTTGTCATGGATGACCTTGGCCAAGGGGGCCTAGCAGTTGGTGGTGCAGGAAGCATTGCTGACAATCTTGAGGGAATTGTCATACTTGTCATGGTTCACACCCATCACAAACATGGGGGCATCGCAGAAGGGGTGGAGATGATGACCCTTTTGGCCCCACCCTTCAAGTGGGCCCCAGCCTTCTCCATGGTGGTGAAGACACCGGTCGACTCCACAACATACTCGGCGCCGGCATCACCCCATTTGATGTTGGCGGGATCTCACTCCTGGAAGATGGTGATGGCCTTCCCGTTGATGACAAGCTTCCCGTTCTCAGCCTTGACTGTGCCTTTGAACTTGCCGTGGGTGGAGTCATACTGGAACATGTAGACCATGTAGTTGAGGTCGATGAAAGGGTCATTGATGGCAACAACATCCACTTTGCCAGAAGTGAAGGCAGCCCTGGTAACCAGGCGTCCAATACAGCCAAATCCGTTCACTCCGACCTTCACCATCGTGTCTCTGGAACAAGGCTGGCACTGCACGAAAAGAAGCGGCTGTCTCTAGAACAGGGAGGAGCAGAGAGCCTATACTTAATGTTTTAATTACAATAGATTATGGGGAGTTTTTTTCTGGTCCTGTGTGTTTGGTGGTCTATATGCTTCTTATATATGTATATAATGTCTTTCTTTAATTTGTGATATGCTATGATAGTGTTGAAGGTATGGTCTATTACACTGACTTTCGCTTGTTTATTTCTATAATTCAAAGAACAAACAAAGGTTTGTTCTTTTCATGGTATTTCACATTTTCTTTATGTTCCCTTCTTGTGCTTTTATATGATCTTTATATCCCTGGGGTTGCTCCATTAGAGCCTCTGCTTTACCTTATGGTCCTGAGTCTGTCTTCCTGATTCACTCTGCCTATAGCTTTCTCTGAGGTTTTCCTGGCTGGCTCATAGGGGTTTTCAGTTCCATCTTCATTTCAGCTCAAGCTTTCTTCAATGTTGTCAACTCTTTACCCAATTACATGTCAAAGTAATTGAACTGTCTTCATTTCCATCAGCCTTGTATTTGGGGCATCACCCAGCCATTTGTTCTCATTATATTCTTTTCTCGTTAATTTTATTGAGATCTTTCTTTGTACCTTATTTATACTCCTTTGAATTCTTTGAAGTTTATAATTGTTCTTTGAAATTACTGTACCCTGGGGTCCATCTAGGTAATTCTCATAGGGGAAACATTTCTTTGAGACTGGTGGGGTTTGGGAGACATAATGCCTTGAACTTTCATATTGTTTTGTATTTTTGTGTTGTGATCTGGACTTGTGGACTTCTTTCCTTAGTTCCGTGTCTGGTATGGACAGAGAAGTTTGGGGCAGAAGAGAGGATGTACAAGTCTTTGGACCTACAAATTGGGCATGGTGTAAGTGGAATGAAGTCAGAAGTCACCAGGGACTGAGCTGGTGTATAGGATGTGGGTCCTGGTCCAAACCCGGAGGGTGGGGCAGAACGGGGATTGGGGAGTGGTGTGTTGATGAAAGGATCATGTAGATTCACCAAGATAGACCATAGAGAAGGGTGTACAGGATCTGTAGAGAGATGGGGAACCTTTGCATTGGAGCAGTAAGGAAGTCTTGGCAGAAGTCTGGATGGGTGATTGTCTCTCAGGCAGGTGGCCTGACTAGGCTGGGGTACTGGATTTGGGACCTGGGCTAGATGTGAGGAGTTAGGCAGGTTTATATGGATGGGAATATCAAGTGGACCCTCTGGTTAGACCCAAGAGAAGGATGACACTAAGTTTAATTTTAGTTCTTGAAACACTAATTTTTGCCTCCACTTAGAGTAAGATATCTCCCAATAGTCATACTATTTGATATGATTCAGCAACACTTTGCCAAACACAAAGGATACACTGAAGGAAAAAAATAAAAAGCACTAAAGGCTCCTCTTTCTCCCTACTTCACCAGTGTGTATTGACACGACATGCTGGCAACTGCCGCGTTAAGCACAGCGGTCAAGATATGAAGCCAACCTAGAGTCTGTTCAAGATAATGGAGAAAGAAAAATGAGATTCTCTCTCTCCTCTCTCTCCTCCTCTCTCTCTCTCTCTCTCTCTGTCTCGCATGCACACAATGGAATTTTGCTACTATGATTTTAGGAGTTATTTAGGAGACTTAGGAGAATAATACTATGATATAGTTAGGAGAGAATAATAAAACGGGTATTGGCAATTCATGTATACAAAATAAGCCATCTTGGACAATTATCATATGGCTCCTACATCTGGAATCTAAACTTGAATGTCTGTCTGTCTGTCTACATCATTAAAGTAGAAAGAGGTTTCATGAGAAGGAAAGAAGGGAAGAGTCAGAGGGAATATGGAAGAAGGGACTAGAGAGAGGCAAATGGGAATAAATGGGACATGGAAGCCAAAGTGGGAATTATTTCTTTTTAAGATTTATTATTTATTATGTACACAGTGTTCATCCTCCACGCCTGCCGGCCAGAAGAAGGCACCAGAATCTCATTACAGATGGTTGTAACCACCACGTGGGTTGCTAAGGAAATTGAACTCAGGACCTCCAGAAGAGACAGTCAGTCCTCTTAAGCTCTTAGCCCTCTCTCCAGTCCCCAAGTGGGAATTATTTCATCTTTAGAAGAGGTTAATTGAAAGGGACAAGAAGACGGCAATGGGGGATATGAATAAGAACAAAGAATATAGACATATGTATAAAAATGCCAACCATGAAACCCATTACTTTGTATGCTAACTGAAAATGAATGAATAAAACCAAACCACACAACAGCATAAATCAATCAGACCAGTTTTCTAAATTATTTGGTCATCATTTTTAATTCCACAGCCTTAGACTTAAGGGCTACATCACACAGAGGCAGGGAGGAACTCTGGCCTAGCGAATCAGATCTCCTATTCTAATATTGTTGCTTTACTACTTACCAGTCATGTGATTTAAAGAATCCATTTCAAGGTTTAGATACCTCAGTTTGCCATCTATTAAACGGGGGAGTTATATTAGTTGTTCACAGTATTTTAGAATAATGAGTAGCAGAGAGTAAGAATTATGTAAGTACTGGCTTTTGTATGCCACGCAAGGAACTCCTCATGAGTATATAATCCGACTAATACAATTAATACTGAATGAGGATTGTGCCTAAAATACTCACTGGATGTGAAAAATGAAAACTAGAGACATCAGAAGTAGGCATATCTACAAAACATTTTTATAATATGTGTTGTCTTTAAATTCACAAAGTGATGACGGCCTTTAATGACACGATAAAGGCCTTTGATCCCTGGGAATGAAACAGTTTTATCAGAGTTTATATTTATAAAATACTTTTTAGCTTTTAAACACTTTCATATTTTTATTTGAGCACAACATATCTATAATTGGTTTCAAAGCCACTCTATTTGTGAACAGTGAAACTCTGTTACTAGCTAAATAACATGTCTCAGGCTGTTTCTCATTTAATGTTTAAATAAACGCTAAAAGTCCTTAGCTCCAACCAATGAACACAATGTACAGTTATGAGCCAGTGGATGATGCTGTGTGTGGCGGGCACAGACCAGAGGTTAAGAGTGCTGGACTCCGCCCACGGGACTCCGCCCACGGGACTCCGCCCACGGGACTCGAATCCACTCAGTGTGGGGGTCCAAAAGCGTGAGCCTATTTTCATCTTGCCTGAAGGTCAGAGAATTTGAGGTTGTTTAGAATTGCTAACAACCATGGCTACACATCCTGACCCATATGGTTACTTGGTTCTTTTGACATTAAGATGGCACATACAGGTAGATCCACTCCATCCAGGTAGATGGTCAGGATATGCAAGCCTACTTCTGTTCCTTCTTTTCTAACAAGGAGGCTTGACCTAGGGAATGACTGCCTTCAGGATATTTGGTCTAGGGTGGATTCACTGCCTAAACAACAAAATGCTGGCATGATGGCTCAAAGTGTTGAAGCAATTAACTTGTCCTTTGTACCATGTTAAAGAAGTCTTTTGTTGCCTTCTTCCTCCTTTTGTATTGAGGTATAAAAGTCTATGGAAAATTAAATACAGGGATTTCAGTATTCACTGAAAATCTCTCCCAATACTATCCTATGTTTCTGTTTTATTATTTTTACTTGTGTCTTTGTATTCTTTTCTAGCATTTCTGATGTCCACACCCCTGGGGGGGAGTGTTTTATGAGTTTGGTTAACCTCATCAGCATGTACTCTGGCCTGCTCCCAAACTCACCTGTGCTCTTCAGGAAGTAGGTTATTAGATAAGATCATGAAAGGTGAGATTATGAGACTAGGTAATATATTGGAATTGCTTTATGAAATAGGTAGAATTAGACGTATAGGACCCCAGTTTTTGTTCTATATGGGAGAATTCTGAGAGGGAGAAGGAGATGTGTACCCTAATCAATCTATCTTCGCCGGCCACCTCTCACAATGGGACCACTGCAGCCAGCTTGACTTGGTCAGGGTTGGTTCCCGTAGCAGCATGTGAGCGTGTGAGAGGAGGGGTAAAGGTGGGTGCTAGAGCTGAGTGGCTGCTGTGACCTAGCACCAGAGAGGAGGAATGACCTAGCATCAGTGGGACTGATGGAGTAGTTAGTGTGTGTGTGTGTGTGTGTGTGTGTGTGTGTGTGTGTGTGTGGAGAGCTGAAGAGTGCAGTGGAGCTTGCATGGCTCGGGTGTGAGTGAAGAGAGGTGGTAAAGCAGGTGGCAAGCCAGCGGGAGGTGAAGAAGTGGAAATACCTGTGTGGATTCCTTAGCAGGATCCAGAGTGGGAGCTGAAGAAGTGGAAGTATCTGTCTGCTGAGGTCAGAAAGCTGGGGGTTCATTAAAGGGGTTCAGAGTGGGAGGTGAAGAAGTGGGAGTAGCCGCCTGCTTAGGTCAGAAAGGTGGGGGTTTGTTAGCTGGGTCCAGAGCAGAAGTGGAGTGTTCTTTTGACTTAGATGGCATAGCCAGGAACATGTGAGCAGGTGAACAACTTGTGTGCTGAAAGTAGTTAGAAAGCTCCCATAGAATATTGGGATCAAAAGTGCCATTAGGCGGCCACTTTAAAATTGTTATCTAAATGGTAATGTGACCACTTTTTGGGCAAAGACAGACAAGTGTGGAAATCTGTAAGTAGGGCAGTAAGGCCTGGGGTTTCAGAGCCTCTAAAAGGCATCGTGGTGGGAGGTTGGATTGACAGTCTTCGATGGCTTGTTACCCATAGCTGAAACCATGAAAGCCCGCGAGAAGAGTGACACCCAAGGCTGAAAGGACGTCTTCTCTCTATAGGTGGGGTGTGAAATGGGGACACCACAAAGCCTATAGGAAGACATCTCTTCTCTACAGGCAGGGTGTTGAATCCTAACTGGCTCCAGTCTGGATGACTTGGAAGCCAGAGAAGCTAGAGGCTGCTCTGAGGGGTCTCTCACAGTAGGGATCACTTATGAGTGGTCCAAAAGAAAATAAAAGAGAAAAAAATCCGAGAGACCTTGGGCCCCAAGGCAAACACACTGCTCAGTGTGTGTAATGCTAGCGCCGGAGGACCACCCTGGGTTGTTCGATCATGTTTTTAGCTATGGGAAGCAACCAGAGATGAATGTCAGCATGTCAGCAAAGTCCTCAACCATTGCCGTGAAGGTTGTGGTTGACCCTCCTCTCCCCCCCAGTTTCTAGGAACTCCAGAAGGTTGCCACAAGCTCAATGGTCAATTCCTCAGGTTTGGAGAAATAGTTAAGCTGAACAGAATGGGAAACTCAGCAATTAAAACCGGTGGTGTGCATCGAGGTCACACTCAGGCAGATGGAACACATGGTTATTGTGGAAAAATACCTGGTTTTGGATCCTGACCCTGGGAGGGGAACGGGAGAGCCTACTGAGTTTCACAGCACCAATGAAATTACCTGGTACAAGTGAGAAAGAAGCACAAAACATGCAACAAACCTGCTTAGGAGTTTATTAGAGGAGACGTGTACAGGCCTAGGGAAGTCAGTGTGCAGAAAGAGAGGGCTGAAGATGGCGTGTCCAGCTTTTAAAGGCTGCCTAGCACATGCACACAGGGGGATAACATAGCTACGTCATACGCAGATAATGGAGCTCATGCATGCGTGCAGGGCTTACGTAGCTGTGTCATATGTAGGTGATGCAACCATGCTGCACGTGGGTCACACAGGGCCTTTTAAAGTCCCCAGGGTTGCTAGGTATTTTTGCTTGAAGGCTTGTTCGCACATGCGTGACCCTGGAACCCTGAAGTGCCAGCCATGTTGGTTGGCTAAAATCATAACACTCATAATATTGATTCTTCCTACAGTGTTCTTTGCCTTAAGAGAGTATCTGTGATTCTTTCCTCCACCTTAACACTCACTCTCCTTATTTCATGCAATGGTATGACCTGCGGCGTTAGTCTCTCCAATATGTCTTGAACTGGTGTCCGTCCCCATCTCCATTGCTGTTCTTAGTTGAGGAACCACATCGCCATCTTTTCGTATGTAAACCACAATAGCTTCAGACTCGTGCCTTTTCTTCTTGTCTTCGTTTCTCCCTGTGCATTTCCAGAAATGGTGATGGTGAATGGTCTTTTCTCAACATTAATAGATTCAGGCTAGTCTTCAATTTTAAATAGTTAACCCTTTTCTCTTGTGTTTTGAATAACATAACAACTTTGACTACAGACTGAGATCTGGCCTATTCTATTCCTTTCCAAGCTCAGCATCCTTCCTTTTGTTACACTGCATCCCTCTGACCTTCTCATAGGTCTTTATGCCTGAGCACTGTCACTCAGACCATTAGAGTCCTTTCCCCCGTGCATTTCTCACAAGTATCTCCTTTTCAACCTTCAAGCATTAGCTTAAGCCCTTGGACATTCTATCTGTGTTTCTCCCATATAAAAATATTTCCTCACCAAATGCACTCCTGCTTTCTATGACAGTTCCTTATTTAATTTAATCTGCATACTTCTCTTACTTTGTAATTGCCTTTATTTTTTTCCCATTTGACTGTCTATTGATTAGATAATAAACCTTGTGTGTATACAGTGTATGTATATGTGTGGCTTCACTTGTCTTTGAGGATGTCTTCCTTAACTGCTTCTCTGTTTTTTTTTTTTTTGAGGCAGTGTCTCTCTCTGAACCCAGAGCTCACAGTTTTGGTTAGGTTGGCTGATCAGCAAGATCCTGCCGTCAACTTGTTTCTGATTTCTTGGTGCTTGGGGTGCAGTTGTATAAACATATTAGTATGCCTGTCTTTCTATGTGGGTGCTGGACCTTTTACCTGAGGTCATTATGCTTACAAGACCAAGCCCTTTACCACGGAGTCATCACTCTCTGAGACTGTGAGCATGGTGTTATGATTTTATTTCTTGCATAATAACAAATTAAAAACGTGTACTGGGCACTGAGTGACTATATACTAATATCTGCAGAAATTCTGGAGAAATATTTGAAATCTACAGGCAGAAAGACATATACACTGGACAGTGTTTGTGCTGGATTTTGTGGAATGTTCTTGACGTCCTGGGGTTTTAATTTGCACTGTTACTTTACAGAACGTAGCAGGATTTTGGAGACTGAGCCTCCAGGCTTTTGACATATCTCTGATAATTCATTACTAGAGAATTGAATTACACACTGCTCTGTTTACAATGTAGCTGTAGTTTGACAAGACGAAGTCCGTTGGCCATCTGGGTCTTAGGTCCTTTGCTGGCTCTGAATGGCGAGACAAAAGAAGTCCTGTCTTTCTCACCCTGATGAAGAACAGACTTCTTCCCTGGAACGGAGCCGAGTGGTAATGTGCCTCTAAGGACTTCACTGAGTAAACCTTTAGAGCAAGGTGCAGTCAAAGCTGATTAAAATCACACCATTTCATAACACAGCTTACAGGCAGAGACGGATGCCAGGAAGCTGTGAGGAAAGAGCGCTGGATGCATGTGGGGCAGCAGCTTGGATCTGTTCTCTTACCCCCTTGAGCTGTTAGTTTAGTACTGCCCAGAAACACATTTCCTGGTTTGTCTGTTACAATAAAACTTCAGCTTCCTCTTGGTGTCTTAACTCTCTGATGAGAGCCCTGCAGATGTCAAAGTTTTCCGTGCAGGGACTGGAGGTGAAGACACTCCTCTTGTCTCTCTCCTGTTCTTCGACATAAGAGATTTAGTGATGTTTTAGGGAGAGGAAAAGGTAGTGGATGGGGAGAAGGGAGGGAAGGGAGGCAGGACCAATCTCTTCGACATTTTTAATCTGTCAGCATCATGTGCACAGTTTCTGTTCTTTCCAAAGATGACTGTTTCCAGGAGCTTTGGGAAGGCTGTTGCTGGTGTTTCAGTACCCAGATATTTTTCTTTTTCCTTTTCTTTTTTTTTTCTTTTTCGAGAGTGATGAGAATGCTGTTGCTGGAACTTGAGGAAGGGTTCGCATTATGACTGCGTTGTTTAACAATTTGAGGACTTCAGGCAAACCACTTACCATCTCTGAGCCTCAATTTCCTTAAGTAAAATAGAAATACCAGCTGCTACTTACCTCATAGGGCTGCCTTAAGAACCAAATAAAATAATGGAAATGAAAATATTTTGTATCCTGTGAAGCTCTTTGCAAATGTAAAGTGCTATTGTCCTTGCCAAGGTTCTCCCCCCACCTCCATCACCGTTAAAGAAATAGCAACTTTTTTCAACCACCACAGTTAGCCTCCAGGGCCACACTCATGCATGGACAAAGCAGGTGTCAGTCTCTGTGATGGTATTTAGAAGAGAGTGGAGAAGAAACCATTGGGCCTTTTACGTACTGGCCTTTTACGTACTTCTCAGTCTACCAGCCTTTAATCACAGGAAACCTTTTTCTCATCCTAGCTTTGGAGCAAGCCTCCTGGGAACCACAGACTGCTGATAGGAAGGAGCAGGAGGAGGATGTTCACTTTCTTCACCTGTTCTTCCTCCCCAATGTGGACTCAAGATGTCCCTTTCAGAGGCATTGGCCTCTAAAGCGGAAGAAATGAACATCCTCGTTTTGGAAAGCTGAAGACCCAGGGATGCAGGAGAATCTGAAGAACTGCCAACTTCCCATCCATTCATTAATGTTAGACCTCATCTCTTTGTTAAAATAACCATGTTTCCCCACAGATGATCATCTCCCCTTTCCTAGGTCTAAACGTAAAAACAAACAAGTGTACCTATTTCCTTGAGTCTTCATTTCTGAAGTCTGTGTCACTTAAACATAAAGTCCATTTGCATACTTTATGTTTTGTTTACTGGCCTCAGCCAGTGACAGGAGAAACTAGAAACTTTGTTCTCTCCAGAGTATTTGTTTCCAAGGATAATATTTGTTTATATCCACAGAAGGAGACTACACATGCACTTATGAGCTTAGCCTGCTATTGTAAAGTGAAGGAGAAGTGGCTTTAACGTTATATTCACTTGATTTAAAAAATCAACATAATTCTTTTCATTGTGTGCTATTTATTTTAACATTTTATTTAAAAGCAGTCTTGTATATCTTTTTAAATTTTATCAGAATGGTTTTAGCCTTAATTATAAAGGACCCTTTAGCATAAGTTCTAAGAGAATAACTCTTCGTCTTCCCTAAAGATAGGAAAGGGAGAGAAACCAAAAGAAAGTCCTGGAGAGTGAACACAAAGAACATTGTAACTTGTGTGGACAGGTCCTAATGAGGTGCTTGTACTTGTACAATTAGCATGTGTTACAGACTTTACCCACCCTTAGAATGCAGATAGAGTGGATTCTTCCTATTGACAGGACCAAATTTTCTTGGGCAAGAAAATTCAGGTAGGAATATAAGACACCATCAGGGAAATTGATAGGATGGAGTTTTAGGAATCTATTGAAGTTCTTATAAATAATCTTAAGGTCAAGAAAATAATGAACATAATACGTGAAATGCGGAGAAGCACAATATCCCACCTGCTCCATATTGGTAACAAATACTTTGTGATTAATTTCTGTCTACCATTGCTTGCTTCTTGGAAAAGATTCAAGATTTCTTCCTGCCAGCATTATGATGGGAAAATGCTCATTATGAGAGAAAGTGCACATAAGCGAAACTTTGTTTTGTGTCCAGTGCCCTGTCTGTATACCTTCATGGTCCAGGGTCGTTGACTCTACCTACCTTCAGACTCCAGTGTAGTTCCACAAACACACTGGAACTGAGATGCTTGACAGTGTTCTACCTGCGGACAGCCTTTGTTTTATATATTTGCCATGAATAAGAGGGTGTCATGTCTCCAATCCAAGATTCCACTGCCACGGTGCTGACCACTGAAATTTGCATACGATGCCACTAGCTCTTATGAATAGCTCACCTTATTGCCTCCATAGAAAACTAGCAGGGCAGTTCTAGGGTCACGGTTCATTTTCCTCAGCTCTCATAACTTCCAACGACGAGACCAAGGCCCAGACATCTGCCATTACTCTGCTATTCATTGTCTTTTCTATTCCCAACTACTAATTCTCCCTTTTTCTACTTACTAATAGAAATAATGTGGTTATTTTATGCGCCTAGGAACTCAAATTCTCCTGGATTAGAAAAGCATTTATGAATCTATAATTTTTGTAAAGGAAAATTGCTGAAAGAAAAATATTCCCACGCTTAGATTAACAATGGCTTATTTAGTAATTTTGAATGTTTTCATACATCAACAAGGTACAGTTGTGAGATTATTCTCTGGGAGAGATTTTGGTCATATTGTTTCCATTAAATAGTACTGATTTTAAAAACCAATTGCTAAAAGTGAGGTAAATAAAATAAAAGGTGCAGAAAATGGCCTCTTTTCCTTCTGAGGGCTTTCAACACACTGCTATCATCAGCCAGTCTTTTATGATTACGCTTACACGGCCAGTTGAAACCAAGAGTTACGAGACCAGTCTTCTACCACCGAGTGAGATGGCATTGGCATGGGCTAGGGATAGAATTCATTTGACCTTCTGGGCCTTCTGGGCAGACTTGGTGACAGGGACCATAGTCCTAAAAGATGATAGCAGGAACCATTGTCCTAAGAATGCTTGCAGAAAGCCCCACTACCTTGAGAGCTGTTTGCTAAGGGAACCTGCCCTACATCTCAACTATCTTGATAGCAGGGTCCATTGTCCTAAGAATGTTTGCAGAGAGCCCCCACATCCCAACTATCTTGAGAGCTGTTTGTCAACAGAGCCACAAAAAGATTGTTTCTGCTTACACCAGGTTTGCTAGCTGGTGACCTTTGCTACCCCCCACCCCAAGCCCAGTTCCTCATTCAAGGGCTATATAAGCTGTAACCATTATGCTAATACACTGAGACCTTGACAAGTGCATCCTGCTTGGTCTCGTTCTTGTCTCCCCCCATGTCTCTTGCAGATAACGCCCCTTCAGAGGACCCTGAATAGCTGCCCCACTGGTGGGGTACACTCGGTGACCTTACCAGCTCCAGCAGCCTCTCTGTTCCTGCCGTTGATGACATCCATAGCAACTCTCCGCCTCATGTCACAGCAGTAAAGTTACCCAGAGGAGGACAGAAGTGCTTTCAACATACCCAGCCTAGCCTGGAGCCTTACCGATAATGGTCGCAAGAACTCAGGGCGACCTTCCAGGGCATAGATCACAGAAGCAGGGGAGTCAACTGCTTCCATTGCTGGAAGACGGTGTTATCACTGGCAATGTGGCCATACCTGGTGTCTTCGGTACAGATGTTCTTTTTTTTTTTTTTTGGTTTTTCGAGAGAAGGTTTCCCTGTAGTTTCTAGAGCCTGTCCTGGAACTAGCTCTTGTAGACCAGGCTGGCCTCAAACTCAGAGATTCGCCTGCCTCTGCCTCCCGAGTGCTGGGATTAAAGGCGTGTGCCACCACCGCCCGGTGGTACAGACGTTCTTTACACTGAAACCCACGTTGTCCCCAGGAAGATCTTAACTCATAGCCCCATTGTGCCTTTTAGCAGACTTTACTGCAGCTGTGGTACTGACTGACCGAAAGATAACTGCCACGTTAGGTTTGCAAACACCGGCTTCCACTTGGCTCCCAGGGTCAGCGCCGATGCCAACCATTTTATAACTATCTTGGAGGAGCAGACTCAAAGGCCTATTGGATGGATGGGTTGGTGGTAGGATGCAAGACAAAGTCATAGCAGTGTGATTTCCCTGGCACCACGATAGTTACAGGTGTTCCACCCCTTCAGCCAAAGCAGGGGCCCAGCCTTTTGTTACGGTTCCAACCAGAAGCTGGCATAAATGTGTCAGGGTTGTGCGCCATTTTCTTAAATCTAAGTGCGAACTTCCTTAATTTCCTCCTGTCTCTTCTAGCTGTGGGATGACTTGGTTCACTCTATTTTGTTGACATCAGCAACTAGATGTTTTGTACCCAGTGTGCAAACCACGTGGGCCTGCTCATAAGCCATCCTTAGAGATGCCGGCTTTAAGTCCACAGCTCCATCAGCAATAATCAGGGCAGGACAGTCAGCCTGGGATGTGCCTATAGCCAGGTCCTATTAGTGTTTTTTATTATTATTTATGAACTCACCCTGTCTTGCGGCATCTGTGACAAAAGGTTTGTTGGTCTGAAGCTTCCACAGGGAGACAGGCATCCTTGGCAGCCTCTTCCTCAAAATTTCCAGTGCTTTATTTGTTGATCACACCACATTTGTAAACCAGATGGCCAGGAGTGGACTTGCCTGAATCTGCCTGTCCATGGATGATGGTGGTGGCGTGAGTATTTTCCTTTCCCATTTTGGCTTTGGACTAGTGGTGGCTTTTACTTCACCTGTGTACTCATAGAAACGTGTCCCCAAAAATGAAATCTAGTTTTAATAGCAAGAATTTCTTATGGTAGAATTGAAAAACTGCTGAAGCCTATAGTCTGCTAAGATTTTATTAATGAGAAAGCTTAATACCATCAATTATTGGAGTGCAATAGATGAACTGTTATATTATACAGGGTATACTAGAAAATTAACTATGTATTATAATTCTGAGATGTGACTAAGGAAATAGCATTAAAATAAAATAGACCATTTTCTACTATTAGAAAATATCTGAATGCTTACTATTCTTTATCTTGTGTTTTACGTACTTTAAATAGTAGCCAGTTACATAGTAGGTAGGAAATATTTGTAGTTTATTTTTGACACAAAAGTAAACACGGGATTATTGTTTTTCTTTTTTTCTTTTATTTTAAACATAATTCTTTATTGCTTCTTTGAAAATTTCACAACATGCACCCCAATCTGCTCATCTCCCAGTCCTTCCATATCTACTCTTCACCACTGCAACATGTCTCCCCAAATTAATTTAAAACAAATTAACAAACAAACAAACAAACAAAAATCCCACCTCTCTCCTTCATCTTTCCGACACCATTTATCCTAGCAGTATTAGGTGCTGCAGTGTGTCACACAGTGTATCCTTCTGTCCAATCAGCCCCACCCACAAAATGTTCACTTCAGTGAGTTCTTAGTTTGCTTCAAAGACTCGGGTTCCTGGTACACCATCATCACTGGGCCATCTTGGATATCCTGTTGCTACTGATGCCGAGTCAAGGAGAGCCTACGGTTAACATTCTGCAGGACCAGTTCCTTCACGTACTCCAACAGGTATGGGGCAGCTGTTAGGGCAGACCACTCCAAGGCCTAGGATGTGGGTCTGGTGGTAGCTGGTCCATCAGGGCTATTGGGCTCACCCTATCAGGCAAGAGGCAAAGGAAACACTCCTAGGCCCATGCCATCAGGGCCTGCTCTTCCATGCTTGTGGTGAGGATTGGGGCCATCTCTCCCCAGTGCTGGGGTCAGCTCTGGTTGGGGTTGGGCACCAGCTCTTCTCTGTGTCTAGTGAGGGACAGAGCTGGCTCAGCAAGTCCTTCGGATTTCTATACTTGTGGTTCCTATGATCTGTTGAGGTAACATGAGCCATGAACATCAGCTCAGGCCCTGCTGCTGTCAGAGCCATGGACCCAGACATGGCCATGACAGCAGCCTGGTCCTGGCTTCATGTGGGTAAGCAGGACACTTAAATTGGCATGGCTCCTGTGGTAGCAAGACCCTCGAACACAAACAAGGCCACAGGATGAAGCTGAGTCAGGAAACAGCGCACCACCACTATACAGCAAAAAGGTGTGTTAATCTCTTTCTCTCTCTTTCTCTATCTCTCTCTGTATATATAAGTTTTGTCTAGAATTTTTTTAAGCCCTCTTAGGTTTTACTTGGACTTAGTTGACCATGTTGAAGCACCAAACTGTTGCAAGGAGGGGGGAGCTTTGTTCCATCCTGGCCACCCAGCTAGCTTACACCTGAAATAATCACACAGAAACTGTATTCATTTAAACACTGCCTGGCCCATTAGCTCTAACTTCTTATTGGCTAATTTTTACATCTTAATTTAACCCATCTTTATTAATCTGTGTATAGCCACGTGACTGTGGCTTACTGACAAGATTCTAACCAGAATCTGTCTCAGGCAGGCGATCCATGTCATCTGCCACTCTACCCTTCTTCCCAGCATTCAGTTTCTGTCTACATCCACCTATCTAAGTTCTGTCCCATCAACTAGGCCAAGGCGTTTCTTTATTCATTATTCCAATGAGAGCAACACACAAACAGAAGGAACTCCTGCACCACAGACCCAGGTATTTGCATGGCCTTTGGTGGTACCAGGAGTCACAGATGTCAAGCCAGATGTTGGCTGTGGTAGGGCATGGATTATTGTTTTCAACATAGAATTTTGCTGAACCCTAATGGAAGCCCTGTTCACTATTTACTTTTTTTCCCTTTCCTATTCGATTTCCTTTCCTTTCCTTTCCTTTCCTGTCCTTTCCTTTCCTTTCCTTTCCTGTTCCTTTCACTTCCATTCCTTCCCTTCCCTTCCCTTCCCTTCACCTTTCCTTTCCTTCCTTTCCTTCCTTTCCTTTCCTTTCCTTTCCTTTCCTTTTCTTTTGATTATGTGTTCTAGCTTTCTTCTTTTCTCATGACCTCCTCCTTATTTAGCCTTCCTCTTTCCTCTTTATTTAGTCTCATAATCTTACTATCAAGGTTTCTCATTAACACCTTGACCAAAACACCTTTTAATGCTTCAGGGTATCAGACAGACTCAAGCAACAGATCTATGCAAAAGACCAAAGGAGGACATAGCGGTGACCTTCTTCTATTAATCAAGCTCCTTACCAGCTGTTTACAGACTGAAGACAGGAAGAAGCTGAGCGCTACGTCCACCAAAGTTTTGCCTTCTCTCTGCTTTTCAAAAATCTGATGTAGGGAACATTAGCTGTTATGCCTAAGGTTTGCTAACAAAGGCAGACTAGTGCCTGGGGGGAATACATGTACTCTTATAAAGTAAGCTATTTTCTAGACTTCTTGAATTATGGTGGACAGCCCTAGATGTCGAATGGACTGACTGAAATCAAAGCAGTTATTGAGGGATGATGGAGAGACAGGGACTCCTTAGGTTAACAGGAAGTCAATAATGACATCACCTAGAGCCCGACACCTTCTCAATCCTTCAGGTCAGGTTCAATCATTCACCGTGGTTTCTGAATGTTGCTTTAAGCCGGATCAAGCCCCATTTTCATCATGGCTCTGGAGTCTTCCTCTGAACTTGCCTTGGGACTGGCCTTTGCTTGCTTTCACGGGAGGTTTTATTTCTCTGTGTGAGTTATGAGGTGAATGACCAATTGTAACCATAGCCCATGCTGGTCCCACTTCCTCACTGACCCTGTGGACTCTGTGCTTTCCACTGGGGTTCTCAGCTGGGCTGATGGGTTTCGCTCATCCTTGCTTCATGGAATACCCTCTTTAGACAGCTCAGATATTTGCTGGTCTGACCTCTCTTTCGAGTTCTGTTTTTAGGGAGCCTTATCTCATTCTTTTTATTAAGTCTGAGGCTTTTTGCTGAGTTTAATGCAGTGTTTGTACCTCACACAACTCCCAAAATTCTTTCACAAAATGCCCAAAAGATGCTTTATCCTAGAACAATTATCTGCATGTTTTGGCTGAAAACATATGTTTCTCAAAGGCTTAGTGATTCTCTCTTCAGCCTCTGGAGCTACAAAGGATGGAGTCTGTTTCCTAGGACCTCCTCAAAGAATGCCTTTTAATGAGGATCCAGGCACTTCTGTGTCTCCCAAATTGCATAGTCATGTCTGTGAATGTCATTGCTGTCATTTAGAATTTTAATAGATAAGCCATGGGGAAATCTATTAGACACCTGGATACTTAAGAATCCTTTGAAAACTGATCATTTATTTGGGGGATCTCTGGACATGGTCTATTAACCGTCCAGCTTCCTTCCGCCTTCCCTAGTCCTGCCATGGGCATTCTGGGGAATGGAATTTGCCGCAAGGAAGCTTAAATTTATCCAGGCTGGTTTTATTGTTCAAACGGTCATGGTATATACATATACATTTGTATTTACAGATGCAGCATATTTATTGATGGATTATATGTTTATGTTATACATAGTTACATTTATAATGAATACTATATTTATATTATAGTATAATGAGTAAGTACATAAAACATCATGTAATTAGTTTAAAATCAGGGTACATAGTGAAATAAACTATTTCTTAATAAAAATTAAAGTTAGAGACCTCAAAGTAGATAAGACACACTGGTCAGTCTTACAACTTACTCTGGACTTTGCTTTCCAAGGGTGGACCAAATTGCCTGGGTGTGTTGTTCAAGGCACCATATGGCTAATTTTCTGATATTGAATTTTAATTATGGCTTCAAAATTTGTGATCGATTCTCAATATATCCTCCAAAATGTGAATCACAGAAATCAGTAGATGAAATTTAAAACAATTACTTTTTGGAAGGTCAGAAACTTTGTGGCATATTGCTTTGCTGCCCCTATAATTGGGAAAAGCAAACGTTGCCTTCTTTTGATTTGTTCAGACACTTTTTTTCATGGTCAAACAGCATCCTTTATCCATTGATATAATTAGGTATAGTTTCCTGTAGTACGCAGGATAACATAAAATCAAATGCAAATCCACTGCAACCTCAATGGCTTAAATGGTACTTGAATTTAGGTTATAAGAAATTTAAGAGCATGGACATTTTCTGTCTAATTGTATAGATTTTCGTATATATTGAATTCTGTCACTTAAGAATTAACACCAAATTAACTTTGGTGATAGATATTACAGGTTTTCCATCACCCAAATATAAAGGACTTTCCCACAACAGCTATCTGAGAAGGCCTCAGGAACATCTCTGTGCTAATCTCAACTAGTATCTATATAGAAATGGAGCTTTAACTACATTTATGTAGAAAATAGAACATATTTTAAAACATTCTAATTATATCACTTGACATCAATAATGTCATTTTAAATGATGTATTTGAATTTTAAGTATAGTTTAAAATGAAAAATAATGTCTTGAAGTAGATTTTTGAAGACTCCTTTCAGATAAAGCCCAACAAGTAAATAAGGCAGGCACCACAGCATGGGAGTGCAGCATTAATGAGCCCTTCGCTTTTAAAATTTGCTGGACATAAAAGCGGTGCTAATCTAATTAGCAACTGTGATTGGGTAAATCTACTGTAAAAATGGACTGTGTTCTGGTTTTGAACATGATACCAGGGAGTCATTTGAGACCTGACTCTGTGGAACATGAAAGTCTCTTTGAAGGGCTCTATTATGATGAAAATTCTATTTGCATGCATTTTTATTTATATACGCGTGTATGTAAAAATGGTTTTGTTGCTTGTTTTTATAAATAGCCTGAAGCTTAGTTCCTCGAAAGCGGAGAGGGAAGAAAAACAATGTGTCATAAACAGACCCGACAGCGAGATGTGACTGTGGCTGCCCAAGATTTCCCAGTGCTGCCTTTACTTTCTAGCTTGCTTTCTTCCTGTGGCAGCCAAACACAGAGAGGAGGGCTAATATCCGAAAGTTATGTGTAGGTCTTTTCTGTGTGGTGCATCATGTAGCTGGAAGAATGAAGGATGTTTGGAGGGCTTTGTGGTGTTGAAGAAAATCTCACAGCTCTATTGTATGACCTTGGAAACATCCCTCAGCCTTCTGTCTCACCTGTAGAATGATTCTGAATGTCACTTCTGTGGTCTCAGATCCCTTCTGTAAAGCTGGAAGCTTGTTTCTTGGGGCCTGCAAACACTGCAGTTCGTCTTTGTGCCAAATGCCAAAAATCTCTGTCAGCTTAAACAGAGTCCAAAAAACTGTCAGTAGTATTCATGAATGTATTTATTAGGGAAGAACGTGGTTCTTTTCAAACCATTAAAATGTATGAAAACACACTAAAAAAGGAAGATTTTGACCAAATAAAAATTGCTTAGTTTACACTTTGTGTGGAATTTAAACAGAACTTTCCGTTTTTTCCCCCTAGTAGATAGATTTCAAATTAAGTGAACCTGTTATGAATATTTTTAATAAATCCAATGAACACCTTATTTATAAATAAAATGACTGTGGTTTTACAATGCTCTTTGCACAAGAATCTCATTATTAACAGTGCTATAAAATGTGAGTGTGGACATCACATAAAACTCACGATAACAATCAGACGGGAACGGTTGACTCAGCATAGGTAGGGTTTGGTTTCAGCCTGACCGCTCACGTTTTGACTTGGTTCCATGGCAAACTCTGAAAGAGTCGGGCATGTCTGTTAGGCTTTTAGGGGTTTTACTTTGTCTCTCTCTTCAGTGATGAATCCTGAGGCGCATTTGTAAACAGGTGTCTAACTCAGGGTTTAAACTGTAGAGTCCGGGCATACTTAGGATTTAGACTCATGACTTCACTGTGAGATCAACAACCCCTCCGTCCCTTAGCTCATCATAACAGCATGGCGGCTGTGAACGCAATAGGAGGGAGTTGGCAGTGACCACACTGTAGGAAGAATGCGACCAGAGCTTTTAGGATTTAGGCCGGGCATTGGATTGAATTCAGTTGAATGTTGTAGGTTGGTGGAGGAAGATGACATCACAGCAATGAAGGGCATCTTACCCAAACCTTATTATCAATCGAGTCAACAGCAGTTCTGATATCACAGCCTGAGTGTCCATTCTAAAATCTTCACACGCATCAAAACTCCTTTTTCTGTCTGGGTCCTTTAGCAATCTTCAGTATCGTCTCTCGGAAGAACTGCTTCGGTTATGGGAAAAGCCATGATAACTTCTCCCCACAGGGTAAATCACACCTATGACATTTCTTTCACATCTATTGTAACTTGTGCTGTTGTGTGTCAAGCTTCATTTATTTATTTATTTTAAAAGACGAATTGGATTTGCTCTTTAGCGGGAACCTAAATCTTAGCTCCTCTACTTACCAAATGTGTTACCTTATAAACGACTTAATCTTTCTCTCCCTCTGGTTTTTTTGTTTTGATTTGTTTTGTTTTGAATTAGGCACAAGGAAAATCATAGGAGCCCTGTGTCAGCTAAACAGGAAGGAATTGTAAGGAAGGTATTTGACACAGTGTGGTGGTATGCACCTTGGTCCCATCTGCTTAGTGTCCAGCCAGGGCAGCATAGGGAGACCCTATCTTACTTAAAACAGTCAAAACAAAAACAAAAACTCAGAACTAAGTAAATTCTGGTTTCAACTATTTTTAGTACATCTTTGAGAATTTCAGACAATGTATCCTCGTGTTCCCCCTCCCTGCTCCTTCCCCTAACTCTTTCCAGAGCCCCCTCTGCTTCTCCAACCCCACACAGCCTTACATATTCTTTTTAATTATAACATTTCAAGTTCAAGTTGTGGGGCTCATGGACCCTTGCATGTGAGGTCATCCGCCGAAGTGTGATCAACCCACCAGAGGCAGCACTCTTAAAGAAAACTGATTCTATCCCAGAAGCCACCAGCTGTCCACAGTGCCTCGGTTAGACATAGGGTCTTAGGACTCCTCCCCTCCATGTTAGAGGGCTGTCTGGCTTGATCCTCATCAGGCAAGCCCAGTTGCACTGAGTTCAAGATTACAGTGGCCCCATCTTGGTCCTAGTTCCTTCAATCTTTTTGCCTCCTTTTCCATCACAGTCTGTGAGCCTTGGGGAGGGAAGGGAGGTGATAAAGATACCTCATTTGGAGCCAAGCATCCCATTTAACAGTCATTCTGTGTACTTAGGCAAGTTGTGAGCTTTTGTATTAACCACCATTGGCTTCACAGATTTCTCTGGTGAGGGCTGAGAGCTGAGCAAACCTATTGGAAGGGAAATAGGAATTTAGAGAGCAGTTGGCTACCATGTCTACTTAGCAAATAGAAATAGCAAATTCATTTCGGGGCCTGTGACCTTCACAATTATGGGTTCTTGGCTAGATTTACAACACCAGGCATGTGGTTGCTTCTGTGGTGGAGGCCTTCAATCCAATCAGAAAGTCCTTGTTTACCCACATATCCTGGCGGTCATTATATAGGGTTGATGGCTGGGTGAGACCGCTAATGACCCTTTTCTCCCAACAGCCCACGTAGCCTGCCAGCCTGGAGGCTTCCCTACCAGTACCAGTCTGATTTCTCCATGTTCTGTGACCATGTGCTGTCTTCAGCAATGTGATCTTACCACCGGTTTCTGGTGGCCGACCGAGAGAAATAACATTAGCCTGCATTGTTTTGAGTATCTCTAAGACACCTCTGACCAACAACCCAATGGGGGAGGTATTCAACAGCTGATACTGGGTTTTCTATTTGACAGCCTATGTATGACTTCCTGGGCCCTAGTTATAGTTAAGGTTGTGAAGTTTCTGCAAGAAGAGTTTGACAGTTTTTATACCCCTTGGTTCATATTAATAAACCATCTCCCCAAAAAGATTCTATCAGTTTATGTTCCCAAAGACCTTATGAAAGTTTCCATTTCCTTCATATACTAATTCCGAAATACAGATTTATAATTTTAAATCTTTTCAAAGCAACACTCACTGGTAACACATGACTGCTTTAATATTAAGTCTTTGATGACTATGTGAGCTGCTTTTTAATAATATTTTTTATTGTAAATGTCTTCATGTCCTGTTCTGCTTTTCTTTGAGTTGTTTCTATTTTTTGCTCTTCAATTTTTATGAGTTCTTTACTTACTAAGGACATTAATTTTTGTAGTGTTTGGAGCAACTATTCTTCATTTTAATTTTGTTAAACACTCATGTAGTTAAATCTGTTGGTCGTTTTCTATGTGATTCTTTTTAGAATCAGTGTAGTTGTAACTGGGGACCTGCCCTGCATTCAAATCCAAATTTTTGATTCTTTCTTTT
Organism: Arvicola amphibius; assembly: GCF_903992535.2. Taxonomy (NCBI): domain Eukaryota; kingdom Metazoa; phylum Chordata; class Mammalia; order Rodentia; family Cricetidae; genus Arvicola; species Arvicola amphibius. Next base: position 70,886,332 of record NC_052057.2, on the reverse strand, counting down.
TTATTTCATTCAAAAATTTCCACTCCCCCCTCCCATTACCCTCTTGCTCCCCCACTTATCCTCCTCCCTTCCCCTCCAGCCTTAAGAGAGGGCAGGGTACCCTGCCCTATGGGAAGTCCAAAGCCCTCCCCCTACATCCAGGCCTAGGAAGCTGTGCATCCAAATAGACTAGGGTCCCCAAAAGCCAGTACATGCAGTAGAAACAAGTCCCAGTGCCTTTATCAATGGCTTCTCAGTCAACCCCCATTGTCAGCCACATTCAGAGAATCCAGTTTGATCACATGCTCGTTCAGTCCTGGTCTAGCTGGATTTGGTGAATTCCCATTAAATCAGGCACACTGTCTCAGTCGGTGGAACAACCCCTTCTGGTCCTGACTTCCTTGCTCATCTTCTCCCTCCTTCTGCTCTTCAACTGGGCCTTGGGAGCTCAGTCCAGTGCTCCAGTGTGGGTCTCTGTCTCTATCTCCATCTATGACAAAGTTCTGTCATTTTGTACTCTTTGTATTTTTGCAAAGGAAAGTTCTCAGTATTGACAAGTATAAAGTATTGATCTAGGCTAGAAAACATTGAAGATATTTTATATCTGGCAATATCACATATTCATCCAAGGATGTATTTTTTATGTAAAAATATATAATCATGTCCATCTCATTATCGTATAAACTGGCTTCTGTCTTAAAAAATTGCCAACATATATGTGTCTATGCTAAACACTTATCTGAAAGTAAACATCCCTCTAGACACACAGGGCGGGCACATACACAAACTCACAGAGACTGCATGCACAGAGCACATGGTTGTGTATCAGATGGCGTCCCGGAGTTGAAAGAAGTGGACACGCGTCCCCATGCCTAACCCAGTAGCTATCTTCAATCGATTGCCATCTGCAAATGAAAATTTAGGTTTTTCCCAGGGGAGTCTCACTAGGAAAACAAACCACTCTTAGGAGTAGGTCCCTTACCCAGCAGTAGATGAGCAACATAAAAATGGGCGTCTTTGGGGGTTCTTTGTCTCATAATATTATCAAGGTTTTTTCTTTTTTCCCTGTCTTATAGGTCCTTTGCCTATGTATTATGGCTTCTGGTTTTGGACTTTTATGAGATTCCTGTGTGTGTTTCTTGTGCTTTTTCTTTGGCCCCTTTTCTTGTTTGATTGTTTTGTCTTATCCAGATTTTTTGATGTATTTTAATGTAGTATTATCCCTTAGATAGCTGTTTGTTTTCCAACAAGAGACAGAAAGGGTGTAGATCTGGATGGGGGGGAAAGCGGGGAGGAGTAAGGGGAGGAGAAACTAATCAGAATATATTGCATGAAAAAAATCTAGTTTTAATAAAAAATAAAAACCTTTATATTGTCACTTAGTATTTGGTCTGTAGACTTATTTTCTGTACTTAGATATCAGAGTTGCATAAAAATTTCCTGTGGCCGGGCGGTGGTGGCACACGCCTTTAATCCCAGCACTCGGGAGGTAGAGGCAGGCGGATTTCTGAGTTCGAGGACAGCCTGGTCTACAAGAGCTAGTTCCAGGACAGGCTCTAGAAACTACAGGGAAACCCTGTCTCGAAAAAAAAAATTTTCCTCTGTGTGTGTGTGTGGGGGAAGGTTAAAAATGGAAAAAGTTTAAGAAGCCCTCATTACATAATTATTGTCTCCTTTGATTCTAAGAGAATCTGAGGTAGACGTTAGAATTACTTTCTCCATCTTAAGAGGTGAGAAGCAACCTTCTTTGAGAAGCGGCTTCTCTGGCCCCAGGCTGGCGAATCCTGGGACGGGGATGGGAGCGCTGACATTTCCTGCCGCACTGGCTCCTGGCCTCTCTCCGAGAATGACAGAGCCTCCCTGTCACCTGCTATGGTCCTGGAAACTGTTTTTCTTCTGTGTCTGAGCAGCTGTAAATGTGCTTCTTGGTTCCGATCCCATAAACCTAATTCCATCCAGGGTCATTCTGCACAGCTTGACTTACACATAAAAATGAACTTTTAAGAGGTTTACTTTAGCTCGATAGCCATCTACTTACTGATCTAGAAAGCAGGTATCCTGAGTGCAATTTCCTCTTCATAAACGAACACATTGCCTCACTCCTCTGTGAGCGCCGCCTTGTTGAGTCTGCGTCACGCTCCAGGCCGGGTGAGGACACGCGGACCCACTCTTCTAAAGGCCTTCTGCTCGTCAAGTTCCTAAAACAACTGGGGGCTGAGGACTGGTGAGATTCAGACATCGAACCATCTTTTCTGTTTTTGAGAAAACAAAAGGAGAGAAGGCATGGCGAGTGTGTGGCAGAGACAGATGCCAGCGGCTTTTGGAGCGGAAGAAAAGATTTGTAGGAAGGAAGAAAGGAATTTGTGGCATAAAGAATGGCGGAGAGAAGAAGACTTCATCTAGGAACTGATGTTAAAAGGGAATTCTACGGAGGAGAGAAAGAGCTGCAAGGGAGTTTAATTGTAGCAAGGGGGTTAGCACCGAGCAGGAGCGAGTGTGCGTGTCAAATGCTGTAACCACTGGACAGTTAGGGTTACCATGCAGTCCCTAATGATCATCGCTGTGTGCAGGATAGTTAAGGTATTTAACCCTTAAAGCAACCTTACGGGAAGGTTACCCCAGTCTTCAAAGCAACTTTATGGCAAGCTTACCCTGGTTTTGCAAATAGGATCTTGAGCTGCTAGTGACCTCCTCCAGGTCACAGAACCAATAAGGGAAAGAGAGAACCTGGTATGCAAGTCTTGAATGGCGCCCGCCTTGCAATGATGTACTTGTTCACGTCCATCTCCATGCGAGTACAAACCCCGTGACAAAAAGGCCCAACTGGGATTTCCACTGCTAAGTCCCAGCGCCTGGTTCGGAGCCCCACACTGAAGTTGGATTGTGAGTGCTTCTTGTTCATTAAAAGAATGAATCAGTAAACAAAATCCTGTTTAACCCCAGGACTATGCTGTCATTCTTTTGTAATATGGATTTGTCTTAAAAAAAAAAACCCCAAACAACAACAAAACCAAACCAAAAACCCATTTCATTAACTTGGTACATCTTCCTTAAGTACACTCTCCCCCAAACTTACATAGACCAAGGGCACATGAGAAAGCTTATCAATGGTTTTTTCCCCCGGGATAATAAACTCATCTCATCTGGAAATGGTGGAGAGAAAAAGTAGCATTTACTAGTTAGATTCAGTCACGGCTTTTCCAAATGACAATCTGTAGCGAGTGTCCTCTCTGATTCTGCGGAAACAGGGACATGAAAATGTGATGGAGTCGTAGTGATGGTGGTGGCAGCAAAGCCCCGCCCACATGACAGGTCATTTGTTCACTAGATTGAAAATTTCTGTCGCATTATCATTAAATCATGGGTTAACACTAAGTGGGGCACCTTATTTCCCCTAAACATTTTTTATTTTTATTTTATTTTATTTTATTTTTGTTTTTCGAGACAGGGTTTCTCTGTTGCTTTGGAGCCTGTCCTGGAACTAGCTCTTGTAGACCAGGCTGGCCTCGAACTCACAGAGATCCACCTGCCTCTGCCTCCCGAGTGCTGGGATTAAAGGCGTGTGCCACCGCCGCCCGGCCCCTAAACATTTTTTAAAATTGTTTTTATTGAGCTATACATTTTTCTATGCTCCCCTTCCTTCCTCTCCCCTCCTCTTCTACCATTTCCCATGATCCCTATGCTCCCAATTTACTCAGGAGAGCTTATATTTTGCTACTTCTCATGTAGATTAGACCCATGTATGTCTCTCTTAGGGTCCTCTTCGTTGTCTAGGTTCTCTAAGAGTGTGATTTGTAGGCTGTTTTTTTTTCTATGCTTTATGTCTAAAAGCCACTTATGAGTGTGTACATATGATATTTATCTTTCTGGGTCTGGGTTACCTCAGTCAACATTATGTTTTCTAGATCCATCCATTTGACTGCAAATTTCAAGATGTCATTATTTTTTTACTGCTGTGTAGTACTCCATTATGTAAATGTACCACATTTTCCTTATCCATTCTTCGGTTGAGTGACATCTAGCCTATTTCCAGGTTCTGAATATGACAAATAATGCTGCTACGAACATAGTTGAGCATATGCCCTTGTGATATGATTGAGCATCCTTTGGGTATATACCCCAAAAAGGTATTGCTGAGTCTTGAGGTAGGTTGTTTTCTAATTTTTTGAGAAATTGCCACACTGACATCCAAAGTGTCTGGACAAGCTTGCACTTCTACCAGGTGTAGATGGAGCGGCGGGGCTGCGTCCTGCCAACCGGCTAGCTTTACTCAAAATAATTACATGGAAACTGTATTCTTTTAAACACTGCCTGGCCCATTAGTTCCAGCCTCTTATTGTCTAATTCTCACATCTTGATTAACCCAATTTTAGTAATCTGTGTAGCACCACGAGGGGTGACTTACCGGGAAGATTCTAGCCTGCATCCATCTCGGAGAGGAGAGTCATGGAGACTGCTTGAGACATCTGCCTCACTTCCTTCTTCCTGTTCTGTCTACTCCACCCACCTAAATCGTGCCCTATCAAAAAGTCAAGGCAGTTTCTTTAGTAACCAGTGAGAGTTCTCCATCAACCAGGAATGGAGTGCAACCTTCCTGAAGCGCACTTGTGGGAAGAGGACAACCTTCCCCAAATAGAGGAGGACCGGTCTGCGGTCAAGGGTATAGGAGTAGCTGCGCTCCCCTGCTAGAATCTCCAAACAAGCTCTCAAGGTCCCCTAAACATTTTAAGTATCAAAAAGAAAATAAAAAAAACTTGCAGACATTACTATCAGAGGTTTGAGATTCGTTAGTTAAAAAAAAAGTACAATAAACACAAGTCATGTATGGCGCCTCATGCCTGTGATCCCAGCTCTCAGGAAGGGAGGCAAGAGGATCGTCATGAGTTTAAGGCTGACATGGGCTACAGAGTGAGTCTACGTCTCAAAAGACCAAAAGTAAACAACTAAACAAAGTAAGAAATGTGAACTAGCTTGTCAAAGATCTAATAACCTTTACCTTGGTGATTTTCAACTTTGGTAACACATTAGAAACAATAGAAAAGTCTTAAAAAATTGTTTATTTTTTGAGACTATAATGTAATTACATAATGTCCCCCTTCCCTTTCCTCTCTTCCAGCCCTCCCATAACCCACCTTTCTACTTTTTCATCAATTCTCTCTCTCTCTCTCTCTCTCCCTCACACACACACATACACACACACACACACACACACAGACACACACACACACACACACAAACACACAGCCTGCTCAGACTGCATAATGTTATTTGCATGTGTATATTTTCAATGCTGCCCATAACCAATTGATGCACTGGTGTGTTCCTCCCTGGGTAAGGCTTTTTTTCCCAGCCCCCAGCATTCCTCAGTTCTCTGTACTTCTTTAGGGCTGAGGCCTCATGGGCTTCCCCCTTCCATGTTGGTGTTGTCCTTATTCATCTTATGTCTGGGCATCCACGTCAGTGAGACTATGGGTCCAGCTTCTGACATGCTCCGGTGACCCAACCTCACAGCAAACTCCCAGGTCTTCTGCCTCTTCCAATCTTTCTGTTCCCTCTTCTGCAACGACCCCTGAGCCTTAGGTAAAGGAGTTCAAAAGAAAGACACTGTTGGGGGCTGGAGCGATGGTCAAGTCATTCAGGCGCTTGACCTGTGAGTAGGCTCACCTGGCCTTAGATCTGAGCACCCACATGAAAGCTGGGTGAAGCCTTGTGTGGCTATAAGCACATTGCAGAGGGAAGTGCTTGGAGTGGGTACAACTGGATCCCTGGAGTTTGATGGCTAGCCAAATTAGTTAAATTGGTAAGTTCTACATTCAGCAAAACACCCTAGCTCAAACATACATGTGGAGCGTGATTGAAGGAGACGCCTGTTGTCAATCACATGCATGCATACACATGTAACTGTCTGTGCATGCACAGAACACAAACACAGGTGTAGTGGTGTATATATACCGTGTATCTGAAGCTCTGGGTCTGGGCCTTGGCACCCATCCAATACTTAAATTTTGACAATTTTCTTATTCTATTCCATACAACATGCTTTTGAATTCCTCCCCCAAAGTTCTTATGTGCTCCTTTTTTCTTTTTGTAAGGCTGAGCATTGAGCCTAGAGTCGTAAGCATGCCAGGCAAGGGCTCTGCCACAGCAGTGCACTTCATTTTTTTCAGTATTTTTTGCATGTGGGACCTCCACAGAGAGCATAGAGATCAGCGTTTAGTCTCAATATTGTAAACAGGCGACTTTAGCAACTCCCTTTCACTGGTATCAGCAGCATATTTCTTTAAAAACCATCTGAAGTTTAATATTTATTTAACACTTAAGATGTAAAGATGCACAGAAAAAACCAATGGGTGTGCACAGACTCCCAGCAGAGTTCTGAGCTCCCCTGAGTGCACCCCCTTCTCCAGCGTTCCTAGTATTTGTTCCTATGTATTCTTATTAGACAATGTAGTTGTGCCTTTCAAGGAAACATACGGTGCTGCTTTGCATTTAAAATTTTGGACATTTATGAAAATGTTATGCACATTAATTTGATATAGATATGAATAATTTGCATTGGTATGCATTTTAAGGTCAATCTTGTTATATGTATATGTATTTCTGATCTTGATTAAGGTATTGTGATTGCATAGCTCATTTAAAAATATAATATATAATTAGGAAATATAGGTGGTTAATGGATAATCATCAATAATAGTCAAGCTTGTAGTCATGTTAGTTAGATTTTCTAGATATATAGAGATACATTTCAGTTAGATAGGCATTCTTCATATCTTTCAAAGACTACAGAATATGGCATTTAATGTTTTAATAACTTAGGGTTTTTCATGACAATGAGACACGTCTGCTTCTGGCAGCACCAATCTACTTCAAGAGGAAGATGGGCAACAAAGAAGCTTTTTATGGAGTTGGTTAGCCATTTGGGCAAGAAACTGCTCTTGCCCGGATTGTTGCATAAACTGGACACTGAGAACCCTCAGAGAGAGAACTGCTGAACTTGTCTAAAGGTGAGATGGTCTTTTGGGGTTCCTGATTCATGAAAGAGTCTGTGAGACATTCTGCAGGACACAGCAGATAGTGACTGAACTGTCTTTGAAATCTCCTGCTTCATGGAAATGTCTGCTGGATACTGTGGGCCTGTAGGCTGAAGATGGATGCCCAAACGGTACAGAGGAACTTTGGATGACTGTCCAGACAGCGAGATGTCTCTGTCATTTCTAGAGTTTTGGAAGTTGCTTACTTCTTGTTTACTTAGGTAATATTATAGCCTTCTGGAGTCTTTGATGAAGTTGAAGAATGGATAGCTAGTTATAGTTTTCCTTTGTTATGATAAAAGATAAAATAGATATAAGTGTAACTCTTGCTTTTTAACTGTTTCGCTATATGTAATTTTACTTTGTTAAAGTGAAAGCCTTTCTTTTTTGTTTAAACAGAAAAAGGGGAAATGGTGTAGGAGGGTCTTCTTTCTATGTGTTGCTTTCATTGGTTAAATAAAGAGACTGCCTTGGCCTTTTGATAGGACAGCAGCTTAGATAGGCAGAGTAGACAGAACAGAATGCTGGGAGAAAGGAGGCAGAGGAAGAGAGCTGCCCGCCATGAAGCCGCCAGGTCAGACATACTGAATCTTTCCCAGTAAGCCACGGCCTTATGGTTCTACAGTGATTATTAGAAACGGGTTGAATCAAGATGTAAGAATTAGCCAATAAGAGGCTAGAGCTAATGGGCCAGACAGTGTTTAAATGAATACAGTTTCCATGTAATTATTTCAGGTGTAAACTAGCTGGGCAGCCAGGCACCGGGAACCGAGCCCGCAGCTCCCCCTACAACATTAATTTGCATATTGCTGTTCTGTTTGTTAGACTTGGCGTGTAGATGTTGGAAGTATTAGTTCTTGCTGCTACCGGCTACCCTATTGGAGTAACTGCACTAATAGTTACACTTTAGTGCTGAGGGACATTTTGGATATTCATTTTGATGTTGCCTAACTCATCTTGGCTTCTGAAGCAGCAGCCTTCCTGTTGGCTCTGTTTCCACAGGAGTCAGTGCTGCACAGGGTGCTGGTAACCCGTGATTTTCCCGATTGTTGCTGTCAATCTTCTGACAGATTTTAATGGGAGGCTTAAGTCTTGGACCAATTAAGTTTCATATTATTTAAATTCCTAGGAAAGGTTTTTCATCTAAAAGTCGATCTTGTCATCTTTATGTCATGCGAAAATGCTTATTTCTAAATGACAATTTGGTCACTTTGGATTTTAACTACTCATAAGAAGGGGGATATAAGACTATGCACTCATTTCAATTGTTGATGATAACAATTATGTTGAATAGGATAAGACCTGTTACCCAGTAAAGCAGAGTCCTTGTCTTTTATAGTAAGATTTAAATTTACTGCAGATCAAAGAAAAAAGAGCAAATCTATTGTTTAGAATTAGTTATGAATAAATAGAGCTTATATGATAACTGATTCTATACTCAAGAAATATTTTTAAAGTACCAGTTGTACTTTGGGCTCTTCCTGAGAATCTCTGAGGACTCACTGAGCAGCACTGGAGTAAAGCCGGGATCCTGCCAGACCACCTCAATTTTGGTTGCCAGGAATTTGAGGGTCTTACTCCCGTTCACCACAAGGGGGCGCTGTGGCATAGTCAGGAAGAAGCTTGTGGCTCTCCTTTGCAGAGGCAGCTGTGTAATCCTTCAGAAAAAGCTTAGAAACCACCTTTACTCCCCCAGACGACATTTACAGAAGAAAATTTAAATCTATAAACTCGTCTTTATTTCCGAATGGAAAAAGAAACAACACACGCATATAATTCAAACAAAACCCTTTCTACTAAGAAAAGGAGCTTCCTTTTATTTTTCAGTCAGCTATCCGCAACAGATCAGCCAGCTAATTATTTAATCCTTAGCCCAGTGTCAAAAGCAAAGACTTAGCTAGACATCTCACGTAAAATACACAAATCGTAAGTGAACTGTGCTGAATCTTGATAGAGGGACACGTGAACAACACTGATTTACCTTAGAAGGCTTTCCTGTTTCCCTGGCCCTCCAGAGGGAACCACTATTACTTCAAGTTAAATTTCCCCTTGTAATAGAGGTATATTCCGTTCTCTCATCTCTGGCTTCTCTTATTCCAGAGTTGTTTAAAACAAGACAAAACCCAGAAACCTATGTGATTGTGTCTAAAGAGATGTGAAAGCCAGTGACCACGCATACCTGAAGGTGGCACTGTTTCCCTAGATCTGGAGTCACAGGCAGATGTGAGCAACGAATCTGGGTGCTGGGAACTAGAGTTGGATTCCCTGAAAGAACAATATGCCATTTTACCTGTCAAGCCATTTCTCCAGCCCCCAGCATATTCTTTTTTAGGTCCATCAATGTTGTCAACTACAACAAGAGTGTGTTCCTTTTCTGTATCAAAACACCACATTTTTAAAAAAATCTAGAATCCTATTGTTGAATATTTGAGTTTCCAGTTCTTAGTTATTATAAAGAAAACACATTTCATATTTACATATATAAACATATATTCAATTTTATCATATTCTTTTTGAAATGAACAAAGAAAGGCAGGCTGATAACGTGCCACCGTGCTGGACAGTAGGGATAAACTGTGAAGACCAATGGGTCTCTCAATTCTTATTTCCCTCCTATTGGTTTAACATATAATTCTGATATATTTTATAAAACCAAAATTTCCAAATTATTTTCTGGTTTCTACTTCAGAATAATTGGGCTGACTGGGGACATCTGCATTACTATACATGTGGTTATGATCACGGCTCTGGGGCCAGACATGGAGGCTCAACGTTATAGTTCTACCACCGATGGTGAGTTGGAGCAGGTCACTGGCCTCTGCGGGCCCTGGTTACTGTGAGCTGTAGCTCCTTGTAGTCTAGTGTGATTATCGATGCACTTGTTGCTTCCGTTAGATGGATGCTTCATGACTCCCAGTGCACGGCACTCAGCTGCAGGGCGTAAGGCACAGGACCCAGCAAGGGTGGCGGTGTGGTGAATCTCGTGTGCCTAGGTTCCTTGCTGTAGGCATCGTTCCCATCAGGAGTCTTTACGAATAGAAGCAGGAAACCCTATAAGCGCAGGCTATCACATTGCTGTGGGTTTGCCTGCCCAAGATGGTGGTACAGAGTGTAGCGGGGTGAGGAAATGGGCCAAACCACATTGAAACCTTTTGGAAATGGGGTACAGAGTGGGAGGATGCTCTGCGCCCAGGCCAGTAAGCCCAATCTGCCAAGAACAGTGTGGAGGGGGTAAGGGACCGATATTAGAGGAAGTGGAATTTAGCAAGCGGAACTTAGTCATGTCCTGGCCATGTTGGTCTCAGCTGTGGCTTAGAGGTAAGAGGACTGTTTGCAGACTTAGCGCCACCGCTGGGTGTCACTGGTGCTGAAGCTGAGAGAGGAGCAGGTTTACTTCAGGCTTGCTAGGCAGGCTGTAGAAGATGTGTGGCCCTTTCCCATGTTTTCTCTATTCCAGCGAGAGCTAATGAAGAGCAGAATGTGTAAGGGCGGTGGAAACAACGGCCACGCAACGTCAGCGCTGAATGAACTAGTTTGAGTTTGCAGTCAGTATTCCCCATTTAAGAGTTCACGATCTCTCCAGGTTAATGAAGGTCACCGTCACAGCCAGGGCTTGAAATCCTGAATATCATTACTAGAAAAATAATCTAGCCTTTTGTTGCCACTGTTAGAGATTAAAAGAGAAAAAAAATATAACGTGTTCCTTTAGAGAGGACTTAAAAAGAAGGGTGCTGGAGAAACCAGCTCTCGGCCTCAGCATGGTTGGCGCTAGCATTTTCCCAGAAGATGGTTGAGTATATTCTTAAATAGGAGTAATAGGAACAGATGTGCTGGCTCTCACCATGTGCACTATCTAGCAGAATAATTTTATATTCATTATCTCTTTGTCCTTCTTACACCTCTCTGTGTAGCATGGTTTAACCCTTTTTATAGATAGACAAGGTGAGGCTCTGGGAAGGAAGAGAACTGGGCTCGGCACTGCGTGTACTGGACGGATTTCGCAATGTCGTTTACTTAGGGAGGTGCTCTTGCACGCTATTTTACAGACAAGACTCATGAGCTGTTAGTGAACCCTTACGATGTGTCAGGCATTCTGTTAAGTGCATTCCTGGCATTGTTAGTCCAGTTTCCTAGCCTTATAACAATGCTGTTAGATACACACCATTCATTATCCCTACATCAGGAAGGGGAGAACTGGGGCCCAGCCATGGTATGTAATTGGTCCAAATTCAGGAGTTCAGGGAACAAAAACAAGACAAAACTGGCAGTCAAAAGTGGTCCCATGTTACCTTTGATGTCCGAGGTCAGAGGGGTCAAGGCAGGGTGGGTCTTCCCAGTGTGTGCTGTCTGCGGTACTTACTGTCCCCCCCGCCCCCGTGGCTTCAGTTCGTGTCATTATGTCTTATGCAAAGCAGAAGAAAACCCATTAGGGTTTGCTCTTTGTGAGATGTTTTACATCCGTGTCATTAGCCACTCTTTGCCTCTTGACGGGCGGGCAAATCCTTTCATGTTCACGTGTAGCGCACCTCTTCAGCGCTCTGGCATTGCTGCCCATCCTTTCAAGTTTTATGCTTCCTGTTGCCGGCCTGTTTTTAGGGGTTGTTTTAGGGTACAAAAATGCTGCCCCTCTTTTTAAATTTTATTTTATTTTTTTAAAAATTATGCGTACGTCCGAGTATGGGTTTACTCATGTGAGTGCCGTGCCAGGGGAGGCCATCATATGCCAGGGAACCGGAGCTGGAACGTGAGCCACCTGATGTGGGTACTGGGAACCACTTGATGATGTGGGTACTGGGAACCACCCGATGTGGGTACTGCGAGCCACCCGATCTGGGTATTGCACCTGAGCCACCTGATGTGGGTACTGCGCCCAAGCCTCCTAATGTGGGTACTGGGAACCACCTGATGTGGATACTGAGAACCACCTGATGATGTGGGTACTGGGAACCACCTGATGTGGGTACTGAGAACCACTTGATGATGTGGGTACTGGAAACCATCTGATGTGGGTACTGCAAGCCACCCAATGTGGGTACTGCACCCGAGTTACCTGATGTGGGTACTGGGAACCACCCGATGTGGGTACTGCGAGCCCCTGATGTAGGTACTGGGTACTGAGCTTGGGTCCTCTGCAGGTGAAGTCCATCCTCTTTGCTGCTGAACTGGTACTTCAGCCGCGTCTTGCATGGTTCTCAAGGGAAAAGATTAGTTTGATGAATGAAATGCAGGTGAGAGAATCTTGCCCAGTTTCTTATTTATAACAGTTACACTACTTGGAAGGACATACTTAGACAGGAAAACATATCCCAAACTCATTCTGTGTCCTGGAGGACTGGATTTTTCCAGGACAACTACACATACGATATCTACCAAGAATGTTCCCAGGGATTTTCTCTAAAAAGGGAAATTAGACTTCCTGAATTGTTACCTTTGTGCCTGCAGGCTGACATGCCTTTCTGCATTCTACATGAGAGCATGTTCTCTATGAGGCAAGGATTCCCATGGGGAATTCAAAGCTTGGTCTATGTCTGTGTATTTTTGCTAAACACTGGAGTCACCGTACCCAGTATAAAATGTGTTAATACTGGCTTGAACACAAAGACGATTTTATCTGTATGGTTTTAGCGAGCTGTTTGGACAGAAATTGAAATTCTTGCAAAAATGTGTTTGTCATCTGTTTCTTCCTCCACTTCTTCTTCTTTTTTCCCTGATGCTTTTTAGATACTTTGGCCAACTTCCTCAACGGAATTTTCTATGTGTCTGGCGAGAGAAGACATCGTGATTTTCACAATGAAAAAGAAACCATAGCTTTTTGAATGATATTATGTACTTTGGGACAAGGGCCATCCCTGAGATGAGAGCCACCAGCAGATGGCAATACCCCTTCATGGAATCTCCTTGACAGACAAATGGCAAGTGACTAGCGTAAACTGATACCCGGTGAAGTCACATGCCTCTTCTGAGAAACCTGAGAGCCTTGGCTGAGAAGGAGCCCATTTACCATTATCTCCCAGCTATTATCTCATCTTTCTGTTCTGTCTGGCGATTCTCTGGCTCAGCATTTTGCATGCGCCACCTTACAGGTCACACATGGCTACCGAGTAGGTCTTCAGCATGTGAGGCACTCCACCTTCAGCAGGTGACCCTCATGGAGCTCTTTGCGGCCTTCATCTCTGCTGGCTCATGATCTTGCCTAGCTGATGGCTTTGTATGCCACGTTCTGAGTGACAAGAACTCATGAGCAAAACTTAAGGCATGATATAGGGGTGTTTTTATCGTAATTAAAGATTTGGGGGCCTGGAGAGATGGCTTGGGGGTCTAGAGCCCTTGTTGCTCTTCCAGAGAACTTGAGTTTAGTTTGCAGTACTATGGTCCTCCTTCCAAAAATTCTCCTGTTCTCAAGGTGGCCCCCAATTGCCTATAACTCCAGGTCCAGGGCATCTGATGGCCTATTCTGGCTCCTCTGGGTATCCCCACAGATGTGGCACACACACACACAAAACAATAAAAATAAAAACATCTGTAAATAAATAAATAAATGGAGCCTTTATCAAAGCTCAGAAGCTCCTTTGGTAGTGTCAGATTGGCTGTCTGTTTTATTGTTATTTCCTTCTTCCTTGGGCTCAGGGGGAAGCTTCTAGAACAATGGTGGACTCTCTACAATATCTACTTGTGAAGTATGGTGGATTTCCAGAGGCTGGCTAGATATGGAAACTTCCAAGCCCTTTGAGGACTATTTTAAGACATTGTTTTTTCCTCCACAGCAAAGTTTCTCTGGCCGTATGCATCTATTTTTCATGGATATTCGTGTATTAGAATACGTTTGGCTGGGATAGAAAACTCATTTTAAATTGTCTTAAACTAAAGGATATTTGTTACTTTTTATAACAGATTCTGAAAGGAAGCAATTCTGTGTTGGTTAATTCAGGGGCTGGGCAGTGTTACTGGGCAGAGATTCCTTGAGATTTCTCTGTTATTGGCAACACCGGCTCATCCTGTCCTCAGCTTCTGAGGACCGTTCCGTGTCAGATCACCATCATCCCAAAGCAAAGATACATGGGTCTCTGGCACGCCTGGGAGGCCTGTGTGCTCTCCAACAGGCCACGGAAAAGGGGGTAGAGACCAGCCTGCTTTACCAGAGTGATTACTTGGCTTTGGCAGAAAGAAGGCTGGGAGAAATTCACAGTGTTTACCCTGGAATCTTTGGAACTCATTTCTACCCAAACCTATTTTTAAGTTGGTTTTCCGTGTTCTGTGAGTCCCTTGGAAGTCTGAGGAACAAAGTATCAAAAGAGTTGCTATTTCTGACTTTAAGATGTCTTCTTTGTGTGTGAGTTAAAATCTTGGACTCTAAATTCCCAGGCATTTGGGATGAGCCAGTGAGTAAAACTGAGTACTATCGTGGCTACAATTAAACTATTTGACTATTAGTTGAACTCGGGGAAGTAAGACTTTGTTTTTGATAATTTTAAAACTTACAAAAGACTTTCATCTTATTATTTATATGCTTTGAAATAGGTTGTCTAGCTTAGGTTGGCCTCAAACTCTCTATGTAGCTGAGGATGACCCTGAGTTGATCTTGTAGCCTCCATTTCCCGAGTGCTGGGATTGCAGGAGAGTGTTACCATGCCTGGTTTAGTCTGAGGCTCAAACTGCAAACTTTGCATATGACAGGCAGCACACTTCCAACCGACTAGACACTCCCTCCCCTTGCTTTTATTTCTTTGAGACAAGGTCTCCTGTCACGCATCTTGGCTGGCCTTTAACTTACTATGTAGCAGAGGACACGCTGAACTCACCATCCCCCTGCCTCTACCTCCTCAGTGCCGGACTGCAGGCTTGTACCACCCCAGCCAGCTTAATCTTAGACACTTCAAAGGAAAAGTGCATGTATGTAACTAGTGCAGGTAGTTAGACCACGCCACCCTTCATCTTCTGTTCCTACAGCAGTGGTCCCCAGCCTTCCCGATGCTGCAACCCTTTAATACAGTTCCTCGTGTGGCAGGGACCTCCAGCTGTAAACTTATTTCGTTGCTGCTTTATAACTGTAATTTTGCTACTGTTGTGAATCATAATGCTAATATCTACTGTGCAAGATATCTGCTATGTGACCAGTGTGAAAGGGTCGTTTGACACTCGAAGGGATTGAGACCCCCGGCTGAGAACCACTGTCTCAGACCTTCATTTCTGTCTCTGGAAAGAAGAGAGTGATTCAGCTCTCAGAGAGGGCATAATTAAAAAGAAGTGTTTCTACTTAGTTGAGCATCTGCATCGATAAAGATGGAGGCGCACACCTTTAACCCCAGTATCCAGGTCATAGAGGCAGGTAGATCTCTGTGGGTTCAAGGCCAGCCTGGTCTACATATTGAGTTCCAGGCTAGTCAGCGTTACAGAGTGGGGCTGTTTCTCAAAAGGCAAAAACGATCATTCATTTGGTTTCTCTGCCTTTTCTATTTAATCTACAAATCACAATAGTGTCATAGGCAACAACTTTTGTAACCCACTTGAGATTTAAAGGTAATTTATTTGGCAACAATTTTAAATATAGGCATAACTTTCAAGACAGGGCGGAAGGCCCTTGTGTAGTTGTTTCTGGCTAAGTACTTGTTTTTCCCCATTGCTCCAAGGATGCCATGTCTAGCAAAAGGTCCCGGGTGTCTGCTGCAACCTTATGTCTTTCTAAGTTCTTTTAGTCTGCTCCTCAGTCCTTCTTTGAGTTTCAGGTCTTCGGCAATGTTTTTCTGTGTATGTGGGAGGGTTGTATGTGCACATGTATGTGTGGCTGTGTGAAGGTCAGAGGTCAGCATTGGTGTTGGTCCTCAGTCACCGTTCATCTTACTGTTTTTGTTGTTGTTGTTGCTGTTGTTTTTTGAGCAAAGTCTCTGTCTGGGATCTAGGCAAGGGAACAAGACCCAGAGACCATCCTTTCTCCACCTCTGCAGTACTGGGAGGGGTGACTCCCCAACACAGCCTTTTCAAGTGGGTGCTGAGGATTAAACACTTGCATGGCAAACACTTTCCAGGTGGGCAGTCTCCCTAGCCTTAGATCCATGACAAATTCTAAAATCCAGGTTAGCTACTTTGTAGCAATGTCTTCAACATGAATTTTTCCAGTATTTCCTCATGATCAGGTAAGGGTAGTTTTGAAAAGTCTTTCACACCAAGGTCATATGTTGTCCTTGTGCAGACTTGAGTGGCATGTGACGTTGCTTTTCTTCTTCCTGGTGGTGTAAGCTTTGACCACATTATTAACATCCTGTCTGCCAGGATTCGCCATCACAGAGGTGCCTCTCTTTTGTGATTAAGTGAAGACTTACTTTAAAAAATATTTTAAGATTTATTTTATTTTATGCATATGGCTGTTCTGCCTGCACGTATGTGTGCGTGCCATGTGTGCGCCTGGTGCCCGCAGAGGTGAGAAGAGAGTGTCATCCTCCTGACATTGGGGTGCCAGACCATTGTGAACTATCATGTGGGTGTTGACAATGGAACTTGGGTCTTCTGTAAGAGCAGTAAGTGCTCTTCTTCACTGAGCCATCTCTCCAGTCCCTTAAGTCGACACTTTACATGAAAACATATTAGCATAGTAGAATTTTTTAAATCTCATTTTCATTCACTACTTTTAACATCCATTGATTATGTTGTTTGAGATAATTATGACAATGATTGTTTCTAATTAATTTTTTCAATATCGTTTCTTCATTTATTATTTAGCGTTATACTGTGTGTAAAGCTTTCTTCGTTTTAAAACACATATCTGCTTTCTTTAGATTTATGTAGTCTCATTGATTATATTCAGTGTTTAGTCATCTCTTACTGCCATTTCGACACTCAAAATTTCTAAGATTTGGGCATAGATGTCCCTTAAGGGTGGCTTCCGCATTCTTTTAACGTGTCTTTACCATGCCTTTAGCATTTCCTTACTTGTTGGTAAGCCAAAAGATATTTCAGGCTCATTTATATTTTTCTTGCCTGGGCCTGGGTTTTCTTCTGCAAGAAGTACTGGCTCCCCTTACTAACTGCTCACAGGTGTGCAAACTGGCCCAGCAGATATGGAAATCAGGGAGGAAGATTTCCAATAAATTGAGAATAAAACTACCATATAACGAATCCTGCACCAGTCCTGGGCATATACCCAAAGGAGCTGAAGTCTTACCACAAGTATTCTTGTGTTCTCTGTGGCTGCATTCTTTACAACAGCAGGGAAACAGTACCAGCCTGGATAAATGACATTGTACTTAGCTGTCAAGAAAACTGACATAAAACTTGTAGGAGAATTGATGGAGTTGGAAAGTATCACATTAAGTGAGATAAAACAGACCCATAAAGACAAATACCGTACGCTGTCTCTTACATGTGGATCCTAGCTTTTGGTGTTTATATACATATATAATTTGTTGTATGAAATCACACATAGATTTTTTACCATAGTAAGTATCTGAAGCCTTCCATTATAGATACTTCAAAAATGAACATGACATTCATTCTGTCTTGAGTCACTGGTGAAGCTGGTTTATGCCTTTAGTGAGATTATTTATACACTATGGTTATTTGTTTATTTTTGCACTGTGAACCATAGTAATATTTATCTCCCAGAATTATTTTAAGAATTAAGTAAACTGATGGATACAAATTCAAATTTATTAAAACAGTCTCTAATAACAAAATGCATGATGCCAGTAGTTGTTACTTTTAATCATTATTAGGTGTCCATTATCCTCATCTTTTGCATAAACGATCATCATATGGGTTTTTATTATGTATTTCAAAGTTTCCCTAACAAACATCCATGGTCTGCATGTTTGCCTTACCCCAACTTCCTAAGTTCAAAATGCAGCATTATTATTTTGTTGTTTGAAGGTGAAGCCTTTGGGAAGTAATAAGATCACAAGAGCAAATACAAAATGAGTGAGATTCATCTTTATTAAAGACCATAGAACTAACTAGCATTTTCTCCTCTGTGAAAATAGCAGGAGAACCTGGAAGAGTCCTCACCGGAGATTGACCATTCTGGCTCCTGAGCTTAGCTTCTAGTTGTGGCACTGGTAGAAGTGAATTTCTCTGTTTAATGCAGCCAATCTATGCTCCCCTGTGCGGGCCACCCAATGCCTAAGGCATAAATCCTTTCATGTGTAAAATATTGGTTAACTTTTCTCCATCAGTTCCTCCTTCTCTTTTTGCATAAATCATGTCTTGACAGAATGTAATCCAGCCACCATATGTATATTCCCATAGTTCTGCTCTGTTAAACTTTAAAAAATTGTGATGTGTGTGTGCACATGTGTGTGTATATGTTTCTCTCTCTCTGTGTGTGTACATGCCACAACATGTACGTGAAGGTCAGAAGACATCTTTTGGGATTTAGGTGTTGCCTTCCATCTTGTTGAAGAAGGGTCTCTCTAGTATCTTCTACCCCTACTAGGAACTCCAGGCTAATTGACCTTTGACCTTCTGTCTCATCCTTGCATCTCTGCCTCCCACCCTGTCCCTGCCTTCCCTTTACTATAGGAAGACTGGGTTTACAGATGTGTGCCTCCACGGTCCTGGGACCCCAGCTCAGGGTGTCAGGCTTGCACAGCAAGTACGCTTGCTTGTTGAGCCATCTCCAGCCCTGTTTTAACTCCCTGCACCCCCACCCCATTCATAATGTTTTAACCAAGTTCTGGGGGCTTTGGATGGCTCTTGGTAAGTAATAAAGCCCCAAGGATAGAAGCAAAATAAGAGGGTTGAGTGTCTTTATTAGAGGACAGAGAACTTGTTAGCTCTTTCTGCCCATGAAGACGCCGAAAGAGGCTACAGACTGTGACCCACAAAATGCCTGGCTAAAGCTTCACCGTGTTGGCTCCTGACCTGCAGAACATCAGGAAGCCAAATAGTTCTTTGGTTGATGACAATAAACTTCCCAGACAGATGCAGTGAGGTTGTGGCTGTGAGCTCTTGTCAGTGGTCAACTCTGAACCTTGTGTGCTTTTGACTAGAAATGGGGCTGTGTTGCCTCACAGGGATTTGGCATATTTTCAATGAGACAGCCCAACAGCGTTAGATATTATCATTTTAAATGAGAGAGGTGGGTTTCGGCCTTTGAAATTTCAGGATAGTTTATCTTGATCGTCAACTAACTAGATGTGGAATCACCATGAAAACACAATCCGGTGGCCTAGGCTCCTGGACTGAGTGAGGAGGAGGAGGAAGGCAACTGGAGCACCAGTGTGCATCTCTTGGCTTTGTGGATGCAGACGCAATGCTATCAGCTGCCTCATGCACCAGCACCATGCCTTCCCCGCTGCCACGGCCTGGACCCTCAACTTTTTAGCCCAGGGAAGCTCTTCTTTTCCTAGGATGTTTTCATCAGGGATTTTGTCATAGCCATGAGAACAATAATTGATAACACCTGTGCTGACTTCCACATTGTACCTGCCCTAATGTCAAGAAAAGCAGCTCCAGACAGTGATGGTGAGTAGATCATGGTGCATTTGGAGCTGTGAAATCCAAGACATCACACAGCTATTAAAAGTTAGTCTTTAACACACACACACACACACACACACACACACACACACACGTACACACACATACACACAAGTTCATGTAGTCCAGGCTTGCCTAAACTCCCAATGCTTCTCCCTCTGCCCCTTACTACCGGGATGACAGGTAAACAGCCTGATGCCTACCTCATCAGTCAAGTGTTTAGAAGAGTGTGGAACCTGGGTGCCGACGGTTAGACTCAAATCCCAGCCTCTCTACCGTGAATGCTCGGCAGGTTCCTCTGTCATGCTGGTCGTCAGTGTATTCACCTCTGAAATGGGACACTGAATACTAACACACAGGACACCGGTGAAAGATAACCTGGTATATGCTAGCTTTTCACCTGCCAGCCGGCTGTGTCCTCCTCCCATGCAAAGGAAGGTGCCCTGCAAACACAACCGAATCATCTCCTACGGTTTATGTGTTCCTTTCTATTATATGAAGGATGCTGTGCTTTGTAGACTCATGTGTGTATATAGAAACATACACTATATAACTGCTTTTACACGTATCTATTCTACTGATTTTGATTGACTATGATATGGAAGAGGCCTGTTCCTTCAGCTTCTGCTCATATAATACACAGGCTGTCCAGGAGGCTGTATGGACCTGAAACAGGTCACTGTCATGGCTCCCTGGAAGGTTTCTAGATGGCTGGGAAGAGGATCTGCCCATGCTTCCCCTTTTCCAGCCACCTATTCAGAGGCCTGACAAGTACTGATAGTCACATCAACCGAATGATCTGATTCAAGCTATGTGCTTATGGCTTAAAGCTCCATGTGGCCACTTAAACCACGGGTGCTGTGTGTGTGTGTGTGTGTGTGTGTGTGTGTGTGTGTGTGTGCCTTTAACACGAGGTTAGAACTTTTCACTCCAGATTCAAAGTCTCTAGTAAAAGACATGACTTTTCCTGATATTTTGGTAGAATTCTCAAGTTTTGGATAATTATTTAGTGCTTGTTGTAGATAAATTGGGCCAGTAAAGAATTGACTTTGAACATAATTTTTCTTTCAAACATAGATTATGATCAACATCTATTCAGCTGTTTTATAAAACATATTGCATGATTAAAAAAACCAGTCATTCCTTATATTATATATATCATTCATCTAATAAACTCCAGTCAGCTCTGCAGGCAGAGATAAAGTGTATGATTGCACATACACATTGTCCCCTCCCTGAGATCAAAAGCTATTTCTGTTCTTACAGCTAACCTACCGAGGCAAGACAGATATTAAGCTAAGAATTATATACATATAGGAATAATAACTGAAGTGAGAGCACGCTGTTGAGAGAGGGTTCTAGGAGGAGAAAGGTCTCAGGCCCAGGGAGGCTTCAGAGGGCAGCCGTTCTGAGATGAGGGAGCTGAAGGACAAACAGAAGATACGAGATACCTGTGCCAAGGAGTCAGGGAACAAAACAAGGAGAATTCCAGGGAGACACTCAGCGCATGCAAAGGTCTTGAGGCAGGAGCATGCATGGACTGTTTGATGGTAAATAGGTGGTCCCTGTTGCTTGAGTTCAGAAGCAAGGAGTGAAGTAAAAAGCTGAGGTCACTGGAGTAGGCAGGAGCCAGAGGGACCGGGTCTTGTTGATGCATTGAGTAATTTTGTTATCCTAAGATGACCCGAGTGAGGTTAACTGTGTTAATCATTTTGTATCACAAGCTGGCCAGAATGATGTTTCTAAGGGGTAAGAAGCTTAGGGTTTAGGTTCTGGTGGAGGGAGGAGGAGGGATAAGGAAAAAGGAGAGGGAGGAGGACCTAAGAAATAGGAGTCCTCGCATGGTCACTAACTAGCTCTGTGACGCCATCACTCTCCCTACATGAAGCACAATTCGCTATGGTTTGTAAGACAATACAGAGTTTACACTAAGTGTCTGTTTACAGAAGGCGAAGGCTAGCAATATTCCTAATTCTTCAGAGGCATTGATTTAAATCTGCATGGTGAAGATCTCTGAATCCAACCCAAGTCTCTGTTGCTGCATGCACATCTGTCTGATGCGGTAAGGCTAGACTTTAATTCAATGTGAAGCTGGGCTGCAGGGTCCTCCTTGTGTCTCTCTGGTAAGCTCTACATGCAAAACTATTGAAATGATCCAAACAAAAAAATATGAAATTGTCAGCTATTCATATAGAGGAGATTGGCTTTCAGTATAAATTGATTTTATAGGGCCAGTGGGAATCAGAAAAGATCAATGAGGTGATTGGCAGGCAGTAATAGAAGAATATGCTGGAGTGCAGTCAAGGGGTTTGAAAGGAAACAGATTGTCCCTTTCTCTGGTTCGGATGAAATATAGAAAGCAACCATAATCTTCAACTTTATAGAATACTATAAAGTTGTATATGTAATGCTATGATTAATTATATGCAAATGCTATAGTATGTTGATGCTAGAATTACATAACTAGTCAGACAGGGAGATGAAGATGGCTTGGGTGTAGCGATATGATAATCATTTTTGCACAAGATTTTTTGTGTCCACACATACAAATGTGTTCTATTATATCTATTGATTTTCCATAAAATGTTTTACTTATTGAATGAGAATTTCATATATATATATACACAAGTTATTTCAACCAAATTCACTCCCTTTTCCTCTCATTTATTTTTAGGCTTTATACATGTGTGATGTGCTTGTACGTGTGTGTGTCTGTATATCTGTGTGGACGCGGGCTAAGGCATGCATGTGGAGGTCAGAGGTCAGCCTCTGAAGGCAGCAGTCCTTGCCTTCCATCTTGTTTGAGACACTGTCTCTTTGGTTGTTTTCTGCTTTGTGTGCCAGGATAGCTGAGTTTTCAGGGGTTCTCTTGTCCCCGCCTATCTCCTCACAGAAATGCTGGGATTACAGATGCCACATCCCCTCGTAGAACTGCTAGGATTACAGATGTGGGCCACTGCATCTGGCATTCACAGATTCTGGCCTTTCAAACTCACGTCCTCCTACTTGAATTGATTACACTCTTATCCCCTGAACCATGTCTTTAGCTCCCCTGAAGTCCTCCATTTCTCCTCTGCCAAGGAGCTATTTGTATCGCTCCCTTGAGTATGGAGACCACACAGCTCTCATGTGCTAATACTTACATTTTGACTTCATAAGTAAGTGTGTGTGTGGTGTATGCACATTTGCATGTCAGTGTGTGTCCTTCTGTGTGTGGTGTGTGTAGAGGCCAGAGGTCTGTGTTGAGTGTATTCCTCACTGTCTTTCCACCTTATTTTTTAAGACAGGGTCTCTCAGTGGACCTTGAACTCATTAATTCAGCAAGTCTGGTGTGCCAGTAAGCTCCAGGAATCTGCCTGTCTTCGCACCCTCATCTCCCGGTACTGAGGTTACAGATGCCCACTGCTATGCCTGGCATTTGTGTGGGCGCTGGCAGTGCCAACTCATATCCTAGTGTTTGCAACTTAGGCCCAGTTTTAGCTTAGTTTTTACTTTTTCAACATTTACTTATTTATTTTTATTTATTTACCTATTTAGCATGTGCGCATGCGTACGTGTGTGTGTGTGTGTGTGTGTGTGTGTGTGTGGTGTGTGTGTGTGTGCCACAGAGTATGTCAGTGGACAACTTGGGGAGTTGGTATTCTCCCTCAGCTATGTGGGTTCCAGGGATTGAACTCAGGCTGGCAGGCTTGGCAATAAACACCTTTACCTGCCGTCCCTGGCTTTGTTTTGAATGTAGTAATAACAGGATTGGCAGGCAAAGATTTTTTTGAACACTATGCATCAGTAGTAAAGCATTTTTGAATTTGTGAGTTTCTAATCTGCACTTTCCTGCCCATGTAAAATCCAGAAAAATATCTTAAATGATATCAGTTTAACTTTTGATATCTTGAAAGTTAAAAGCACAAGCGCTTGAGACCTTCAGATCATGAATATCATGTCGCCAGTGCCCGCAGTGGTTGGGGCTCTGTTGCTCTTGCCATTCCATCCCTTTCCCTGAATGCCCAGAATAATTGATTATCTATGTTTGATCCTACTAGTATTGGAGCATAAAAGGCAGTGCGCACTAGACAAAGATAATGAATTTCACATTTTCTTTGCCTACCCTTTGCTTTCCAGCTAACCTAAGTTAAGAAGACGTCACCCCAGAGCCTTTGAAATTTCATCACGGGTTTTCTGAAAGAAGGGAAAATTGACCGAGGAGCTCTTGACCTCTAACTTGGCCGCTCCTGAGTCTGGCCTCATAATTCGAGTCCCAGTGACAGGTCTGCCTGTAAACTTCATCCCACTGGCAATTCCGGTTTCCTCTCCTTCAAATTCCAGTGACAGGGAAGCCTGTTGCTCCTCTGCCTGGGACAGCAGTGGCCCTGTGTTTATGGAACCTCTTGCCGTCTCGGGGATAATCCCCAGAGAATTGGGATTAACCCTGAGTCTCTAGACCCCACATTACCCAGGGTTGAGGATCTCCCAAACCACCTTTCCAGACCTTGAGGCTCCAATCCTTCTACCGAGCTTTATCAAAAACAACAGAAATACAACTCTCCAACTGAGCTCTAGCCAGGCAAATTCAAATCTGTAAAACAAATCCTGATTAAAAGCCAAGGTGTCCTGACATCTTGTGTTTGTGTTTAGTACCACTGTTTTAAGCGAGGCAGTTGCTGTGTGTCATGAAGCCTCTCTCCTCATATTCCATTGGGTTTTGAAGTTGATGACCCAGCAAAGGGGGGAGCAGCACTTCTGTCTGGTGGAGTTTACTTACAGGAGTCCTTTCCCCAAGGAAGGATTTGTCTTTGTGACTGACAGCAGCAGGGATCATTCATTTATATTAATCAAAGGTCCTTTTGGGGGGATTTCCCTCTCCCCTTTCCTTTTTAAAACAAAACAAAACAACAGAAAAGAACAATTCAAAGGAAGGGAGGAGGAATGTCAAAGGTTTTGTGAAGTGGGAATCGGCATTAAAATTCCGTACCATTCGGAATTTCGTATCTTAATAAAGCTTGCTCAAAAATCAACATTTTCCCACTTTTTTTTACATAACTGACCAAAGTTTTCCCTCCCTCTCTTCTTCTCCTGTTCCCTCCCCTTGACTCCCATCTACCCCCCTCTTCACCACCCACTCCTCTGTCTCCATTTAGAAAAGAGCAGGCCTCCTGCAGGCTTGAACATAGCAAGGCACATCAAGTTGAGGTAGGACTGAGCTCCTCTCCCTAGAGCCTGTTCTTTTAAAATCTGCTTCTGTGGTAAGAATAAACCCTCCGTTGTTGCAGAAGGCCAGTGCAGGACTGTGAATCTTGCTGGCTCAGCACTAACATAGACAACCGAGGACGGAAGTGCCCAGCTCCAGTTAGAGCATCGTGAGATGGCAAGTCTGAGGGATCCGCCCCAGACTTTTGTGGAATATTTTCATCCACCTGGTGGATGGGAATGGGTGGCGAGGGCCTGGAGGACTGGAAGAACTCACATCATGCATACCATGGTGGGAGTACCCCTTGGGTTTAGGCAAAACTCAGGATGGTGCTGGCCATCTGGAATCTCGGTTCTTGGAATGAGGAGGTATGAGCATCAGGAGTCGAAGGACAGCCTGGGTCACACCACACCCTTTCTCAAAATAAATAAAAAAATTAAAAAATACCCACAATGGAAGGAAAAGTCACTTTGCATTCTTCATATTGGAACTGGGCCTGTGCTTTAGGAATCTCCATATCTATAACCGTTTACTTAACGTGTTTCAGTTTGCTTCTGGAAATGACAACCATCTGGAAACAGACACCTGAGACCCCGAGCAGGAGACATTGCTGGCTGCAGTCAAAGCTTTATGAAACCAGAGGTGAAAGGCAGCGGTGTCGAGGTGATCTGTCCTCAGAATAAAAGTTCTTGCTTTTAGCTCACACTGCGGTGGAGCAGGAGCTGCTCACTCCTCAGCAGGGATGAGCAGACACCTTGCAGAACAACAATAGTTCCTATTTCCTGTTTCGAGAGAATGTAGTTTCCTCAGTCCTCCAACACTGCCATCTAAATTTCATGGAGGAGAGAGCAGAGTGGAGACCTAGGGGGTCAGGGCGCTTGTCTGAGTGGTCCACATCGACATTCCACGATGGAGAAGCTGTCTTTGGAGCCGGTCCATCTCTGGAGTCCGTGTGTTTTCACGGGGTGTCTAGGGCACTCATTTTTAGCACTCCCTCTTTCTGGGAGCTGAAGCTGAAAAGAAGGTGAGGAAAGTCAGAGCACAGGACAGGAAAAAACGTGACTGTGGGGGCAGCAGTGTCTAAAGCTGGGGTCAGGCAAGCCCACAGTGAGGTGGTCAGCTAGCTAGAGGCATTTCTGCTGGGCTTGGGAATATAATCTATTAGATTAATTGAACGGCTGGGAGAGTATTTGTCTCAGACAAAATGAATAATGAAAAGGGATTTTGTATTTCAAATTGTGGACTAATTCCCTTCTAAAGCTGAGTCTGTTGTTTAATAGGATCATAAGAGTGATATTCATTATGCGTTGGGCTTGTTTTAGTATTAAGAAGTCTTCTCAAGAGTTCTGATGACGTGGGTGATGTCCTAGTAGACAGATTTGCTCAACTTTGCTCCGAGCTCATAGACACACTGAGGCTATATGGCAGTCCAAGGAGGTATGCTCTATTACCAAGAGGTGTCTGGGTTGTTGTGGACATTGTGTCTACAAACTGAAGGCTAGACTGTATTTTTGTTGGCAATAAATAAGAAGATGCTTTTAAAAAAGAATTCTTCACAAGAGCTAGGAATATAGTTCTTTAGTAGACAGCTTACCTAACATGTGAAAGGCCCAGTGTTCAATTCTCAGCACCAAGGAGGGAAGAAGAAAATTCATAAATTAGTTTTGAATTCACAGTGTTGGTATTTAAATACAGTGTTGGTATTTAAACAAACGTTTCTTATATATTAATCGTATGTAATAATAGGTGCAGTGATTTGAGTGAAAAATGACCCCCATTAGTGCATGCATCTGAACATGCGGACCCCAACTGGTGGCACATTTACAGAGATTATGGTTCCTTTAGGAGGTGTAGCCTTGCTGGAGGAAGTACAAAACTGGGGGTAGGATTTGAGCTTTTGTAGCATTTCCATACTTCCTGTCACTGTTCTCTACTTCCTGTTTGTGGATGAAATGTGATCTCTGCTTCCTGGCTCTGCAAGGCCAGCCTTAAGCTCCCACTACAAACCTTTCCTGTGTTGATGTTCTCTATGCCTTTGGAACTATATGCTAAATTAAACTGTTCCCTCCTGTAAGTTGTTTCCCGTCATGGCATTTTATTACAGCAACAGACAAGTGGCTAATACAGTGGACTTGCTTCCAGCATCCCCTCCTCATACAGTGGGCTTCCTTCCAGCAGCCTCTTCCTATAACCTCCGTTACGTCTCTCATAATTTATCTTCCCTTCTACTATGATGTATTTTTTATGTGTGACCCAGTGGGTTTTATTAGTCTTGTTTCCAGGAACACGGATACCCTAACCAGAGCTACAGCACTGAAGACACCATACCACTGTACATCAACGGTTAATGATAATAAATCCTCAAGGCCCAGTGAGCCCCTCCCCTTTCTGTGAGTAGGTGCTGACGTGCTCAATCTTGTGTACGTCTTATCTGGTCATCACAGCTATTGTGGGGGCAAGAGTACAAGGGCCGGGTCATGCCTGCAACTCAGCATTCCATATCTCCCCCCACAATGCCAGTATGTTTCTCAAGACCCAGCTGGTCGCAAATTCACAGCCCTCTTGCCTCAGCTTCCGTTCAGTATTGATATTTCATTTGTACACTTCCAGAAGTTGCATGTTATGAGACTTAACATGAGTGCTACTAGGCAAAGGTTTTCGTTTGTTTATTTTGGTGCAGAATCTTTCCTGACATTTGCTGGGTACCCTACACTCATCTGAACTTGACATTCTCCTGCCTCAGCTTTCCAAGTGCCAGTGTTTCTTTTCTGTTGCACACTTAGAGAACCCAACAGTTATGGAAGTAAAACTGAGTGTCACTAAGCAGACAAGTAAGTCTATTTTTTAATTTATTTTTTTAGACAGGCTCACTCCTTGAACTTGTTGTTCAGCTCAGGCTAGCTTCTAATGCGCCATTCTCCTGCCTCAGCCCTCTGAGTGCAGGAATCATCAGTGGGTAACACATTTAAGGCAAGAGATGTGTGAAAATCTAAAGCTTACAATTTCTTCATTGTATCTTGCCATCTTATAGAAAATTAGGCTCCTTGCCTTGCCCATAGACTATAACCATAAGCAGAGACTAAGCTTCATAGGGTATGGTAGGGGTGACCAGTTGGAATGAGGGGTACCAGGGAGGGTGCACAGCAGTGGGGTAATGCTGGAGTCGGGTTTACACAGAAGTCCACAACCATTCCTGACGTTAATTACGGTGGCATCTTAGTCTGCTCTGGAAGCAGGAGGCTGGTTCCGAGGAAAAGAACATTTTTCTCTCCGCTGATAAGTCTGGAATCTTGCCCCCGTTTTCACGTCTGTTGTTTTTATTCCCAGCCTCGAGTGTGTTGGCCAGCACATAGTAGGGTAGAAACTGGTATATAGAATAAAGTCTGGAGCTCTTTATTTTTAATTTTTTTTCAATTATAAAATTCTGTTTGAGTCCTAGTTAGTAACTATAGTTTCTTTAAATACTGTGTCAATCTCATTTACAAGGTTGTCATAAGAATTAACCAGCATGATGTTTGGCAAGGTACAGAGATACAGAAGCAAGAGCAAGACTACATCTGTTTTCAAATGGTCGTGATAATTTCCAAAGATCAAATTCCACAAGTGTTCCAGAGAGCACAGAGAAAACAGAAAGTATGAAGCCTGTTCAGGACCTGTGCACAATTTCATGGTGCTGATCTTGGCAACCGAGTTGAAAAGTCTGATATCTTGCAAGAGACAGAGGTCCTCCAGAAAACATACCGAGGCCACAGTGTCGTGACAGTCCTAGTAGTAATTTTTATTGATAAAAGGTCATGAATGGGCCAGGTACTACAGAGAGAATAGAAACGAGCCAGCCAGTCCAGGGTCTGAACCTAATTTTGTGGTGCTGCCTTAGAGACGAGCCTGCCAATGTTTGAGAGGCTGATCCCATTCATCACATGCAGGAAAGTCTCCAACTGACATCAGTGCAGGAGTGGCTGGAGACAGAGAGCTCCCCGAAAGCCGTAGTACTGGAAAGTGTGCATTGCCTTTCGTCTTTGTGGTTTGGAAAGCTGGCTTCCCACGCGTGGCTTCTGACATGAAAACCAAGTGCTTTGTGTTCCAGACCTAGTAATCTGCCGCGTGAGGGTCAGCCACGTATCTTGGTTCTCAGTTCACTCATTCTGGAAAAGCTGATGGTGTTATCAGTACCCTCGGTTCATTGCGGTGATTCATAATGAATGACTGTAGAATAATCTAGAAAAGGTCTGTATCCATGGAAACTGTGTACACATATCATATTTTCCAAGTCTGTTGAAAAATGAAAATAAATCAGGAGTTCATTCTTAACTGGAATGTTTCACTGGAACTTGGACTATGTAATTTTACGTACACTTCCTCTCCTAAAGTCTTAGCAACAAAAGGAAGGGAAGATGATGGGAATCCAGTTTCGGCACCAGAAACCAGATGCTTGGCAGTTTTAAAGTCCTCTGAACATGAGGTATTTCCTTCAGTTACAAGCAGGAACCAGCTCTGAAGCACGAGTGTACTCTCCAGATTTCCACCAACACTCCACAGTGAGTGCAAGCTGTGGTTTACCCTTTCTGTCTACTCAATGAAGCATCAATGAAGAAATTCTGCTATAGTGGAAAAATACCGATGTCAGTGCTTGGTAATCACTTTTGGCTTCTTTTCCTTTATTCACCTCCGCATTCATTCATCCATTCATTAATACATTTATTCACATTTATTCATTGCTAAATTGCAGGTGCTGAGCTAGGGAGATGCAAGACACAGCTCCAATGTTTTTTTAATCTATCTCTTATTGATATTTATGTTTTTGGGTCTGTGAGCCTAACCTTAAATGACTGAGCCAGCTCTCCAGCCCTCTTTATGACTGTCTGAAGGTTTATAATGGCTCATTTCAATCTTTCTATTAATGTGTGAGGTTCTCTACATCTCTGAAGGAATTTATTGTCACTCAGAGCTTCTTATGGATTAAAAAGGCTTTAAAATCTCACATTCCTGGAATAAGTACAACTGTATGTTCAAATTTTTTTTAAAAAAATGAAGCATTACCACAGAATCATGGCACTTGCTAGAACCTCTGCATATTGCAAAGAGAAGAATCTCTGTCATTTAAACAAAAGATGTGGGATTCTACCAACTCTCTCAAATATTTACATGTGTTAATCATGAGTGTTTCTCAGGCTAACCACTTAGGACATCTCGGGGAGGATAGTCTCTCAGTTAATAACTGGCTTCAGAAAATAAAAGTAACAGCTCATCTGCCTAGCACATACCAAGCATTGACTTTGACTCTTGGCACTGTAGGAACTGGGCATAACATGCATGCATGCCTGTATTCCCAGCACCCGGTAGGCAGAGGCAGAAGGATCAGGAGTGCAAGATGATTTAAGGCTATGTAAGACCCTACTAAAAACAGTTGGTTGCAGTGAAACACTGGCTTTGTCTTTGAGAAAAGCCATAGCTTCATGTGCTGAGTGAGCTGGGAATTCACACACTGCAGGGCCTAGAGGAATGGCTCAGCAGTTCAGAGTGTACTCCTCTTCCAGAAGATCCAAGTTTGGACCTCAGCACCCACACAGGGTGGCTTACAGCTGCCTGAAACTCCGGTTCCAAATCCCGGATCATCTTCTGACCTCCATAGGAATAGCACTCACATGCATAAACCCACCCACATATACATAATTTTAAAATATTTTAAAAGTCTGATAATTTTTGAATTCAAGAAATAGAAACCTCAGAAATTTTTTAAAAAAACTTATTACTAATCAGAAGATTCAGTTTTAGCAAAGGAATGATGACTAGGCAAACATCCTTTGCCCCCCCCCCCCCCCCCCCCCCCCCCCCGGACGCTAATCTAGAATCTAATCATTGAAAAAGCCTGAGCAATATCATACACAAACTCCTTGGAAGAAAGAAATCCACAACTGACTCAATTCCTGATAAATTGGGGGACTTTATGGATGAGAATTCTGATTGACTAGAAAATAAAAATTATATCTTTCCGAAAAGGTTGAGTTTAAATCTCTGAGGCTTCCTTTGGAAGCTCTTACACTGACACCATGTGATCAGGCTTCTGCCGCAGTCTCTGTAATTTCTTCAGTGGACCCACGAAAGGGGGCGTGAAGAAGGTTGCTGTTACCAGGAGTGACTACCGGGCCGGATTCCTCCGTTTCCAGCTTCTTTCCCTTTCGGGTGGTTTGGCGTTATACAATTTATGATGTTTGTAATGTAACTTTGTAATGCCAAAGACCTTTTAAAATCTGGACTACGAAGCTTTCCAACAAATAATCAAGTATGGATGTGTGATGAGTAAGATTTGGTCAGTGAAAGCGAGGGCTAAAATGGTGAGGTAGGGTACACAGAAGAAGGTAAAAGAGAGCTTGCCTCTGGGATGAGGCAGCTAAGCAGGTCAGATAAAGGAAGGACTGGCTCTGGGAAAAACAACAAAGTCACCCTCACAGGCTTCAGCTGGCTCTTGCCCTGGCCAGCTTCCCACCTTCATGGGTGACTGCATCTTTATACTTAGCTATTTAATGACATTTAAAAATTTGGTGTCAGGATGGTTGTGTGTGTGTGTCTGTGTGTGTATGTGTGTGCGTGTGTGCACGCTTATGCATGTGCTCATGTGTGGTGTTTCTAGAATGTTGGATATTTGAATTACTCAGTACTCTGCGTGAGCCATATTGTGCCCTGCTCCGACTGTCAGGATGCCAGGAGTGAGCCTGTGCCACCTTTCTGGATTGGCTTCTTGTACTCAGCAGCACAGTTTAAGTTTTCTTAGCACTTCCATGGCTCAATAGCCCTTTTGCTTATTGCTGAATAATGCACCACTGTGTGGCTAGACCATCTTTTTTCTATCCATTCACCAACCAGAAGACATCTTGGTTTCTTTGAATTTATGGAGCACTTGTTTCCAGCTTATTTGGGTCAGTCTTTTTTTGTTGTTGTTCAATATATAAATTTTTAATTTTTTTAATTAAAAATTTCTACCTCCTCCCATTTGCCTTTCCCTCCCCTCTCCCCCTCCCTCTCCAGTCCAAAGAGCAGTAAGGGTTCCCTGCCCTGTGAGAAGTCCAAGGCCCTCCCCCTTCTATCCAGGTCTAGGAAGGTGACCATCCAAACAGACTAGGCTTCCCCAAAGCCAGTACAGGCAATAGGATCAAAACCCAGTGTCATTGTCCTTGGCTTCTCAGTCAGCCCTCATTGTCAGCCACGTTCAGAGAGTCCAGTTTGATCACATGCTCCATCAGTCCCAGTCCAGCAGGTCTTGGTGAGCTCCCATTAGATCAGCCCTGCCGTCTCAGTGGGTGGGTGCACCACTCGCGGTCCTGACTTCCTTGCTCATGTTCTCTCTCCTTCTGCTCCTCATTTGGACCTTGGGAGCTCAGTCCAGTGCTCCAATGTGGGTCTCTGTCTCTATCTCCATCCATCACCAGATGAAGGTTCTATGGTTATATTAAAGATATTCATCAGTATGGCTATAGTATAGGGCCAGTTCAGGCACCCTCTCCTCAGCTGCCCAAGGAACAAGCTGGGGACATCTTCTTGGACACCTGGGAACCCCTCTAGAGTCCAGTCTCTTGCCAACCCTCAAATGGCTCCCTTAATTAAGATATCTACTTCCTTGCTCCCATATCCACCCTTCCTTCATCCCAACTGTCCCATTCCCCCAAGCTCTCCCCACCCTCTCCTTCTCACTCCTCTCTCCCCATCTCCCCTTACCCCTACCCCACCCCCATCCCCAATCTTCCAATTTTTGCTTGGAAATCTTGTCTACTTCCAATATCCAGGAGGATAACTATGTTTTTCTTTGGGTTCACCTTCTTATTTAGCTTCTCTAGGATCACGAATTATAGGTTCAATGTCCTTTAATTATGACTAGAATCCACTTATGAGTGAGTACATACCATATTCATCATTTTGGGTGTGGATTACCTCACTCAGGATAGTGTTTTCTATTTCCATACATTTGGATGCAAAATTCAAGATGTCATTGTTTAAGGAGTCAGACTGATAGGTTACGGTGAAAATATATTTAGTTTTGCAAGAATTCTTAATCTGGAGTGGCGCTATTGTGTGTGTGTGTGACATATGTGTGACTGTGGATGTACAAGTACCTTGGGCATGTGGATGTGTGTTTGTGTGTGTGTGATGTTTGTATGAGTGTGGATGTGCCTGTACCCTGGTCATGTGTGTGTGTGTGACGTATGTGTGAGTGTGGATATACACGTACCTTGGGCATGTGGATGTGTGTGTGTGTGTGTGTGTGTGTGAGTGTGGTGTGCATGTACCCTGGGCATGTGCAGGTAAAGAACACTTTTTGCTAGCTGTCTCTCCCTTCCACTGTGGTATCTGAGGGTAGAGCAGACATGAGGCTTCTGCAGCAAGCTCCTTTACCCTGCGGAGTCAACTCTTTGGCCCTTCTCCACATTCTTGGCCATGCAAAGAGTCAAGGAGTGGGCCGTTAGACAAAGGTGGTTGTTTACTCACACAGAACTTGTGCCACCTTTGCACTAGTGTATTCTGTAGTCGAGGTAGTGTTGTGGATCAAAGTGTTTGTGACTGGACTGGAGATAATGTTTCTCGTTTGGTAATATGCAAGCACTTGTCCCAAACACTAGACCGCAGGGATGAAGGCTCTGTGTAGGCACCAGCTTGACTTCTCCATGTTCAATGAGAAGTTTGGATGTCATCTTTGGCATTAGGTCCTTGCTGGCAGCTTGGCAAGCAATTTATTTTCTTGGCAACAGCCTGGATTATTTGGGGATTCCCGTGGCCAACAACTCAATTAAATGTAACTGATTCCCAGCACAGGGAAGCTTCGTTCCGTGACAAGAGCTACCCATTTGAGGATCCACCTCCACCATAATTTAGGAATTTCATTTAGATCACCATCATATATGTATCTATTTTAGGAAGGTTTTTGATATTTTTCTTTGTTCTATCTGCTTAGTGTTTTGATTATTATGTGGCAAAGGGGGGATTTTTTTTCATGACCAGTCTATTTGATGTTCTCTATGCTTTCTTGTACCTTGATAAGAATCTCCTTCTGTAGGTTAGGAAATTTCCTTCTGTGCTTCTGCTGAAAATAATTCTGTGCCTTTGGTCTGGATTTCTTCTTATTCCCCTGTTCCTGGCATTCCTCGATTTTGTCTTTTCAGAGTGTCCCAAATTTCTTGGATGTTTTGTGATAGGATTTTTTTTTTTAAAAAAAAAAATTTTGTACTGAAGATTTTCTTTGACTGAGGCATTCAGTACTTCTATTATGTCTTCGATGTCTGAGATTTTTCTTCCATCTTTTGCGTTCTGTTGGTGAGGCTTGCATCTGAGGTTCCTGTTCAAGTTCCTTAATTTTTAATTTCTGGATTTCTCTGTTTGAGTTTTCTTCATTTGTTCCATTTCCACTTTCAGGTCTTGAACTTTTTTTTTTATTTCCTTCCACTTTTTGTCTGTGTTTTTATAGGTTGGTTTAAGGGGTTTATCCATTTCCTCTTTAAGGGCCTTCATCATATTCATAAAGGGTATTTTAGGGTCTCAACCTCCATCATATTCGTGAAGGCGATTTTAAAGTCCTTGCCTTGTGCTTCAGCTGTGTTGTGAATCTCAGGGCCTACTATGGAATGGTTGCTGAGCTCCAGTGGAGACATATTGCCCTGATTGTTACTGACGGTGTTTTTTTTAGCCAATGATGAGGCATCTGGGTTTGGCAGATTGTAATTCTAGGTGTTGATATCGTATCTTTGTTTGGTGATTGTTTTGTTCCTTGGTTTCTGTTGTCCTCCCTGGTTCTTAGGAGGGTTAGATGGTTGTGTTGACTGACTGGGAATTCTAAGATCCTGGTAAATGTGACCCCTGGGTGTTCAGGGTAAAATGTGTTCCTAGGCCTTAGGAGCTGATTGTTAGGAATTTGGGTGGGCTGGGAGTGGGCCTGAGGAGGATCCTCAGAAGGGGAGAAGGCAGGATGTTCCACCAGGATCTGTGTAGCCCCATGAAAATGGGGGAGAATGCTACGAAGAGAGGTCCTAGCAGACAGTCTAGTGTAGAGCTAGATTTAAGACTGTGGGGAAAATCTATATTCAGAGAAGAGAATAAAAATGCATAATAATTGATTGAATAAAATCATAAATAGATAGTAAAAACTTAGGTTTTCAATTATTGAACATGCTGAAGGATATTAGACATCATATATATATATATATATATATATATATATATATACAACTGTATATAGTAAAGTTTTCTCTGTGCTTCTAGAAAAGGGAAATCACTTGAACATGGTCCTAAAGTGAGCACACCTCTATCGGTATGACCCAGATGAAGAAGTGGAATAGTACTGGCTTCCCCATGCTCCCTCCCCAATCACTAGCCTCCCTCCTCTAAAGTATCTGATAGCATGACTTATTCTGTCCATTGTGGAGACTTGGATAGATGGTTCATATAGCTTGTATGTGAGCATGTATTCTTCGGTGCCTGGATAGCTTGTATGTGAGCATGTATTCTTCGGTGCCTGGTTTCTTACATTCAACATTAAGAACTGTCTATATTGCAATAAAAGGTTTTCCATTTCCATAGCTGAGAGGATTGTCTTGTACCAATACTATAATTTATCACACCGTTGGCAGACACATGGGCTATTTCTGGTTGGGCTGTTGTGCTATGCACATTTAAAAACATCTTGCAATCATATATACCTATTTTCTTGAGCACACACCCAGAAATAGAATTTCCTTTTCACAGTGTGTGTACATGGGTTCAGTTCAGTGTAAGTAAACACAGTCCCCTCAAGTGGTTGGCACGTTTTATTTTTCTAACAGCAACATATTTGAGTTCCATCTGTTCCATGCATTTGTCAAGAGTTACGATTGCCTGTCCCTCTATGTTTCGATCTGGTGGGTATGTCATGGTGCCTCATTGTGGCTTTGATTTCCATTTGTCTTTTGTCTTATGAGTTTGTTGGTTGTTTGGATATCTTGTATTGTAAAGTGCCTTGTTCATATAATTTGTGTCCAAATTTCTCTGTTTCTTTGTTTGTTTGGTTTTCTCTCTTTGACTATGTATTTATGACTGAGTGCATGGTGTACTTGGTGTGGCATGCATGTGCTGCTTCACACATGTGGAGGCCAGGGGACTACGTCCTGGAGTCAGTTCTCTCCTTAGGTTTTATATGGAGCCTGGGGGTTCAACTCACGTTGTCAGACTTGTGCCGCTGTGTTTGCTTCTTGCGCCGTCTCACCCATCTGGGCAGGAATTTTGTTTGCAACAGGTTTAATTGTGCTTTTATCTTTTACCGCTGGCTTGCCTTCTACTTTGGCAGCCACCTTTCTCTTCTTTGAATCTTTCAGTCAATCTGTAGTCATGCGTTTATAATACTAGACGCTATGATAACAAGGAAGATATAAGTCACGGTAAACTATTTTTCCCTGCTTGAGTCTCCCTGTGGGGATAAGACTGGCACCGACTCAAAGGGTTCCTGTAAGCATTACACGAGGGAGGTAGTCTACCAGGGCACTCTGGACAAAGCTACATATTTAGTAAGTGCATCCTAAGTGGTAGTTACTATAGCAGAAAGGTGGAATGAGCTAAGGAGTTATAGAAAGACCCATCAATGCAGGTGTGTTCTGTATTTGCCTGTGGAGTAAGCTCTGATACACAGCTCAAGAGTTCGCCTGCTTCAGAGTTTTCTACACCGGTCCCTATGTTTCATATCTGCATACATTCCTTTGGATTTGGTCACGGTTTTTCATCATCAATCACAGGTTAGTCAGGGAGCTTCAGGTGTTGTAGACATCAGAGGCTGCGATTTGAGGGGGGGGGAGAGGAGTACAGAGCGAGGCAACAATGGCAGGCGCAAGCAGCAGGAAGCTTGCATCAACACGATCCAGAGATGAGGAGGATATTGGAGAGAGACTGCTTCATACTGAGAGCCTCCATTCCTGGAAGGACTTAGAGGAAATCAAGACCTTGTGGACTGCATCCTGGGAGTCAAGACACTGAGTGATGTCCAGGGGACATCTGGCTTCCTTAGTGGAGTATATGATACCCTGACCAGGGAGCAGACTCAACCTCAGGTTGACCGAGCATTCTCACAGAGTGACCAACCATTGTTGTCACGGCTCACAGAGTGACCAACCATTGTTGTCACGGGGATGGTATAAATCAGGAGGTTTCTAGGTTGCCATCTAAACAGATTGCTGCACCTCTGTTGGGAGCTTAGCTGGTACAGAGACAAAGATTCGAGTCAGATGTTAACAAGTCAGCTCTGCTATTTAAGATGTGTTTCCTTTTGTCAGTTATCTAATTACCCTTAACCTTGACCTTTTTTATACGCCAAGAAGGAAGACAGTAAATGTCATAGAAGTCTTTTGGAAGGAAAAGAGAGGAAGACGGCAAACACCTGAAAGCCCTTGGCCCAGGTTCCCAACAAATGATCCTTTCTCTCCCTATTATTGGTCATTCATGTATTAGGGGCGAATGCTTCTGGTGCTCTTTTAATGCAGGAAATCTTTTCACTCACAAAAGGCAAAGTGTTCTGCACTGAGTGGGTGGGAAAAGTATAAGAACAAAAGAAGGAAAAATAATGTTGACCATTAGATCTGGGTGGGGGATGCAGTTTGTATGTTCTCAGGTATAGTATGGTAATGTTTAGGTGACTGGGAAGGGTGGGCATCCTACCTAACTCCTCCTTGTTGAGAACTGAAGAAGCCCTGAGGGAGTGTGTAAAGAGCAGATGAAATGAGTGTGTAATTGTTTGACACAGGTACAACCAGGTCAGGAAACCAATCAACACCTCAGACTGAAGGAAATGGCAAAGTCTTCATCCTGAAGTGAGGCTCAGGGGGATGGCACAGCCTTCCCCCGGTGTGAGAAGGAATGTTGAGAGTGTGTGCAAACACCTGTGCTCGGGAACGACTGGGTGGTTGACTGGTGTGTACAAAGACCAGCAGCTGTAGCTTCTGTCTCCCAGATGTGTACAGCTTGAGACTCCTGGCCACAGAGACCTCCTCCTGAGACCCCTCCCTGAACTGGGCTGTGCCTTATAAACCTGCTGAGGGCTGAGCCTGTGTAGCTGGTGCTGCTGGATTCCAGCTCACACAGCCCGCCCGACCCCAACTCTTTTGTATGTGTGCCTCTGTTTTAGTCTTTTTCATTCCCTCACTGTTCCGGTCAGGCTCCCAGGACTAAGCGGTGCAAGACACGGGATTTCCCCACGTCTCATTTCTGTTATTCTGTGATCATGCGCCATGGAGTATTTAATTATGCACATGGTTTCTTGACGATTAAACATCTTCCTCACTAGACCGTGAGCTCCATGAGGGCAGCGAACCAGTTGTCTTCAGTGTGTTCACAGCCGGAGCTGGGAGACACCAAGTGAGTGCCAGGATCAGAAGGAAGCAAGAAAAAGGGGAAGTGTCAAAATTATTCCAAATCATCTTTTTTATTGTCTTGGGCTACGAGGGGCATTCAAATGCTTCTCAGTGTTAAGATTCAGCTGAGAGGCTTAGAGCTTTATGAACTGTTTTCATATCTATCCCTCAGCCTCTTGAACACAGGTCTCCACCCTGTATAAGGTTGAATAATGGAATGTAGAGCTTACAAAATAATTTTGTCAACAGTAAAAGGTGTTTGAGCATACAACAATCTCAAACCAATTCAAAACCAATGTGCGGTGAATAAGAGGTGTTCCTGATGTCATGTGACTTCACTGGGCCTTGGCTCAGAACACACACCATGTGCACTTTGGACCATGACAGCCACCGTGGCACAGCTGACGTGCACTGCCTGAAACATCTTGGCTTAGATTCAGGACTGTGGGATGTTATAATCTTCAGTGCTTTTCCTATACATACAACGTTTTCTCCACATATAGAAACAGTGATTTAATTATGGAAATCAGAATTTTAGTATTTTCCTACCATCATTCCTCATCATGCATGAATCAAATTACGGTAAACCTATATTATATTGAGTTAGAATGTTTGCTTTTAGAGATCGCCATTTGAGTCAGTTATTTTAAGATTAAAAAAAAGCCAAAACTAAAACCAAACCAACTAGCTAAATAAACAAACAAAAAGTCACATACACCCATCCAATGAATTTTTGCTTGAGGGCTGAATTCTAAGCACATCCCTACTGAACCCTGATGTAAGTGGTGTTTTACTTAGTGATGATTTTAAAATCAAAATATTGTCCTGGGGCATCCACCAGAGAAGACTGCTTGGACACATATTTAAGCCAATAGTAAGTCTTTATCAGCTGGCTGGTAACTAATTTGGGTGTTTGCAATCCCTGTGTAGCTCCAAGCCTTTCTCAGGGTGAGCTTTTGAGCACAAAACCCAAATACTGGGTTAACATAAGGCAGTTAAGAACAGCTATCCAGAAACAGAACTACAGAAGCCAAAAAGCAAGGTTAGGACATTTAGAGACTTTCCCAGAACTATGGACTTTGATGGATTGGGTCTTTGTTTTTGTTTTGGCAGGTGGTGCTGTCTATGTGCTGTTTATAGCCTGAATGGTATTCCCATCATGGAGTCAGTTGTGCTAAGGTCTGGGGCCCTACTAAAATCTGGGGGCCTGTTACAATATCAGTCAACTCTGGACAGCATTGACGATTCTCATGTCCTGTAAAATATCAAATATTCAGGCAAAATTTAATCTTTATATAAAAATCATATACACGCTGGTAGTTGGAAGGACAATGGCCACAATAAGCTAATGTATTTGAATGCTTGGCCATTAGGGTGCAATGCACTACTTGAGGGGTTTAGGCCATGTGACCTTGTTGGAGTAGGATGGCCTTCTTGGAGGAAGTATGCTACTGGGGTTGAGGTTTAAGTTTTCAAAAGCCCAAGCCAGTATCAATGTCTCTCTTCCTGCTGCCTGGAGATCCAGACATAGAACTCTCAACTACTTCTCCTGAGCCATGTCTCCCTGTGTGTTGACATGTTCCCCACCATGTTGAAAATGGACTAAAGCTCCGAAACTATAAGCAAGCCCCAATTAATGATTTCTTTGTTAAGAGTTGCTGTGGCCATGGTGTCTACTCACTGCAATAGAACATTGACTCAGACACATACCCATCTCATTAGTAAGCAAGTTTGCGTTTCGTAAAATAAATGACAACATTATATGTATGCCGAAGAATTGTTTTAAGATTAATTTCTTCACAATTTATTTCTAGTGAATGCTTGGTTTGTATGAATATTTTTATATAACTATACACTTAAGATACACATTTTAGGATTAAACGGGGATCATGAGCAATAGTTTAGGAAATGCAGATTTATACCCTGGGCTTTATTTCCTTCTAGAAACTTTGGACATACTTATAAAATGCCAGCTGGTCACAACAGATTCCATGTAATGTCTAGGAGGCAGCACATACTTTATAGAAAATAGATTACCTATACCTTCATAATTTTAGAAAGTTATAATATTTAAAAAATTTTGCATTTTCTTCTCCCCTGCTTTTTATATTACATATGTTTGAGCCCATAAAATTATTTTCCTCAGATTGGAATATCCTTGGGAATGTTGGATATTATATTAATAATAAGATTTAATTTAAAACTCTTGAGAAATGCAAAACTTACTGGATCATGAAAATGCTCCCTTGCCCATCAGCACCAAAGTTAGGTGGGAAACCTGGCCCTGCACCTTGCCTGGGTGATACCATAGAGCTAGCTCTGTTGGCAGAGGTGTGGGTGAGCCAGCCTTGAAGCAGTAAACAAGGGAGAGATGTTCTCATTACCAACCTGTCTTGAGGAGGCATGGGTGGGGGTGGGGGAGGAAGGGAGTTGCCCTCCTTCCCTCCCACTCATCAACACCTGAGGCAGGTAGGAGAGCTGGCTTTGTGGTCATAAGAGCAGGACAGCTG
This sequence comes from Arvicola amphibius, assembly GCF_903992535.2. Classification (NCBI taxonomy): domain Eukaryota; kingdom Metazoa; phylum Chordata; class Mammalia; order Rodentia; family Cricetidae; genus Arvicola; species Arvicola amphibius. The sequence continues at coordinate 70,845,801 of NC_052057.2, read as the reverse complement.
TCCCTGACACCCCACCAGCTGCAACACTTGGGAGAGCAGGCCCTGCACCTCATCTGGGCAACACAATAGAGCCAGCCCTATAGATGGAGGTATAGGCGAGCCAGCCCTGAAGCTGTCAGTGTGGGATGTGGTGGTGTGGGTGGAGAGGAGATGCCCCACTTCCTTACCTCCTGTCCGTTACCCCTTGTAACAGAGGAGAGAGCTGACCTTTCTCTTACCAGCTGCAGCATTCAGGAAAGCTGGCCCTGCTCCTTACCTAGGCAACAAAGCAGAGTTGGCCCTGTTGCTGGAGGTGTGGGTAGTCCAGCCCTGATGTTGTGATTTGGTGGAGGCTGTCCCCATTACTCAGCTGACATGTGGTGGCATGGGGGCAGAGGAGAGATGCCCTTCCCCCTCCCCATGCCCATTGATGCATCAGACAGGTGGAGGAGTTGGCTCTGGGGTCATGGGAGCAGGAGGGCTGTCCTTGATTCTTATTAGCTGCAGCTCTCAGGAGAGTGGCCCCTGTACCTGCCTGGGCAACACAGCAGAGCTGGCCTTGATGGTTTATGTGTGGGAGAATCGACCCTGAGGGTGTGAAGTCAAGAGAACTGGTCCTGCCCCTCACTCATTTCTGGGCAGTGCTGGAGAGCTCACCCTGGTATTAATGACAGGGGAGAACTGGTGGCCTGATCAACCCTACAGTTGCCTAGGCCCAGAACTGGCCTGTCCAAACATCCACCCATCTACGGCTGCTGGAATACGTGGAAGGGTCTGACCCACAGACCCAAAGCTGCAGAATCTCCATGACACAGGGCAATAATAGGATATCCAAGAAGAGTCCTAGTGAGGGCCCAGCACTGATAGTGCAGCAGAAACCAGAGGCCTTGAACCAGACCAATGACTCTTTGCAATGAAAGATATGTGGGCAAACGGGTTTACTGAGTGACTCATTGTGCAACACTGCAGGTTCCATGATGAGATTTTTTTTCTTTTTTTTTATCTTTTAAATTTTATTGTATTTTAAAGGGGGTAGTTTCAGGGACAGAGGGTAGATGCAAAAGGACAGTAATGAGGTTAAGTTGCATGATGTGAAAGACACAGAATAAATAAATAGAACATTAAAAATATAAAACATTAGAATATATATCCATCAATCCGCCTACAATCTACAACCCCAGAGAACCTAGACAACGAAGAGGACCTTAAGAGAGACACAACATGGAACTGCATAGGAATGAGTAAAAGACAAGATCTCCTGAGTAAATTGGGAACATGGAAGTCACAGGAGAAAGTAGAAGGGAGAGGAGAGGAAGGGAGGGAAGTGGACGAAAATGTATAGCTCAATCAAAACACTAAAAAGAATATATATCCATGGTAAATCAACATGTGCCTATACTAATTTTGTTAGGATCTTTTGTTCAATAAATAAAAATGTAAAAAAATTTAAAGATTGAAAAAATCACTCATAAAAAATGGCTTTAAAAACTTTTGGTCAGGAGATGACTCAGTAGGCAAGGTTCTTGTTGTCGAGTCTGGTGTCCTGAGTTCAGTCCCTAAGGTCCACACAGTGGAAAGAAGTAACCAGCTCTTACTGGCTGTCCTCTGGCCTTCACATATACACCATGGCATGCATGACACACACACACATACATAAAATACTACAAAATTTATGTCTTTACACACAGTGTGGGTTATTTCACTTGAATAACTAGTACTATTTTCTTGGAGTGTAGATAGGAAATATGATGTCTTCAAGTTTTGTTTGTTTAGTAAGACACTAGAAACATCAAAATTAAGTAAAGTTCCTGGTTTTAAAATGGAAAAAGTCTAGGGTAAAAATTCACTGGAGGCAGACACTTACAGGGAAGTTTTACATTCATCTAGCCCCAGTTACTAGGACACGATTGTGCTGTTTTTCTAGTCATTGGTCTGTGTTTCTAAGTAACTGTTTCCATTATTTTGAAATGAAGCAAGCAAAACAAAACAAAAAATAAAAAAGCAAGAAGGAAAAAGTATTGGAAGTCATCCAAGAAAGTGACTTATTTTTTTGCACACTTCCTTGAGCAGCCACTCATTGACCCTCTGCTGTGTGTCAGGAATGGCGCCTTCTTGTCCCTACACACCACAGTTCTTCTACCCTCATGGTCACAAGCTGAATACAAGCAACCCAATTATCCACCTCATACGGTTCTTTATTACAATATGCTTAATATTTCAAACTAAAATCCTAAAGATATTAACATTAGACGTGTAATTTTAAATGTTAGTCAGAAACCAAACCTTCTAGCCCAGTAGCTCCTTTTTTGTGTTTAATTAATAACTTACATGAAAAGATTGTTTGTTTAAGGTAGGATTTCTGTATGTAACACTGCCTGACCTGGAACTTACTTGGTAGACTTGGACTTGCACCATGTCAACATTTCATTCAGATTTGCTAGTTTTTCTAAATGCCCTTTATATGTCTCTTGAAAATGTGTCTTTCTATTGTTGAAGACACCATGCACTTTGGTTATAGGATGCAAGGATATTGAGATGGAGCTCAGCCGGAAATGTCCTCCTTGCTGGTTGGTGTTCATAGTCCCTAAGGCTGCTGCTGGAAAAAACTCATCACCAGCTTCATAGATTATGAGCGCTCTAATACCAACTGCTCAGGCAAGATATACTCACAACTGCAATGGTGGTATGACGATTTTGGGGATAGCCAACTTCTTTATGATGGTATTTGAGACCTGTTTCGTGGGAGATAATACGTCTAGCATTATAGATTGTGTCAAAAGCATGTAGCTTGGGAGGGCATGGGCCTAAGGGGGAAATACATGGCTACTGTTTCCAAAATGAGTATGTTGCAAATCTGCCACCTAAATATTTATGTTTAGGGGCTGGAGAGATGGCTCAGGTTAAGCGTGTTTACTGCTCTTGCAGAGAACCAGGGTGCAGTTCTCAGTACCCATATGATGGCTTAAACTGCCCAATTGGAACTTCAGTTCCAGGGAATCTGACGCCCATTCCTAACCTCTGCAGACACTTGCACACGCATGACACAATACTTATGCACACATGCACACACATAAAAAAATAAAATAATCTTAAAAATCATGCAGCTCCCTTTAGCAGAGGGTAAAGATTAATCTGGTCAAAGTACAGAGTAATTGTCCAATGAGCGCTCAGTCTCAAAAGAGCCATCTACATCGATATCATACCCTAACGAGGCCCAGCTGTCACAGAAGAAAGAGTGGAAAGAATTCAAGAATATAATGAAGGAAAAGAGTGTCACGAAATACTGACATTCAGATGAGGTGTGGTCAGTGCAGCCATGGACAAACATACAGCAGCCATGGATACCTGTGCAAGACACAAGACTGGACCCTTGAATTTCCCTCATGGACAGAGGAGGTGCCCATGAAGCCCTTTCCTTCTTGAGGCGCTAACAAGTGTTGATGGTTACTGAAGGAGGAGGAAGGGGAGGCTAAGAAGAAGAAGGAGGAGTCTCTTTCTGTAATGTAGTCAGTGCAGGACTATGTGGTAAGAACAATGGGTTCAGAAGGAAGGAAGAAGGAACCTAGAAGGTAATGGTGGAGGTAAATATGACCACAATATATTTTGTATATTTGGATATGTATACATATATTTTGAGAGTTTTATATGTATATATACATATATATTAAACTGTCAAAATAAATGTGTCTGTATGCATATATTTTAGATGAATGCAATAAACCCCTTTTGTGGGACACACATGCCCACATGTCTGGTATTTGAATACCAGAAAGCTTTGCATACTACTCTTTTGATTCTCACCAGCGATTAAGAGATCATGCATGGGCCCATAGATTTACACACTGAATTTCTGTATACTATGATTCTGTCCTCTGTCTATAGCTCTTGAGTATTAACTTTGTAGTTAAAAAGCCATTTAGGAGACCAGGGTGACAGTTCAGTTGATGAGGAACATGCTGTATAGGCTGGATGACCCGGGTGTAACCCTGTACCTCTGTGAAATATTAGCTGTGGTGTATGTGTTTGTGATCCCAGCACTGGGGAGTCAGAGGCAGTTGAATACCTGTTGGGGAGTTCTAGGCCAGTGAGAGGTCTTGTCTAAGAAGGCAAGAGGGATGGGGCTGGAGGAGCGATACCTGAGGTTGACTCCCGCCCTCATATATACACGAATGTTCGTGCACGTCTGCACACCTGTACTTGCACAAACATGAAACACAAGTTGCTTAGGTATCCATGACAAAAATTTGTCTTATAAAGCGATTCTTTTCCTCTTTTAATAAAAGTACATAAGTAGGAATATTAAAGAAGAACCGTTGTCTAAACAACACCAAGGAACAGACTTAAAAGGGCCAAACCACATGACCACGATGTGGGATAACCTGATAAACTGTATCACCTTGTTCAGATCCCTCATGGTCAGCCAGGCTGTGTGCTACTGTGAGTCAACAAAGCATGTCACCCCATGACAGTCCTTCATCCTATGTATCCAACTATCAAGAGAAATGTCACATATTTAATAAATACGATAATTGCAGTGAATTTATTATATAGAAGCTCACAGACTTAATTATGAAGTTCAGAAATTGAAGGATGCCAGAGGAGCAGCAGAAACAAAATACATGGCAGTGGAGAAGTCCTTTTGCTAATGGAAAGTGACTGTCATTCTGGGAAACTGAAGCATATTGAATTCCACTGTCTGTACAAGCTTCTGAGAGTCCTGATCTCCAGAAGCCGAGAAAGTTGAAACCCTTTCCTTGTTTCTTGGGTGTTGTCATGAATACCTCCATTCTGCCATTTGCTGTTTATGCTGTAAATTCTAATGACATCTTGCTGAAGGAACCTGAGGTTGGTACATCACACTGAGGCATGGTCCTGCTCCCTGCAAAAGACTGAGTGATGGTCATGATCCCTGCATCAGACTGAGGGATGGTCCTGTTCTCTGCACTCTATCTTTGACTAAATCAATACAAAGCTTATTTTTTCTTACTTAATAAGGTCGATTATTGTTTTGTTATTTAAATTTTTATTGTAGGTGCTTTCAGTTAAGTTTGTGTCTTTGTATTTTTAGAACTGTCAGTGGAAAAAAAGAAGCAGATCTTTAATATATCTTCAGAAAGTATAAAGTAGACACTAGGAAGATTTTCCAAAGTGATTATGGCAAGTCTCCATTTCTGCTTTTTTACCATTTTGTCTGATAGTTCAGCAGAACCTTTGTATTTGTACGAACCACCAGTAACAGCCTCCCTCCAAATCCCCAAGGATTAGGCCCTTTTGTGTAAGTTTAGGACCAGGAAAATTGAAGTCAGATTCCATGCTGAATAATATTTATGGAAAATGCACAGTCATATGAAGAATGCAAAAGCATGGCTTTGTAAGTTCTGGTCTTAGGAGGAGGCGAGGAAGACAAGGAGCACCAGAGTGCAAAAGCATGGCTTTGTAAGTTCTGGTCTTAGGAGGAGGCGAGGAAGACAAGGAGCACCAGAGTGGAGAGAATGTGTGGTGTAGGACAATGGTCTGTAGTCTGTCAAGTGTATTTTAAACAAACTGATTGTGGTTGATTGGCCAGTAGCCAGGCAGGAAGTATAGGTAGGACAACCAGACAGGAAATAGAGGTGGGTCAATGAGAACAGGAGAATTCTGGGAAGAAGGAAGTTTCTTCTGCAGTCCTGGCCCAACCACAGAAGAAGCAAAATGTGACTACCTCGCTGAATAAGGTTCTGAGCCACGTGGCTAGCATAGACAAGAATAATGGACTAATATAGGTTATAAGAGTTAATAAGAAGCCTGAGCTAATGGGCCAATCAGTTTATAACCAATGTAGACCTCTGTATGATTTCTTTGGGACTTAACGATTGCAGGGAACCGGGCAGGACAGAAATCTCAGTCAACAAATGTGCCACGAAGAAACAGTGGGAAGACAGTTGGACAGAGTGAGAGTTCTTGGAGCACCCAGTCCTAAGTTGGATGTCTTTATCAAGCGCTTTTCCTCAGAACTCAGGGCCCCATGAAGAGGAGGTGGAAAGACTGCAGGAGCCAGAGATGATGGGTGGCACCAGGGAAACAGGTCTTGCAGACACACCAGGACTAACACACCCACGAACTCATGGAGAAGTGGCAGAATGCACAGGGCTTGCACAGGTCCAAGCCAGATGGGATCTTGGTCCTGAAAGGGGGAAATGAATATGAGTTCCCATCCCTAGCCCGGAAGCTATTTCCAGCGGACAACCGCTTGCAAAGGCAAAACTACTTTTCTCAAGTGGAATCTCACTGGCTATATAAGTCACACTTACGGGCAGACCCCATGTGTAATAATAGATGGGCCAGCGCTAAACAAATTCAATGCTATTTGGGAGATTTTTTTGTCTCTTTTGCTTTGTTGTGGAATTTTTTTTTTTTTACCACACTTGTCTTTTGCTTGTATATTATGGTTTCCAAATTTGTATTTTTTATTTTTATTCTCTCTCTCTCTCTCTCTCTCTCTCTCTCTCTCTCTCTCTCTCTCTTTCTCTTGTGTGCATACCCTTTCTCTCCTCCTTTCTCTCTCCCTCTTTTCTTCCCTCCCTCTCTCTTTCTCTCTCCCTCTTTCTTTCTTTCTGCCTATATTTTCCTCTTTCAGAGAGAAAGAGAGCAGAGAGTTGGGTGGGTGGGGAGGTGGGAAGGTGGGGAGGTAATGATGGAGGGCAAACCAGGATTAGGATATATTGTATGAAAAATTATTTCCAATAAAACATGAAAACCAAAACAAACAGTGGGTAGAGGTGCGGTGCACACAAGAATGGAATTGGGGAATTCACATCTGGCCTTCTATAGATTTCTCTTTGCCTTCTACCTGATGCATGTCCTGGACCAGGAACAAAACACACGTTCCAGTCACTGGTCCCCAGGACAGCAGTTCCACAGAACCTCGTCTTTGGGGCAGAGGCCATGGGAGCAGTTTTGAAAAGCCATTCAGATGCATGTGTTCTTTTGTAAGTGTGGTGTATATAGTCTGTTGACCTCTACGGGGTTATCAACCCAAATATCTCAGATGGCCTGCCCGTGCAGATGAGGCCATTGAGTGCCAACCCTTATCTTCGGGTAATTACATGTTATGGTAATTACGGTGCTGACATTTTCCTGACAAGGAGAGGAGAATGAAGACGTTCATTCACTAGGTCTTTTCCCAGAGTTTATGAGGGTAGTATTATTGTAGATGAAGGGGCTGAGATGAAAACATTTGAAACAGCAACAACAGCAACAAAACAACAACAAAACAACCAATTTTTATACAAGCTACTTGGCAAGGAGTTTCTTTACGCACTAGAGACATCATATGTGGGCCTTCAAACCACCAAGAGGATGTTCAAGGGGACAGAGGGATCTCTCAACTCTTGCCTTGTGTGGCACCTGACAACCGGTAGTGAAAAATGAGCAGTTATTGGCATTTGTCAGCCCTCAGGTTCTGTGGCCGGAAAACGGAAGCGACAGCAATCATGCTCAATTTGCATCTCCCCTGATGTCAGTCCTGGTGAGGACTCACACCAACATCAGAAGAGACTGGAAAAGGCTTGCAGATGTGCAGTGAGCTATGACAGCCAGGGCTGCCAACATGGCGCCCTGATCGACTAACGATTAAGATATCAAAAGCGATCCCCACAGCTTGCTGACAGCTGCTTCAATTGTTTGCACCTGTTTCCCCATTACGCATGTGTCTGGAATGGATTATTCTGGCCTGTGCCAGACACATTTCACCTTCCTTCACAGTGACATCGTCCAGCAGCCTCGCAGCAGGGCCCAGGCAGTTTTCAGATCCACGAAAGCGAGCTGGGATATTTTGAAGATGGTGCTGGGGTGTCAGGTCGGAGCTAACAAGCAGTAGGCTTAACTCTGAACGGTGTTGCTCGCTTCTCTCGGGAGTCAGGGTGAAGCCTGTGGTCTCCCAACCATACGCAAGGCTGGCATACTCTGACATCACAGCATGGCGTTCTTCCAGTACATATTAAGAAATTAATGGAGATTCAGCCATGCCTCCAAAGTCGCTGAACCTGGGTGCCACAGAAATGCCCCCCTGCATCAGTGACAAATCTGCTCTGCAGCCAACACGGCTCAGATTCCAGCCCACATGATGTAGAACCCTTCCAGGGCCTGAGAGCTCATTGCTCAGGGGTTCACATGGCCATCCACGGCCGCTGGGATTAGGACTGCTCTTTCTGCCGCTCCTCTAACACAGTCCCATCACATGACACACTGCCGGAATGGGTGTGGGCATTTTTAGAGTCTCTGGTAGAGGGGAAATTGAGTTGGGGACACATTTACTTTCTGTTTAGTGGGTGATTTTATGGGGTTTATAATCTTTTCCATGTATTTCTGCTTCTGGCTTCCAGAAATATTTATATTTAATTGTGAATTCACCAATTCTTTATTTTCTTTTTCTCTTGGGGACTTCTCAGTTGTAAAAGAGCACCATCCCCACAGCGTCTGCTGTTTTCTGCTGCTGTCCTGTCTTGTCAAGTCTCTCTTTGGTATGCTTGTAGACCAGTCCTCTAAAAAACAAACAAAAAAATAGGTACATTTGTTAATTTCTGTGACTGATTTTTCTCTGTTGGTTCTAAACTGCCAGCAGTGTTAAAATGGGTTCCCAAACTTCCTGAGTATGTAACACTGGCTCTTGAGAGCTGGTCGAATCTGGTTCCAGTACGCCTCGGAGTCTCCCAGAGATTCATGAACTGGCCTCTTGTTTTGTCTTTATCTATAATCACCACAGTTCAGACTTTTACTTCCTCAGCTCCACCCCACCCCCAGGACCACTGTAATAGCCTTGCCTACTCTCTTGTCACCTGCCTGTTTGGCGGAGCACTACCAGAATATCACCAGATGTGCTTCTAGCATGCACGTTGTACATGAAAGCCTCTGGCTTTGACACTCTGCCGGCTTCTAATCTACAGGAATAAAGTGGCAATCCCCGAAATGTTCTCTGGCTCCTTTGCTTTGCAAAGCTTACCTCCTCTGGCCTCATTGCCCTCCAAACACACACGCGCGCGCGCGCGCGCGCGCGCGCACACACACACACACACACAGAGAGAGAGAGAGAGAGACAGAGAGAGAGAGAGAGAGACAGAGACAGAGACAGAGAGGAAGGGAGGGAGGGAGGGAGGGAGGGAGGGAGAGAGAGAGACAGAGAGACAGAGAGAGACAGAGACAGAGAGGGAGGGAGGGAGGGAGGGAGGGAGAGAGAGAGAGAGAGAGAGAGAGAGAGAGAGAGAGAGAGAGAGAGAGAGAGAGAGAGAGAGAGAGAGAGAGAGAGAGAGAGGTCACCTCTCTTCAGCACAGCTGGTGTGGTTCTTTCCTTTCTCCACATGGGAAATTCCCACGCATCTGTCTACATCCTGGTCTGCTTTGTAGAGTTGAGAAAGTTCCCTGTGCCGATGCTACGCCAAGGGTATTTTCTGGATGGACTGAGTTCATGAAGGTTTCCTCAGAGACTGAAGCAAGGGCAGAAGAGATGTGATACCTCCGGACCACGAGTGCATTTCCATCACACACCAGCACCTGGGCAGAGTGCTGCCCCTTACAGGACCTCCCCAGTGCTGCACTAACTCACTGTGGAAAGGTTCTGAGGCCTGAACTTGAACATAGGAGCATAAAAATTTAGCCTATTTCTAGCCTGAGCAGTCTTCAGAGACCTTCATTAATGCTTTATCATATTATTATTTTGAAAAAGATGCTACATAAATACAGAATGGGAAACTTTTTGTTTTTTAAATTTTTATTCTTACAGTCATCTAATTTTGTTTTTGAACTGTCTTGTTATTGGGGAGATATTTTCTTTTAGAATCCCTTGCTCCTTTCTCTTCCCCGCCATATTCCTCTCAATTTTTCTTCTTTTTTTCTATTTATCCAATCATGCTTCACTTATGATTATCTGTTTCCACATATCGTATGTTTACCTGGTAGCGTTATCTAAAATAGATGAAATACTGTCTGAAGACCAAAAGCTTAAAATGAACACAATGAATGACCTCAGAGAAGACAGAAATAATCGCATGAATCCAATCTACTTCTAGAGAAAAGTCAACAGCAGAGAGAAATAGGAAAAATCAAAGAGAAAATCAGGATGGTGGATGAAAAAAATCAGTAACAATTCAAGAAGGACATTGAAATTTTTGAAAAAAATGTTGAAAATTAAAAGAACGAATCAAATAAAAATACAATTGAAAACATCACTAATAGACTTGTTTAAGTAGAGGGGAAAATATCAGGAATAGAGAACAAGGCTTAGGAAATAATACCCCCAAGCATCACAAGGAAAAACAGGTTAGCAGGTGCAATCACATGAAAGAACTCTGTATCAGTCAGTGGCCCACGCCCACCAAGCCATGGGCTAGAAGAGACAGATAAAGACTTAAGGCCCAGACATTCAGATAGATGAAATTGTAGCCCCTTCAGCCCCCAGATTTTGGGGGGAAAAGGCTACTCAAACACAAGAAGCATTTAGTTTCTCATGTAGGGTACAGGAGAGATGGCTTTCTAGTTAAAAGGACTTGTTGCTCTTGTAGAAGCCCTGGGTTCAGTGCTTAGCACCCATGTAATTGCTTACAACCATCTATAACTCCAGTTCCAGAGGATCACATACCTTCCACTGGCCTCCATATGAACCAAGCACACACACACACAGACACACACACATGTATATGTACATATACACACATATGTATATATAGTAAAAGTATTTTGCCTGTGCATATATTTATATAAATATAAATTATATTTATATTTAATTATAATTAAATTTCTATTAAATATAAATATATAAAATATATGCGGGCATAATACTCAAATATATATGTATATGTATATGTATATATATATATATATATGCAGGCAAAATATTCATAAATAAATCTAAAGAAATTAGATGCCCAAATAGACATAAGCAAAGAAAATTATTACCACAATACGTTATAGCTTTTGTTTGTTTTTCTGGGTACTTTTTTTAAAGATTCTTAGAATTTAGAAATGAGTTGGGTAATGGCGGCGTGCTCAAGTCAGAGACAGGAGAATCTCTGTGAGTTCAAGGCCAGTTTGGTCTACAGAGTGAATTCTAGGACATGCTCCAAAGCTACAGAGAAACCCTGTCTCGAAAAGCCAAAAAAGAAAAAAAATGTCAAAAATACCAATCAGGGAAACAATATTAAATAAGGCCATTTTAACATAAGTACAAACTCAGGAAATTCATGACTACTGTGTTTATTACTGTTCTATTGCTCTATCAAAGACTATGATCAAAAGAAACTTAGAGAGGAAAGGGTTAACTTTTTTCACACTTCCAGGTAATAGTCACCTAGAGAAGTCAGGACTGGAACTCAAACAGGGCAGGAGCTGATTGCAGAGGCCATGAAGGGGTGCTGCTTGCTGGCTTTTTCCCCATGGCTTCTGCACCCTGCTTTCTTATAGAACCAGGACCACCTGTCCAGGAGTGGCATCATCCCCACATCAAGCATCAACCAAATTGCCCTCCAGATTTGCCTACAGGCAATCTGATGGAGGGAGGCATTTTCCTAACTGAAGTTCTTTCCAGATCATTTTAGCTTATGTCAAGTTGACAAAAAAAAAAAAAAAAAAACAACCTAGCCAGGACAGTAACAAAGAAAGTCAATAAATAAAACAGAATCAAAATTATTTCTTATATGTTATCAGATTTCAGTAGCATAAACTAGAAATCTTTCAAGGGAATCTACAGAAATAACACAAATAATTAGATACTGAAAGATAGAATCTTTAATGACCAATGCTTCATAGAAGAAATTAGGGAGGAAATAAAACATTTCCTAGAGTAACATGATAAACCGCCAACTTGCTTGAACCTTTTGGATACAGTTAAGGCAGTTCTAATAGAAAAGTTTACATCTGTGAGTGCTTACATCATCAAAAACTCCAACAGAAATATAAAATAAGCAAACTAGCAAGGTTAGACAACTTCAGGACTAAAAAACAAGAGCTAGCTTAGTGCAAAAGTAGAAAGAGGCAAGAAATTTGAGCTTCAGGGCAGAAACTATTGAAGTAGAGACTAAAAGAACACTGTATAGAAACAATCAAACAAAAAGCCGATCCCTTTAAATTATAGGTGAGGGTGACAGACCCATCTCCAAACTTCCCCCCCCCCAAAAGAAATAAAGAAAAGACCCAAATTAAGAAAATTGAGGGTTGTAGGTGGTGCATGTTGCAACAAGTTTTAACGTGTTCCCGAGGCATTGGGGAATTAAACTTTGAGCAAATGCATTCTTAGAAACTGTAAAATCTAGAAGAAACTGACAAATTTCTAGGAATATATGACTTATCTTAATTAGATTGAGAAGATATACACAACTTGAGCAGATTCTTAGCAATTAGTGATATTGAAGCAGTAATGAAAATGTCCTCTAACAAAGAGAAGTTGAGGGCCAGAGAGATTCACTGCTGGATTCTACCAAACCTGCAAGGAAGAGCTGATAATTTGGTTTGCAGAATAGAAAGGGAAGGAATGGTACCAAATTGATTCTGTTAACCAAGAATTACCCTAATACCCAAATCAGAGAAGGAAAGAACCATGAAAACAAATTGACAGACATTTTCTCTGATGAACAGGCCAAAAACTTCTCAATACAATTCTTGTTAGCCACATTTAGGAACTTGTCAAACTTGTATACCATATTCAGGTTGGGTTCATCTCAGGGATGCAAGTTTTGCTCAATGTCTGCAAATTGATAAATGTAATACAATGTAAATAGGCTTAAAAATAGAGGTCATGTAATTACCTCAGTAGCCACAGAAATGTCTTTGAAAAATTCAACATCTTTTCTTTTTTAAAATCATTTTTATTTTATGAATACGGGTACTTTGCCCGCATGTATGTCTGTATACCACATGCATGCAGTGCCTGAGGAAACCAGAAGAGGGTGTTAGATTCCCTGTAACTGTGTTACATACGGTTGTGAGACACCATATGGGTGATGGGAACCGAACCTGGGTCCTCTAGAAGAGCAGTCAGTGCTCTTAACCACTGAGCCAGCTCTCCCAGCCCCTAAACACCTTCTTGGTAAAAACTCTGAAGATACAGAAATAGAAGGAATGTTTCTCAACTAAAGACAGGCTGTATACAGCAAATCTTACACCGAATGGTGAAACACAGAACACACCCACCAGTAGACACAGAAAGTACAGATCATGCGAACTTTAAGTGTTAAAGGAAGGGGACGAGTGGGGCAGGCTGCAGCGACAGATGGCAGCGATGAGAAAAAAATGGAGAAAATGGTGTGCAGAAAAAACAGAGGAATCGGTTAGGGACTCATGGACACTGCTGTTGGCACGGGCAAAGAACTGGGGTTGGGAGGGGGAAGACACAAATGGCTATGGCAGAGAGGTGTGTGTACACTAACCCCAGGGATCTCAGAAATGGCCGAGGAAGTGTTCGGAGGCGCTAATTCCAGAGACTGAGCTACTGGGCAGTGTCGGGCACACCACAAGCTGTCGTTATATGACTGAGGCTTCTAAGTGGCATTTTTCCAGTTCTATTCTGTGGAGCACTGATGTCTTCAAGGTGGTGATGATTGTCGCCTAGGAAATATTACATATGCAAACAAATTAGGCCAATCTTTTTGTGGATTTATTACATTCACATATTAAAAGCTCTCCTAAATTCCACATTAAAGCCTTTTTCTGTTTACTCTACAGCTTTTCTAACTAGATTTAACCAATGAGTAATTCTGTCATGAAGCACCAATTAAGACAGACAAAGATAGTCATATTCTTCAGCACATAGTCTGGTAAATACATATATTTGGCTTTGAGGTGGGCCTGGAGAGGCACATGGAGAACAGACATTTGTCTTATCTAATATTAACCATTTATTATTATTTCACAGTGACAAAGCACACAAGTGATTTCTGAAAGTTTAAAGATCAAAGTATGTGGATCACATGTCAGCCGAGAGCCTAGGCTAATGTGTGATCCGCATACCTCAATCTTTCTAATAATGCATATAACATAGCAATATATAGTTAAAATATAAATATGATTTTAGGTATATGAGAGTAGGTTGCATGTGGATATTGTACCATATTATCTGAGGGATTTGACAATCTGGAAGTTGTTATATATGACACTCTCTCCGTCTTTATCTCTCTCTCTCTGTTTTTCTCTCTCTGTTTTTCTCTCTCTCTGTTTCTCTCTCTCTGTTTCTCTCTCTCTGTTTCTCTCTCTCTCTCTCTCTCTCTCTTTCACACACACAGACACACACACAGACACACACACACACACACACACACACACACACACACACACACACACACACTTTATTCCAAAGAGTTGTAAGGTCCTGAGGTGGGGCTATTTGACAGGACTCTGAGAACAAAGCAGAACATAGAGTAGTTACCCAGTCTAGCAGCAGAACAGAGGGAACTCCTGGGAATGCTGAGGCCATGATGGAGGTTTGGGACATAGTAGGGGAGAGAGCGCGCACTGACCAACAGCCTCTGAGTAGAGAAGCTCTTCGTTTTGCCAGGCAACACAAGTAGGAGTCCGGGAAAGTGGACAGCATCTCCGTTCCTGCTCACTGCTTGTCTTTGTCCCTTTGGGCTGCCATTACCAAGCAACCAAGACTGTGTTAGCTCTATGTGATAATAATTCATTTCTCACAGTTTTGGAGTCTAGAAAGTTCAAGATTAAGGAACTAGCATATTTGGCGTTTTTTTTTTTTGAGGGCTCCTCGGCTTCAAAGATGGTGCTATGTTGTGTTCTCTTCCAGGGATGTATGTTGTGCCTCATATAGCAGGAGCACGAAAGACCACAGAACTTCCTGAAGCCTGTTTCACAAGCAAAGTAAACCCATGCGATCTTTCTCTTCTGTAAGAGAAATGGTCTGGTCCCCATTCGCTCTGCCATATCTGCCTCGGTGAGACTAAGCTGAGCTTCACGCTCCTTGAGCTTTCTACTGCAGCTTAGTCCGCAGACTGAATCCTAGCTCTGCCTGCTTGGCCCTCGATACAGATGAGGGCAGGGTCCTCTGGGCCCTCTGGACACAGCAACCATTATCTTATTCCTCCCAGAGTTGTAGTACCCAGTTCTCTACCCATCTCCCTGGAATGGTCTGAACTGTTATTGGTCCAATATTTCCTTTTTTGCTAGGCTCAAGCAAAATATGGCTTCCAGGATTTTATTGGGACATTTGGCATTGGCTTTGGGGAACACTCTAAGCATATCCCATGAGATGAAAAAAAACAAACAAACAAACCCCGCAACAACAACAACAACAAAACTTTTCAGAGTACATGGGGGCAAAATATGAACAGTGATTAAAATTTTGTTTAGCTCTAAACTCCGATTTGCTAAGTTTATGAAATATACGCAAATGACAACATGGCTGGCATGCCAGTGATGAACATTTTTTGGTGCTCATTCAGGAAATGAGGAAATGAATCTCCTGCCTAACCATCTGTTCTTTCATTGGTATCCGTGCTTGTTGCCATTTGGTGCCTTAGCGTTTTCCTTTGCTCTGGACTCCACACAATCAGCCAGGGCGATTCCCTGGTGTGCTCTTAGATGACCAGAGCATCCTCTGAATTGACCTTTTCATGTTACTTAGACTTATGGTAGTTAGTCTTCTCTAGAGAGGAAATAGGAAGGATATATGGAATCACACTGTCTAATGAAAATAATCAGCTACGGGAGTAGAGAGAGGCAGGGCAGGAATGAAAGTATAATAACTTCTAGTGTGTATTTCATAAGTCAATTATGCCTCTGAGAGTGAGCAAGAAATGGGAGGCAGGGTTTTTTTCCCCTTGATCGGTCTTAACACCCCTTTGCTCTTCCCAATGTGAGCCCGTCACCAGGTTGAGTGCCAATAATAGCACTGAACTTACCTGCGGACCTTCCAGCCTGGCCAGTAAGTGTGGAAACAGTGATATTGGTTCTCTTTGTACCAAAACAATAGTCACTTGGGCCAAAGTTCAGAGAAACTGTCCCTTATTGACTTCCCAGATCACTTTTCATGATCATTTGAAAGTTCTAGAGTATTTAGTGTCACCTGAAGGAGCTAGGAGCCACACGTGGCTTCTGAGCATTAAGCCTGGCTAGTATAACAGAGGAATTTAATCTAGTACCAGAGAAACTGAACCAAATCATTTTGTGCCACTGTACAAGACAGGGCAAAATTGATCCAAGGCGGTGCTGTGTCTGCTCCTTTTAGACAAACAACGGCTTACACAGCATCCGTTGGTGAATTCTTTTCATCAGGAATCTGGGCTGACTGGATCGAATTCTGTTCCCTGGAGTCTTTGCCCGACAGAATCTGGTGGTACTGCTTAGGCCGGTCTCTCAGCTGGAAACAGTCCTTCCAGAACCTGTTAGGCTATTGCAGAATTTGGTGTTTTCCAAGTACAAGATGGAGGTCCTTCCCTTGCTGACTGTTGGCCAGTGTTCGTGCACAGCTGTTAGACTAGAACATGCTAGAACATAGTCTTTGGTCATGGTCCTCTCCACCTTCAAGGCTGCACTGTCCACAGGCTTCTGGTGTTTGGCGCTTCTCTAGTTTCTTGCTGCTAAGCGAGCGGAGGTTCTGTCTCCAAGGGATTTCTCGGTTAGGTCAGGTTCACCCAGACAAACACCATCTCTTAAAGTCCTGAACCTTTAATTCCATTCACAGAATATGTAGGCTAGTGTTTGATCGAAACACTGGAAATGGAAATCTTAACAGGCTTCTTTCTGGCACCTTCTTGGCTTCTCCAGTGGTGATTTAGATCAGAATTGACTTGTTTTTCATAAGAATTTCAAAACTCAATCCCAATTCAAAGATGAACTCTTAGTGGGTTGATTAACTTCATTCGAGCCCCAAGGTTGCTCCTGCTCTGAATAGTCACTTTCAAAATATAGAAGCCCGAGTGAGTTAGTGGGGGCTGCAAATGGGTGCCGTGGATGGGTATGGACCGCATTGGTCCAGCTTCTGCCTTTTGTCCTCTAGCAAGGCTTAGCTGTGCAGAGAGGAGCTGAGTGAGTCCAGCTGTCTGAACAGAGTGGGAGGAAGAAAGCTGCCTGGAGGTAGGAGTCTGTGGGCTTAGTGGGCATGAACGACAACTCAGTTGCTCTCTGTCTGGGTTACTCGGCATGTGCCTTAGCATATTTTGAAAGCTATTAAGGTCAACAAAGAAGCAATCTTTTGGTAAAAAAAAGCAAGATCTCTTCAAATCCTCCTGCGGTGTCATCAGGCTATTCTGGAAACATCAGACTCTCAGCCAGAAAGCAAAGCACAAACTTATTGCAAGCCACTCGGCACGAATCTAGCCTGAACATATTTCAGCAGCTTTTAGTTTGGGCTACCACATGTTGAAAAAGAGACAAATTAGTGAAAATTCTGAAGGTGGCAACCAACATGATAAAAGCTTCCTGGGGTAGCCAAGGAGATGTGAGGTGTACAAATCCACTCTCCCTCAACACTTACTTCTAGCTGTGTCTTGTCTAGTGGCTGCCCTTGCTGCTTGGATTCAGAGGCCAGCAGGGGAGGAGCTAGCCCTGTGGCTCTGGTTCAGAATGCCACAGTTCTTGAGCCAAGTGGCTTTTCTGCCAGGGCCTCAGCAACTTCCTACTGAACTCATAAGGGCTTTAAACACAGGGTCTCACTCTGGTCTTCTTCTTGAGCTACCCAACCTGTTAGTTCCAAGTTAGGGGAGGTCTTATTGCTACCTACTCTGAGGAGTAGATTTTTTCTCTGTTAAAATTTGGATGAAGAGAAAATCACTCTCTCAAGTTTAAATAAAGATCCACAGTAGTTGAACTAGTTTCAAGAAGTTTGAGATCTGTTTTAAGCTTAAGTTGCTAAAAAGTTCGCATGCCAGTTCTTTTAAGCCAAATGAGAAATGAAATCTATCAGAGACTGCAGCGCTCATGTTAATGAGAGCCATGAGTCCCACACGGACAACAAGTGTTCCAGGGGCTTAACAATCGCAATCAAGTTACTCTGTGGTTAGCGCAGTGCGATGTGATAGTCTAGAATAGTGGATGTGTCTGTTACCAGTTCTCTTTTGTGTGTGTGTGCATGTGTGTGCATGTGTGTGCATGTGTGTATGTGTTGTGTGCGTACATGTGTGTATGTATGTGTTGTGTGCATGTGTGTGCATGTGTGTGTTGTGTGAGTGCATGCCTGTGTGTGCATTTGTGTTGTGTGAGTGTGTGTGCACACGCATGTGTGTGTGTTGTGTGTGAGTGCCTGTGTGCATGTGTGTGTGTGTGTGTGTGTGTGTGTGTGTGAAGGCCCATGGTTGACAGCAGGAGCCCTTGTCTTTCTCTCTTCTTGTTGCCTGTCTCATAGTTGAACCAGAACTCCACTATACCTTTAGCCGGGTTAGGCAGCTTGCGCTGGAGATGCCCTGTCTCTGCCTCCAGAGTGCTGGGGTTGCAGACAAGATCCTCATTCTTACTTGACATGTATATGTGTTTTGGACATCTGAACTCTGGTTCATACTTGTATGACACCTATTTTATGTGCTGGGCCATCTCTGCAGGGTTCCCTCACCCTGCTGGCTGTTTTCACTTATGTAATTTCCTCTTTTCTGGTTACTAGCTATTAGTTAGCTGTCCCGTGTTTCTTCTTCCTGCTTCCTCAGTTAATGCGTTATATACATGTGTGTATTTGATACCCCAAATTAGAATGTTCTTGAAGATACTTTGGGCTTTATACATTCAACATACTACTGATGTTTTTCCAGTTCATCTCATGTGGAAATTTCTAGCCTTTTGGTGTCTATGTCTGTGGGGCATTTCTTTCTTTGAAGGCCCCAGGCCCTCACCTCTGCTTCTGCTCTTCAGGGACCATGCTTCCAACGCAGGCACAGATCGCATCTCAGCAGAATCCACCAATTGCAGCATTTCCCATCAAACTTCTAGCACTTTGCTGCTTCCCAGATTTTTAGAACACACTCCCTCTCATTTGCTGACACAAGCTGGGAGCAAACACCTCAATCACCAGAAACAATTCCCTAACGAGGGTGAAATATATATATATATATATATATATATATATATATATATATATATATATATATATATATCTTCAATAAAGAATTGAATGAATTATACTTTTTCCTGGGTATTATAAAAGGTACATATAATCTAGTGTTAAGAAAGATGGTTAGAACTAAGCATAGCTTAACTATTGCTCATATATTAAAACTCAGATTTCATGTCCTTTTGTTTGCCAGGATAGCTAATTTACTCCAATAAACTCAATTTTTTTACACTTTTGCAAAGGAACCAGATGAGCAATGAGTATGTCTGCTTGCTTGAAACACTTAGGTTGTTTGATTTTAAACCATCTATGTTTTGTTATTGAGAACAATCTTTTCTATTACTCCATATCATAAATTACATTTTGAAATCTTAGACCTAGACAAAAAGACCCCTGGATGGTACGATTTTAAAGCAAAGGCAGTATTTTTGAGCTATTCCACTATCAGTCTCATAAATTACGTCTATTTAAGTTTCTGTATGACAAGTTATTGACTTCTGGCAGACTGGAAACTAAAGGAGACACTCTTGTCTCCATGGACTCCACAGGCTTAGCCATAAAACCAAACACGGAAACAAAGCTTGTGTCTAATGCTCGTGTCGCAGTCAGGCCGGAATGATAACCGAAACCATGGAATCCTTCAGATAGACTACCTGTGTCATCAGGGGAAGTCACTGCGAGCTGAACAGAAGGCTTTGTGTTGGAGGACAGCGATTGAAGTTCAAAAGGCTTAGCCGAGGTCAAGCTGGCAATGTCAGGTATTTCCCCAAGTTCACTTCATTCAATTAAGTTGAAACAATTCTGCTCCTGTGAAGGAGTCCGACTTTCCTACCCCGGAGGGGCCCTGCCAAGGGGCTGGCTTTGCTCGGCTACATCCGTGTCTGGGCTGATTTTTCAAAAGGCAGATTGAGTTGATTCTCAGGAACTCTGTCAGAGTGCAGTGGTGGCAGTGAATCTAAATCTCCCAGAGGTTTGGAAGCCACGTTTTTATCTGTGCGGAGGAGTCAAGTATCAGCAACTGAATTCTTCTGAGTTTGTTTTTTCTAGATGAGGTGGCCATTCCTGTGACTGTCCTGTTAATTGAGCTGGTTTTCTTCCTGTTTAGTCTAAACCTCTGTCGATTGCCTTGACCCCTGCCTAACCCAGGAACAAAACTACTTGGACTGAGGGCATTCTTAGAAGTTCCTGTCTTCTCCGCTCACAGTGGCTTGACTCGGCAAATTTTAAAGTCGAATGGCACCCGTGGCAGTTTCTTCTAAAAGTGCTCTCCCTGTGTTTAGGATTTTACTTTTGCCTTACTATGTCGATCTCTTTCCACATCCTGTCTTATTTCTTATTTGAAGTGCTCATCTCACAAACATGAGTGAACGCTGTGAAGGAATAGAAATGGGACATACCCTAGCTGCCACAATGATCAGATTACAGAGATAAATTGATATTTGAGAGGTCCGGAATACCGAGTAATTATAGCACATACCTCCAGGAAATTTAAAGGCACACATACACACACACACACACACACACACACACACACACCCCTCCCATTAATATCCTGCATATGTATGTGATTATATACACTTCAATTATAGAAACATTTGTGAGATAAAACACAATTTTAAATTGGACAGCATATGCCAGTATTAATATGTTTATTACAATGTAAGATACATGTCAAAAATGTCACAATCCCAATAACTACTTATCACTCAGCTTTTGGACAGATGTCAACAAAAATTATTATCATTCATTATATCCTCTTAATTCTTAGAGCCAGGGCCTATCCAAGCCTACCCACCAGGATCGTAGAAATTGAGATCCAGTAATTTGTAGTATCACAGGTCTCCTGATGTTTCTGATAGCCTGGTTTATGAAGCCTTTAAAAAATTAGAGTAGAAAAATACGACTTTTTGTTCTAATGAGTTCGTAATTGAGGGAAGTGTTCAGCTTACCAAAGAAACAAGACGTGCGCAGAGACACGTGGTTTGGAGCTTTCTGCTGACCGTCTTCCCCCAAGGCTCCACTTTATAGATACGGAGAGGGGTTGGGTTTAACTGGCTGCCTGTCCAGGGCTCGGGTGATTTGGCTTCCGGAGGCCGCAAAGCACAGCCACCGTGAATCCTCCCACTGGCATTTTTGCGTAGGTCCTGGTGTGCCCTCTGCCCATTCACCTTTCATTATCCGTTCCTGCTCGGAGCACAGGACTGAGCTGCTGTGTCCTTGCCTCTGTGCTGAGTGATGGCTTAGGCCGCGGAAGGCTGGGTTCAGCCCTCTGCCCTCCACCCGCCATCCTGCAGGAGGTGATATTTGCCTTTTGAACCAGAGTGGAAGGTGGAAGGAACTTGGATAGTTCCAGTGTAACAGCAATTCAATAAAATGAAACTATTTCGGTCTGAAATTTTTAGGGAAGATTCCAGAGGACAGAGAATTTGATTCAGGTCATGAGAGGATTTGAGGATGCAGGCACAGACATGTCAAGAGTAGGAAAGACATGAACAAAAGTCTGTGTACATATGTTCACCGGCTTCTGTGTGTGCATGCTGGGGACAGTGAACTATGGAATAGGATGCAGAGGGAAAGGCCGTACACCATCTCTCTGGGTGGCCAGGTCCCATACGACACTGCGATTGTGCAGAGGTCTCTTTCGGGGCCACTGCCGTCTCCTTCCATTATTCTCTTATGCACGTGTTACAGCCCCCAGAACATACTTGAACCTCATGCCTCGGCAGCCAGCATCCCAGATTAAGCACAGGGACTCCCATTGGTACCCCAGAGAAAAACGCCGGATTCTGGATGTGAACAAAACACAAAAGCGTCCACACAATAGACACAAGCGGAAGCTACATGGGATGGGAACGCTCTCCCTCCGTCTGGGGAGGGACAGGTGGTATTTATCGAAGCAGACAGCCCTGGGCAGCTGGTGGACGTGTCCTTCCAGCTGGGCACCTTCTCTCCATTTAGCCCGACCACACCTGCTTCAGAAGGCAAACAGCCGTTCTCATCTCCAGTGTCTCGATGCGCAACTGGGGTTCTGAGCGCCCATTCAGCTTCCAGCTGTAGCGGCTCATAATGTCTGGGGATTCCATCTGGCCTACTAGGAAAAAAGAGATAGAGATAGAGAGAGAGAGAGAGAGAGAGAGAGAGAGAGAGAGAGAGAGAGAGAGAGAGAGAGAGAGAGAGAGAGAGAGAGAGAGAGAGAGAGAGAGTTGGGTTTTAGGTTTAGAGGTGGGCTTCCCCCACCCCAGGGCGTGTGGTTTTCTCCTGTTCTGACGCTTTCGCTTGCCAAAGAGATTTCTTCATCGGCCCTGTTGTGTGGTTAGACTTATCCTCCTCAAAGTTTTCCTTTCCCCAAAGCATGCACGGACATGTGAGCACCTGTCCCTTTAAGCTCTTATTGAACTGAATTAAGGAAGAGTGCCGTAATCTCATGGAAGATTAATCACTTCCTGTAAGCATCTTGTACCTGCAGACAGGCAATTACTGAAGTATGTCTGAGAGAAAACAGGGCCGGATATAGAAATGTATTGGACAAGCATTTTTGGGGATGTGACTGTAAAAGTTGTTTGGGTGCCAGCGCTTACAGGGGCGAGTGAACTCTGGTGCTGAGTTAATGGAGCACGGTTTGTTTGGGACACCGGGAGTGATGTTTTCTTTGTAATGAGAGCCAAGACCTCAGGGCTGTACAGGTATTTCTCTCCAGGCTGTACAAGTGTACAGATTTTTACTTATGTCCTTGTTTAACTTGAATAGCGGCACCAACATTTGCAGTGAGTTCTAGTCCTTGTAATTGAGTGAATCCCGATCCTGTCTCTTCAGTGCTGGGGAAGGACAGTGTACTTTCAATAATTTTGTGAGGTCTGGTGACCTGCTTCAGTGTCAGAGGCTTTTAATACCGTTAATTTATGATAAAAAAGTTGATACCTACTGTGTCTGATTTGTGAAGATAGTTTTTCTTGGATGCAAAAACATCATCATGTGGAACAGTCTGGCTGTGGAAAGTCATAATTGGGGAGGGACACAGAAGAGATGACCCATCAGCCATCACCTGGTACACCCAGCCCTTTCCAGAGTTTCGGGCTATCTCTTACTGGATGGGCTCTTGTGTCTGTGGCTCCCAGCTTGACTCTGCAGGCCACATTTTGTTGCTGTCATTATCCTGCTTCTTCAGGTGGCTCTCCTGATTAAAGTCTGGTCGCCAGCCGGCCCTGGGGATTGATGCTGCAATGGTTCTTTAGCCTCATACCCACCAGGGCAGCGACATCCTCATGCTCTTAAATGCGTGGACTTAGTTTGCTCTCCAGTGCCGTAGCCTCTTGTCCTAGAGGACCTGTCTCAGATTTTAATTTCGTTTGTGGATTTTGTCCATGCCATTACCTAGCACGATGTCCAGCATGTGGTGAGAATGACGACTTTTATATTCGTCCAAGCATAAATGGGGCCATGGTGAGGAAAAACAGCTTTCAAAAACAAAATAAAAATATAGCATACTTTATATCAAGTGATGGCTTTGTCTGATGGTCAGAAATGGCAGATAGTTGATCAGCGTCTCTGAGGCCGGGGTCAGGAAAAGAGGTGAGGCACACAAATTAAGCCTTGCTGCTCTATGGTCAAGCTCCACGGATCGGCAGGTCCGAAGGGTCGTTCACTCCACACTAGACACCTGGGGCTATGTTTTAAAGAGCTATACCTACCTATAGTCACCCGGCAAGCATGGTTCTCAGAATGCGGGGGCCCTTCTCACACCTGACTCACCAAGCTGCCACATGGAGCAAACCCCAGGAGGGACTGATGCAGGGGGAGGTGGAAGGGAGATAGACAGCTCTGTTGTGGGCTTGTTCCTTTGCTGGAAAAAGTGGAACTAAAATACGTAAACACAGGAAGATGGTTAACTAGGAAGCCCTTAACTATGCCGTGTAAGTTCTGAAGACAATTCTGGAAGGTGAGAATGTTTCACAAGAAAGTCACTAGAGGAGTCATCAATAGAAAACAGGATTGTTTTGAGGGTGGGAGAGATTTTCTCTTTCTTTCTTTCTTTCTTTCTTTCTTTCTTTCTTTCTTTCTTTCTTTCTTTCTTTGTTGTTTTGCTTTGTATTTTTTTCAAGACAGGGTTTCTCTGAGTAGCCCTGACTGTCCTGGAACTAGCTTTGTAGACCTCGAACTCACAGAGATCTGCCTGCCTCTGCCTCCTGAGTGCTGGGATGAAAGGTGTGCTTCCTAGAGAGTAGACATGAAGGTGATCTCCAGCAGAGAAGTGTAGTAGGAGGCTGCTTGTTCGTTTCACCACCACCCAGACCTGAGATAATCACACAGAAACTAAGTCAATTAAAACACTGCTTGGCTTATTAGCTTAGGCTTCTTATGAAGTAACTCTTCCATCTTAAATTAATGAATTTCTATTAATTTGTATTTAATACAAGGCTCATGGTTTACTGGTAAGATTCCCAGGTGTTTGTCTCCTTCGGTGGCTACATCTCCCTGACTCCGCCTTCTTTTCTCCTCTATCTCTGCTTGGAATTCCTGCCTTGCTCTATTCTGCACTGCAATAGACCCAAAGCAGTTTCTTTATTAACCAATGGTAATAAAACATATTCACAGCATACAGAGGGGAATCCCACATCAGAGAAGTGATCTGAGTTTAGCTCTGAAAGGCTTAGTATGTCAGCAAACAGCAAAATCTGCAGCAGGTTCTAGTCACCACTCCCACTCCCGGAGCCAGCTGCAGAGCGTGTCTGAAGATTGGAATGGATGTAGGAAAGAACCTGAAATCTGACAGGAAATTTTGGTCAAGTTCGTTTGATGATGGGGATTCACTGCTGAGGAATCCACTAGGTTTTTTAAAATCTGAAGGTATCAGTTCTTCAAGCTTGCCATACCATGATTTTGGGGATGGCCTTGAACTTTCTAATTTTGTGCATTTGTGTCCCTGTGTGTGCATGGGTGTGTTGGCCAGAGGTCAGGGTTGTCTGCAATGTTAAAATTATTCTGTGCCTTAGTTTTTGAGACAGGGTCTCTCCCTGAACCTAGAGCTCACTGATTTGGTTAGATTGGTTGGTGAAACCCAGGGAATCATCTGTCTGTGCCTCTGCAGACCTGGGATTACAGGCAAACACCTCATACCCACTTTTGACCGACAGGCTAGACATGCAGCCCAGGGCCTCGTTTTTGCTGGGCAGGCACTTTAGCAACTGAGCCAGCTTCCTAGACCCGAAATTCTTTTGCAGTAACTCAGGAGAGCATCAAGCACCCCTTTGTCGAATGTTGCAGCTTTCCCTTTCCTGTTCTCACAGGTACACACTTCTCTATAATGAATCACCTTTTGAGTTATCTTTTGTTCCAACATACACATTGCTGCATGGTTTGACTTCTTTTAGTTCATGATTGTCACGTGTTCACTTTCCTCCAATCAGGAGAGGTGAAAATGTACCAGTGGTAGCTGGGTGACAACAGTCTGCTTGTGTGTGCTGAGAAAGAATGGCGCCCTTGCCCATAGTCTCCAACTTCAAATCTTGATCTCTGACCCAGGAGAGTAGTTACTATTTTACTTGTTCGTATTTTTGGTCTGGGTGGTGTGCTTGTTTTACAGTTAGATCTTCACTTAGAACTTTACCTTGTCTCTGTGTGAGCTAAGAAGGTGTCTGTAGCACGTGCATGGTGCAGCTGTGGGACCCGGTTCATCCTCGGGTGACCGAGACACGTGGTGCTTTCTCGTGTCTTAGGAACACATTGCCGGAGGGTTAGCTGAGAGGTGGTCAGAGCTCAGCCCTCATCTCCTTTTGTGGTTCCTCAGGCACCTGTCTGGGATGTGTTAGGGAGTCTCTGGCCTCAGTCTGACGTGTCCTTCCGGAAGTTTGATGTTAATCACTTTCTCATCTGCTTTGGAAACTTCCAAACAGCTCGTAGGCAAGAGACAGCAGCAGTCCAAGGCACAGGTTGAGCAGTGTCCGTCAGGAGCGCTGGGATCCAGCTCTGGAGGTTTGAGCCACAGCTTGCCTGTTGACCATGTGATCTGGGATGACTTAGGTGCCCTTCTTACCTGTTATTGGGATAAAACGATGAACAAACAACTTCTTGGACGTTCCTCTAGGATTCATCCAGGCAGTGGGTGGTGGGTACCCAGATGCCGGTATCTGACACATAGTTGCCTCTTAGTCGGTTGCAGCTGCTGTTAGCTTTCCCAGACCACAGTCTGTGGCCAGTGCAGACTTTCTCTAAAAGCTCCCACTTGCCTTTCCACACGAAGGATTTCATGATTGCTGCTCAAATTCAAGTTCAAAAATAAAGCACACAATTTAAAAATGGATTCACAAGCCTCTTGCCAGGTGATCTTCCCAATTGGAAGGTTGAGGAAATCAGGGGGACAAAGTGAGAGCACATGGCTTTCATTACCCCTGGAATATAGTTTGACTTGAAAATGAAGGGAAAACTGGGGCAAAATATTTTTTTAAGCCAGTTTTTAAAGAGGGTCAATATTTGGCTAAATGCAAAGCAATGTCGAATCCAAATATTTGTTTTAAACATTTGTTGCCAAACATGGAAAGATTTTTCTTTTCAAAATAACAATGAAAAGTAATAAGTCTTTTCATACCCAAATGAGCTTCTCTACAGCTTTCCTGCATGACTGACAGGCCTGGGGAAAAGGCCTTCTAAGCAGTGCCCACTGCTAAAGTCTGGGACATGAGTCGGGAGACTTGGATGCTGTATTCTAGATAAAGGCTCACAAAAACACTCGGAAATCAGGAGTTGTAGAAGTGACATTTCAAATGAAATTTAAACCTAATTTTTACAACTTGGTGATTTTTGTTACTATTGTGAATATTAATATTATCTTCAGATTTATTTGTATTTCTTCCCAGATGTGTAAAAGTGATTTTAGGGAAGATATATTTTGACCTAATTGCTAAGTAGCTAAGGGGACTACCTCAAAGATTTTAGGTTTATCCTTTTGAATGTTTTCTGAATGGAATAGACAGAAATATTTCACGATTGTCCAAACTTGTAATGATTCATGATTCTCCAATGGATCTGTTACGTGTGCAAGGTTCCATTGGCCTACTTTGCTTTCTCTCATCAGTCAGCTTTGTGCTTCCCAGAGACTGACAGAACCATTTACCCCCAAATAATTAGATTTTCTGTTCCAGAGCTGTACCCAAAATCATGTATTTTTGTTTGTTTTTCAAGCAGGGTTTCACTACCCAACTCAGGCCAGTCTTGAACCTGTGACCCTTCTGTCTCAGCCTCATTAGGACTGAGATTCCAGGACAAGTTCTCATCACAATACCTGGCACAAGCTAGTTTTTCACCCGAGGCAGGAGCCCTTAACGTAAGTGCATCATCTCTGCAAGTAGGCGATACCCGAGTTCGTAGTGCGGAAGAATAGCGGCCTGAGAGAGGCACAATCTGAAGGCTCTTCAGAACAAAATATTATACCAAACGCGTAGCATCCAGGAGTCTTAAATGAAAACCTTTAAATCATTAATAGTATATAATATTTAGGGTAAAATTAGCAAGAAAGAGCTAGTGAGAACATAAGAGTATATATATATATATATATATATAGTATATATATACATATATATATATATATATAGAGAGAGAGAGAGAGAAAGACAGAGAGAGACAGAGACAGAGACAGAGAGAGAGAGAGAGAGAGAGAGAGAGAGAGAGAGAGAGAGACTGAGACTGCTTGTGTGGTATTGGGGCTCTTACCAGAAAATATAAAAGTGATGCTTTGATAGTTTGTTATAATAATTTATCGTTCTTAATTTGCACCTATTGAATCTCTCTAATTAGCCACAGGTTTATTATGGGTCTTAAAGTTATCTTCCGTGTTATCCTAAGGGTATGATTTACTTGGTTGATAATGGTTTTCTGTGACTGAGGCTTGGTAGAGCAATCACTGAGACTCGGTCACCAGTCAGGACATGTTTAAACTGGAGAACATATGCTCCCGGTGGCTGCTGAGTTGGTCTTTACAGAGCTGTGTAAAGTCTCATAGAAGTATAGTAAATAGAAATGAAACTTGACTCTTTTGCCTTCAAAATTTAATTTTGAACAGGGCAATCATGGCATCCCCCAAATGGTGCATGTCTGCTGAGTAAGCAGGGCAAGTGCTGTAACTGAATCCTAAAAGACAAGGCTGCAAAGAGAAATAATTGGAGAAAAGGAAAGAAAATTGTGTTAGTAAATTCGACAGCCCCTAATCGCTGTTTTTTGATCAAAGGTGTCTAGACGCTACCTAACGCCTCTCCAGCTTCTGTGATGGTACAAAGAAGCTTGCGTGATTGTTAGCTGAAGCACAGCTTTGGAGGACGTCTGTGTAAACAAACAGCTTCCAACACTTGGTCGCTTGTCAGTGTTGCCTGCTGTCTGCGTTTATTTAGAGATGAGATTGGGTGCTAGCCCTTACTCTTTGGAAGTTCCAGCCTACAGCCACAGCCAAGAAGCTCATGGACTTAAAACAACGGAAGGGCACATTTGTGCTCTTGCTCCATTCTCCTTGAGAGCTTCAAGGAGAAGGTTTGCAAACACATAGCAGGCACTATGACTATGCTGCTTTTTGGACCCAGATCTTTTCGGGTCAATCTTGACTTTCCATATTCTCTTATTTTGTCTCATGTCACTTCTAATAGATGCATTTTTGAGCATACCATTTTCAAAGTAAAAATATAGACACATTATATACAAGTACCCCCACATCTTTCTGCTGGAAATAGTGGCACACACGTATTGAGTACTTAAATTCCAGGTATTTCTCACATATATTTCCCACAATAGTCTTTCAGAACAGAGTATCATTATCCAACTTTTGCAAATGGGCAAACTGAGAACTTGGGGTGGGGGCTGAGATGCTCAACTCAAGCAACTGGTAAGCAAAGGAGTCTATGTTGACACGAGCCTGGCTATAAAGCCCTTGTTCTTCTTAAGACAAGGCTCTAGCAAGCATCCCAAGTTCCAGCCACCCTGAACAGAAGCACCAGCGATGGGATTTGCCTGGAGTGTCTCCGGTAGCAGTAATTCCCAGCAGTTCTGCTTCCCATCCCATTGCCATTCCATAGTGTGGATTCACAGTCATGACCTAACACTCACGCATCGACTGAACTGCCTCACAGGCCTCTGGGAATGGAATTCAGGACTGGTGGGTTTCAGGATAGGCTGGTTCCCAGAGAGAATGGTTCAGCTAGAGTAAGGGACACTGAGATGCTCAGGAGCCTCTGCAACTTTCTCATCTTTGCCATCAGGGGCCAGTGTCCAGGTGCCAGAACCCCAGGCAGGTGGTTCATGGGATAACAAGCTAGGAGAAAAATAGAAAACGAAAAAAGAGACTGTTCTATTAGTAGGATTTGGCAAAGGGCCTTGGGCAGGCTAAGCCTCAAACCGACACCCTAAGTCAGAATTTTCTTATGATTACGGGTGTCTAAAGACCTGCAAATACCTTCTGCCTAGGTGAAGGCAACCGGAAGCCTGCAGACTGCAGCTCTCCTAAGTAGATTAAACATTCCATTATCCGTGGCACACTCTGGTAATGAGACAAGGAGAATAGAGGAAAATCAAACAGGCAGAGTGGGAAGTGGATTTTATTAACTGTCAGGATCTGGGCACTAAACACCACATTGCTGTAAATAAGACACAGTTCCCTTGAATGTGTTAAGTGACTACAAAAGGCCACGGTAACCCTTCATTTTCTTCATTCCTTTCAGACGAGCTGTACAGAAGGAGTAAAGCATCACAGTGAGTTCAAACCATGAAGGGAAAGGCATATTCCAATACAATGCCACTTTCTTTTTATTGTTTCCAAGATAGCTCATTCATGCTCTCTTCCTTGGTTGTATCAGAACTATTTGAAATGAAGTCCTGTGTTCTTCTCTGCAGACATAACTGTGTGGACGTGTCTTAATATGATTTGAAAACAAAGGGGTGTTTAAATCTCCATGTCAAGGTTATTTATTCTCCTCTGTTTCCCTAAACACGAATGCATTTATTCTTCTAGCTGCCGGCAGAGCATACTGAAAATGGTGGCTTACATCCTGCACGAGTGAGCAGGAGAAGGCTCCTGCAAAGGGTCTTGTGTCTGTGGAGGAGTGTGCGCAGAGTTAATTGCTGGCTCCTTGAAAAACTTAAAGCAACAGATTTGGCCTCTGGCAAGACAATTTTACAAAAGTAGGAACAGATAACGAGCCAGACTGTCTCTCAGATATAACTATGTCAGATGAAAGTCTTTCTCTCTCTCTCTCTCTCTCTCTCTCTCTCTCTCTCTCTCTCTCTCCCCCTCTCTTTCTCCTTCTCCCTCCCTCTCTATCTCTGTCATATATGCATGCAAATCTTTCTAAACATAGACACAAACGTACACTTTTATGCAAGCATCCACTTGAACACACTCACACACATGTACACACTCACATACACACACGCACACACACATACTGCCCATACTCACCCACACACTAACTATATCACCAGTGAAATTTTGAATTAGTTTTTCTAGACTCTAAAAGAACAAATTATCTTTTAACTAAAAGCCCTGCCTGCACCAACTTCGACTTTCTTCGTGTAGGTCGTTAAGCACCGGGGCTTAACATCCTGACCTTGCATTTGACATATTAATCCTAATTTTAATCCGATACCAAGACTCTCTGTTGTACTGAATCAATTCAGGTTAATTCAGAATTAGGTTGCTCCCACCCAGAATCAATAGCCCCACTGTTGCCTTTCTGCAAAGCTGACCACCCAGTTTTGTGAGAATCTGCAGTGAATTAGAAAATCTGCCATCGCTGGAAGAACGGGCAGCTCAGATATGGCTCGTCATTCTTTTCAGTCCGGACAATACCCGCTCTTTGTCTGTCGTCTCCTGTGCTAACCTGACATTTCTCAGTCTGCCACGCAATGAGATCTTTATCCTCCTGGAAGGAATGCTTTGCACACCAACATTATTAAGAAATTTCTGGACAATGTTTAGTGGCTAAAGACTAATCCAAGGCTCTATTAAAAAGGCATCTGGGTAATTAATAGCACATTTGTTCTCAGCCTCCTCCCAATTTGTCCATTAGTGGAATAAAAGCCCGGGACAAAGGGTCATGTGGTTCGGTTATATTTTACAAGAATTCTTCAGGAAGTTGAAAACACATGAGCATTTTCCAAAGATACATATGTTTATGGCTTCTTGGAGCAGCAACTACAAGGGTCCCTGGCTTTAAACTGAGGCTGCTTGTGACCACTTGCTATCACAGTCAGGAGACTGAAGCTGAATTTTGACAATTTGTCCCCTGGAATCGCCAAAGTTTCTGCTAGAATGCTCTAAAAACAGAGTCAGGCCATCACAAGTCCTTTGGGTTTAGGCTAAAGAGAATTTCTTCCCTGTATGTTTATCAACCTGAAAAACAAAACAAACAAATAAAAAAACAAATACTTTTACACTTTTTATCTAACCCCTGAAGGCTCTTCTGGGCCCTCTTTCTAAGGGGTTTTTGGTGTATGCAGAAATTTCAGGGTACAGGCTTCTACACCACGACCAAGTGAACTCCAGTTCTCAACTGATGCTTTCTTTGTCTTTCTTATTAGCTTTAAAAACTGGATGCCTGGAGAAAATTATAGGTATCTGTAGGTAAAAGTTAAAAACACCTCGAAAGTACCTTAAAGTTAAGTACAGATTTAGGGTAGTCCTTATGTGCTTCTGTTACATTGTTGACAGTACAAGGATCTGGAATTCATCAGGGTCACTATGTCACAGTGTGTGTGTGTGTGTGTGTGTGTGTGTGTGTGCGCGTGTGTGAGTGTGCGCGTGTGTGAGTGTGCGTGCGTGTGTGCACATGTGCATGTGTGTGTATGTGTGTGTGTGCACGCGTGTGTGCGTGTGTGTGTGAGTGCGTGTGTGCGTGTGTATGCACGCATTGGAGGGAACCTTGACAGAGTAGTATATGGGCAATGATAAGATCACAATCAATGTTTAGTAGCTATGGAAGGTGCCAGGCAGACAGACAAACACATAAGCACAGATTCCTGGGCAGGAATAGAGAGAAACCAAGACTCTTAACTAGGGGTCTATAACATGTTTTGAGGGATCAGATCAAGACGCAAAATCATAAGACATTAATTTCGCTTACTATTGTCCAAGAGTTTCCTATGTATGGGTCAGGGAAGGTTCTTCTATGGGTCACCATACCAAATCCTGACAGGTTTATACATCATCCTTATTATTAGATGACATTCACATGATGTGAGCAAGGCCCTGTGGTCTCATATCACTCTGGCTTCCTGGGTCTCGGCTAGTCTGTCTTATCTCAGTAGAATGGTCAAGTAAACATGCTTTGAGACAGGCATGGGCAGGCTGGGTCGAGTCTTGACTTCATTCATTCTTCTATGCCCTTGTTTATTCTGTTACTTACTTATCAACCAGCTGTAATAAACCACTAAGATGTAACAGTAAGCAAAATGATTTCCAGCTCCTGCTCTCCATAGCTTACAAATGTAATAGGAGAAGAGAGATCATGAACTCTAAAATTGTTAACCATTGGAAAGAGAGACAGAGGGGGTATAGGGCCCTCTGAGAGCCTCCCACGGGGACTAGAAACTAGGCAGGGGTGTTTGGGAGCAGCTTCCTAAAGAAGAGCCTCTCCTTCTTGGCTCTGAAGAGGACATGGCACCATCTAGAAAGGAAGCGAGGGAGAATAAGTCAAGGTGGCATATGGACAGAGTCTGAGCTTTGCAGGGAATGTGGGTGTGGCAAACCCATGGGGAGCCTAGGAGAGGCGAGCAGATGGAGCTGGGTGATGTTACTCAGGCTTTGGAGCATGTTGGTGGTGGTGGTGGTGGAGGGGAGAAAGGCTTGTGGCCTTTGGAGAAAGCATTTCTTCCTTCCCCTGTTCCTTCTTTTTCCCATTTCCTCCTTCTTTGCATGCCCCAGACTCCAGCCAGACTGAGGTCATTGTTAGCATCTCCTTTACCTCCAGACTTATTTTAGCACCTGGGCTCAGCAGAGCTGCCCCGGAGGCTGGACAGATCCTGCCCATGATGATACAGTTGAGTACTATTTTATCCCCCAGTCTCATTCTGTCCTAGGACTTCCCTGAAATAAGCTGTTTAAACATCCAGTTGTGACCAAGTGCTTTTTAATTCACCCGAGGTGGGAGGTCAATGGCTGTGTCTGCCAAAGGGTGAGGAGAGAAGAGAGATGCAGGCCAGGCCTCCCTGGGCTGCTCTTGGCTGGGAGAGCCTGGTCTCTGCTCAGCAGAACAAATACTGGTGAGCCTTTGCACTTTACAGAGGATTCTCCCAGCTTCTCGGATTTACATTGCAAATGCGCTGGAAAAGGCAAGGCGGTTCTGCATACCTGAAGCTAGTCATTTGTTTTAGGACACTGCATTCATGGAGGATGAGAAAGGCGAGCTTTGGAAGAGAAAAGAGAATCATTAAAAAGCCAGCTGACACAGGCAGATCTCTGTGTGCCAGGGCATATACTTACCTGCAAATGAGTCCCTAACGAGGGCTCCCTCCTGGCATCCTTCCTGGCAAGTTTGCATGGACCCAGAGCTATAAATGCCATCTGCCAGTACACACTGTTTTTGAGAGCATTATATGGCAGCCAGGCTCTGGCTTCAGGCAGGGGTCCCTACAGCACCTGGGGTTTCCCCTATGGTACCCCCAGGTTTCAGCTTATGAGGTCTTGAAATCATTAGCTACTTCAGGAAGTTGGTGAATAGCACCCCTTCTTGCTAAAACTATGCATCTTAAACACTTTCATGTCAACACAGGTCAACACATGTGGGTGGGTTCAGGTCATGTGTGGAAAACACTTGCCTAGGTATTGAGAATAGTGCTTCATTATAGAACGGAGAGGCAAAACATGAAATACAGTCAGACAGATTTGAGAAAAAAAGGCATTCTACAAAGGAGAGCATACACTTAACATTACAGAAGATGTTAGTCTACTTTTCATTTGCACGGTTGCAAATTGAGTGTACCTTCTATAGAAGGGTTGTCCACCAGTGGTGGTGTGATATCAGAAGTGTCTCTGTCATTTTGTCCAGCTACCCCATGGCCCAGCCATGAAATCTCATTGTTGATACTCATTTCTACTAACCATCAAATCCTTTCTCATCCTATTTCCCCTCTTTCTCATGCCAAGTTTCTAGCCCTACAACATCAATTCCTTTTTCTAGAGGCCCAGATGGAAGGAAAGCTTTGGTACAAATTGCACCTCAGGTACCCTGAAGAAATGTGTGTGTGTGCGTGCACCCATATGTGCACACACTCATTGTCTCTCAAGATATTATAGCTGGAACATGAAGGAATTTAGTGTGGTGGACTCTGCTGAAGAGCTGGAGCCAGCGACTCGCCACTGCTACTTGATGTGGCCTGAGAACTGTATGCTTAACCATACAGTTCCCAGGGAAGACGTTCATCTAGAAATATTTTAAGCAATATATTACTGTTGTGACTTTAATCACATGGACTTTCTGTGTTCGGCAAGACATGTTCCAGTTGGGTTGTCAACTGCATGTAGTATGAGCTGAATTCTGACATACAAAGGGCCTTGGCAGATCAGATGCTGAAATAGTGTTAGTCCTTAGTCACAGGATGAGCAGCATTTGGACAAATGATGCCATCTCTGTGTTTTCCTGGCTTTAACTACATTAGACTCTTAGTGGGGAAGAACAGGCGATTGGGGATAGTAACCGGAAGAAGGCACTGACTGAACCCTTTTAACTGTGAGGCTCAGTGCCAAATGCTTTATCATACCAGACAGTGTTGTTTGTACTGTTATTTTCTACCTGTTATACCAATGGTTTTCAACCTGCAAGTTGTGAGCCCTTTGGGGGTTGAACAACCCTTTCACAGGAGTCATCTAAAACCATCAGAAAACACAGATGCATTATTATTCATAACAGTAGCAAAATCACAGTTATGAAGTAGAAACAAAAATATCTCATGGCTGGGGGTCACCACAACATGAGAAATTGTATTAAAGAGTCTCAGTATTAGGAAGGTTGGGAATCATTGTATTACACATTGTATTTCCACTCCAGGAAACTCAGGAATGGGAGTGAGGTGGTCTGAACGAGGATGACCTCCACATGCTCATATATTTGAATGCCTGGTCCAAAGTTGGTGGAACTTTTTGGGAAGGATTAGAAGGTGTGGCCTTATTGGAGGAGGTATGTCACTGGAGGTGTACTTTGGGGTTTCAAAAGCTCACACCAGGCCAAATCTTGTTCTTTCTTTGCCTCCTGCCTGCTAGGGTGTACAAGGATGTAGCTCTCAGCTACTGCCTGCCTGTTGCCATGCTCCCCACCATGATGATCATGGACTAACTCTCTGAAACTGTAAGCAAGCCCCCAATTAAATGCTATTTTTGTAAGTTGCCTTGGCCGTGGTGTCTCTTCATGGCAACAGAACAGCAGCAAAGTTGAAGAGGAGATGTGAATAGCAGCCCCATGCCCACTGCATCCTGCTGAGCTATCAAAGGGGAACTAAGCTCAACTTCAAGCCCTTCTGCCTTGTGGGAATTGGGCAGATCTCACTGGTGTGAATGTTGCTCCCATCCTCCTGGCTTTGGCTCTCTTGTTTTGGCCTGAGACTCTGTTGACCTCTTGCCCGTGAATGTCCAGAGTCAAAGAGGAGTGGGAAGAGCCTGTGGAGGTAGATGAAAAAGTATGAAGAAAGAGTCCAGATAGGAAGCCACTGACTGTCCTTCTTCCAGATGTACAGACTTGCTGCGGAGCAGGCAACTTTGGGAAAGAGATAGATGTTTAAAAGAACTGGAGTGAGCCAATCACCTTCCGTGGTCTCCACAATCTTGGAGAGAATTCACTGGCCTTTTCAAGCTTTTAGAATGAGGGAGGTTAACATTTTGCTTAGGCAAAACTTGGCCTTAGAGATAGCAGAACAGGTAGCAGAGTGCCATTGTTTGGTCCCAGCTAGTGTGGCCAGCTAATATGTGCACATTTTTCCAGCAAAAGGAATAGGCAGTTTTCTCTCTTTGGGTGTCTAGGAGGGCAAACTTGGGGTTAAGAGATTGGCTGGAGTCTCCTGACTTTTAGTTAGCATTGTTATAATACCCTAAAACAGAGTTTCCCAACAGCTTCCTGCCATTCTCACCGTCCTCCTTTGCAGTATTTCCATGAAAACCGTGACTTTGGTGATGTTAAAGGGTCTTAGTCTTAGATATCTAATATCAGTGAGTTTTAGGAAGAATTTCTTTTTCTAAGTGGCAGTTCTGGTGTTAAGAGAAGGCTGTTCCCTCTCCTAAGTTACTCCATATTGCTTAAACAGTTGATTCAATACTGAAAATGGGACCCGCTGAACCTGGGTGGACGTGTGAATTACACCATCTATCCAGTACAACCTTGCAGCATGCACTGAACAATGGCTTATTCCTATGAGTAGAAAGGGTGACAACTTATATACTTATTTGGGTAATTTGGGACTCTAGGGGAATATCAGCATATTAAGATCATATCACAGAAACCAAAGATAAAAACTTACTGGACACGCCAGACCAAGGAAAGGGTACGACTCTCCCTAGGACTCTGTAAAGAGGCAGACGGTATCTCAGGGGCTTCAGGTCAGCACCGCACCTTCTGCAGATGAAGCTTGTTTAACTGCCATCTGCTTCTCCTCCTGTTTGTGTTCTTGCACCCGAGATCCACTCCTTCATCTAGGCCTAGCTCTACCCTTTCCTCTCTACAGCTTGACTTAAGCCTGCAGCTTTGCTCTCAAACCTGTGGCCAGTCTGACTCGCAGCAACAACAGCAGCAGCTAAGGGACATCCTTTGAATCTCTACCAGCTTCCTCTTTTCTCGAGATTTTAAAACGTCTTGAACTCTAATGTGGTCTCCTAATCCTTTCCAGCCTTTCCATCACCTACATAGGTAGGTAGATAGATGATAGATAGACAGATAGAAAGATGATATGTGGATGGATGATGTGTAGATAGATAGATGATGTG
Organism: Arvicola amphibius; assembly: GCF_903992535.2. Taxonomy (NCBI): domain Eukaryota; kingdom Metazoa; phylum Chordata; class Mammalia; order Rodentia; family Cricetidae; genus Arvicola; species Arvicola amphibius. The sequence continues at coordinate 70,808,872 of NC_052057.2, read as the reverse complement.
TAGATAGACAGGTAAGTAGGTAGATGGATAGGTAGATTTTCTATGTGGTATGTAATATGGCTGAAATGAAAGAAGCTGTGTTCATCTTCACCAGAATTATTGAGGAAATTGGGAACATCTGACACACCGCTGCCACCCAAACCATCATGCCTTGGGGATTTGCTGTTGTTTAGTAAGTCGTGACAGCAATCAAAGTGTTCCTGTGTTTCTGATGTGACATGCTAATGACACTGAGGCTTTCCTGTGAGCTTCCTTCTCACTTGGGGAGTCCTGACCGCTCCATCCTAATCTCTCCTTCATTTCCAGGGAAACATCAAGTAAGTGCTTTGGGAGAGACCACTTGCACGTTGAATCCTTCTGCACTTGCAGGCCAAGCGCTGCAGTGTGAACGTGAAATGTTTCCCTGGCCTCACGTGTCTGAACACTTCATCCTCACAGGGTGGGACCAGTTTGGAAAGTTGCGGAACATTTAAGAGGTGCCATTTCAGGGTACAGGCTTTATAGCCTGGCCACGTTCTTGGCTGTGAGTGAGATGTGAGCAGCTGCCATGCCTTCCCCACAGTTTCCTCTTACACTTTCCTAGGGTTTCTATTGCTGTGATAGACCACTAAGACCAAAAGCAACAGGGAGGAGAAAGGACTTATTTCACCCCATAGGTTATGGTCTATCATAGAGGGAAGTTGGGGCAGGGACTCGAGACAGGAACCTGGAGTGGGACACACACAGTGAGGCTATATAAGCCCATCTTCCCTTACATCGCGTCTCCTTAGGTATTCCGTCACTGCAGAACAAACCAAACAGCAGCTCCAAGGGTAAAATGAACACTCAGACCGTAGCACTGCTCCCATGGCTCCAGTCGCTCACGTCTACTGTTAACGGCAGAGCTGGCCATACTAGGTGCTTACGGTACTTTCTGGAGAAAGTCTTTCTCTCCCAGGGAAGCACACTTTTCCAGCTGGAGAAGACATCTGTCTTTGTAAGTCTGAGAGCACAGCTGCGAAGTGTCCAAGGGCCAATGTGGAATTTATTCCGGAGGAGCCTCGTTTTGAGATCTCTGCCTGTGGCTGGAAAGGGAGAAACTTCTGCTTAGATTTCAACGTCCCAGAGATTGTCTGGTGGTCTGAGGGAAATCGTTTAACCCCCTTGGCTTTCCCAGACTCTTACCTCACAGTTGTCTATGAGGCTGTGGGTTGCTTGTAGGGGCTGATTGCCGATTGCCACTAGGACCAGGAGAAGGTCACCAACCCTTTCAGTGTGGAGGTCCTCCATCTGGTCAGAAGGGCACAGTGGTCAGTTCTATCAGCCTGTGCCTTATACTGACAATGAGAACTGTCATGTTTTTTTTTTTTTTTAAAAAAAAAATTTATATTTGATTTCCTCCATGCAAAAGGCTGGGTTATCTTATAGAATCATTTTTGGGCAGGAAACTTAAGAGTTAAGGTACTCACCCAGTAATTCATGAATATTCTGTAATTTAGCCCTGTGGAGAGATGGTTTTTATATCAATATTCACATTATAATATAAATTATACCTTAGGACTATGCTAAATTGAGGGTAAGAGTGGCTGTATGTAAATCCCAGAGTCTTGGCACGTTATTCAAGACAGAAGCTGAGGCAAGTCACTTGGTTCTCCCCAGACTTACACATCCCACTTGTGACATAGGGGTAATCAAGGCACTCATGCCACATTGTGGCTTTGAAGGACAATGAGTGACACTGAGAACCATATATTGTTGGCAGAGTTTCCCTGTCCCAGCATCCCTCCCACATAACCACTCAGAAACTTAATATTAATTGTAAATGACCAGTCGGTAGCTCTGGTTCGTTACTGGCTGACTGGTACACTTTAAATTAACCCATATTTTGTACCTACCCTCTGCCACATGGTTCATGGCTTGTCACCTCAATGTGTCCTGTCCTCTGCATCTGGCTGATGACTCCCAAGACTCTGCCCTTCTTAACTAAGATGCCCTAGCATCCTAAGTTTGGTTGTCCTGACTATATTTCTGGCCTGGCTGTTGACCTGTTGGCTTTTTATTAAACCAATTTGAGTGCCAAATCTTTATAGTATACAAAAGGATTATTCCACAGCAACATACAAGAGATTGTGTATACACTGGCTTTTATGTAGTAAATTCCCAACATTGTGTCTTACTATATTTTGTATTCCAGTCTGTTGTACATGTTGCAGTGAGGACAAAGGACAGGTAAGTAATGTCTTCTTTTTCTAAAATGTGTATCTAAAGATATAAACTGTTACCTTTTTGACAAATCAGAAAAATATAAGGAAGAAAAAAAGAGGTGATTTGTAGACTTCCCGACTCAACAATTCCTTTTGAAAATGAAAGCAAACATGTTTCCTATTTCCAGGCTTGGAGATGTCAGAACACAGAGAAATGTATCTGATACAGGAAATGAGAAAGAGCTCTTTCAGTCCTGACTGATCCTGACTGATCTGGAACTCGCTCTGTGAACCAGGCTGGCGCTGAACTTTTAGTAATCCCCATGCTTCTACCGTCTTAGTGTTTAGATTCCATGAATGCGCCACCATGCCTGGAGCTTTTCGTGTTCCTTCAACAAAGCAATTCCTATTAACTGTCCATGATTATTTCTAGAAAACTCTCCACATTGCCACATAAAGACATATATTTTTGCTCACACATTGGTGTCATCGTAATGTGTGCCCTATTCCTAATGTTCACCTACCTCTCTGTCTGAGAGTTCTTTCCCCGAATGGATCCCTTTGATTCCCCTTAGTGCCCTCTTGGTATTCCATGAGAGAGGTGAATTCTAATTTCTTTGCTCTGTGATTGGTGACTCTGGGTCATTTGGTTTCTTTATAGTTTAACTGTTCTGCAGGGAGCAGCCCTTACACATGTAGAGAGCTTTTGTCAGTGTGCTCATTAGACTGGCCCCTAGCAGTGGGCTGGTTAGGTCATGCCTCTGGGTTGTGGTGGTTACATCATAGACCCTTTTATGCCAGTTCACACTTCTGAAGCTTTTTCCCATCTCCCTGGGAATCCTATAATTCGAAGTACTTTTAAAATTAAGCAATGACATTTAGCTCTGTGCTTTTTTGTTTCAAGTTTATTGTGCATAAGACCAAACATCTTTTCCTGTGTTTGTACATTTTGTTCTGCTCTAAACTGCATGTTTGTAAACGTCACCTGCTTCCTATTATGTTGTTCACATTTTCCCTTTTTAATATAATTTAAAAATATGTAATTTGAAGAAAAACAAAATTGTATGTAATTTTCATTGTAATTTTGAATTTTTAAAGAGTTATTAGGAAAAAGGGACCTGTTCTGCCTTTGTATCAGTTGGAAGAGAGGTCATGTTTTCCCTGGGGACCCGCAGGTTAGGACCCCGATGGACTATGAAGTATAGTCTTTCTCCACACCTCTTATGGTTTGAAATTGCCCATAACAGCTAATGCAGATAAATGCTATACGAATAATTGTCATGTTGCATAGTTCTTTGTATGTATTATTTATGACTGTATACTTTTCCTTTTTTGCATTTGCTTCCTGGTTAGTTGCTTCTGCACACACAAAGCCACGTCTGAAGCTGGAGATAAACAATGTTTACTCCATTCTACTATGCCAAGCCCAAGGCATGGGAGGCTGCTATGGAAACACAGTGCAGAAAAACCTCCACTCCAGCAGTGGAGACAGAAGTGCCGAAGAGGCCAGCGTAGAGTCAGTAACATCTGCTCTCACACAGTAGACAAAGTGGGTTCAACTGGGACACTCAGCATGAAGGGGTAAGCTGCCTGGAAGTGTTTGTGGAAAGGAAAGGCTCCATTTATCTTGTACGTCTATGTCACAGGAAACCTGGGCAGGAACTCAGGGGTGGAGCTTGGAGCAGCAACCATGGAGGGATGCATCTTACTGGCTTGCTCCCAGGCTCACATTCAGCCACCTTCCTTATACAGCCCAGGCTTCCCTGTTTAGGGTTAGGTGGGCTGGGCCTTTCTGCATCAGTTAACAACTGAGAAAATGCTTCATGTGTCCACAGGCTAATCTGATGGAGGCAGTTCTTGGTTCCCAGGTGGGTCAAGTTGACAGGAAAAGAAAAAAAAAAAGAAAAAAAACTACCTAAGCAGGACACCCTCTACTGGGACAGGGCCACATCCCTTGGAATTTATTTGGTAACTATTGGGCTGCAACCTGAAATAGCCTCTGTGTAGAAAAGCAGGGTGATTTTCTTTTCACGTCATACGTGCTGGTAGGTAAGGAAGCGCTTCAGATGCCCCCCCCCCACTTCTGCACCCTTCTTTACTTTCTCTCTTCCTGCATTAACTAAGAACCTGGGCTTTGCACAGCATCCCCATGGAAGGGTGAGCATCACCGCATCCCTCATGTCTGAACAGCCAGGGTTCCAGCCTGGAAACATGGAAACACAGGCTTTACGAGTAGTTTCATAACATCACTTGCTTTTGGCGTTGAGCTTTGGTTTCTTGCGTTCATATTCCTTTTGGCATGCCAGAGGTTCAGCACTCGGTAAGAAGAGTTAAGTGGTGAAAATGTGTAAGATAAACTCATAAAATTAGTCTTCTAAAACAGAAATTAGCTAAGTGAAAAAGCATAAAGTCAGCGCTGAGAAAGTAAAGCTAGTCGTTTATATCCACTGAAAATGGTTTTAATTTTTCTACAGTGTGAGAGCAGCAAGAGCGGCAGACCCCAAAACGTCAAGCCGTGTAATAAAACCAGGCACGCTGATTAAGGAGGAATGCTTGCTAAGTGTAGATCAAAATGATTTTCTCTCTTCAGGATGAACTCATTAGAAGGCTCAGGCAACAACCATATGGGTTACATTCAGACCAGCCAAGTGCTGAGGACAGAATTAAAATGGGAGCTGAGAGCCCTTCTCCTCAGGGGACCAAGCACCAGGAAGAGAACCCCGTAGCCATTGCCTGTGCAAGTTCATGGGACCTGAGGGAAACCATGGCCCCAAAGCCTCTTTTTCCCTTTCTTATCTTTCTGTGGCCGTGTTTAAAATAGACCTGGTCTTTCTGAGCTGGAGAGATGGCTCAGCCCTTAAAGGCTAGGCTCACAGCCAGAAGTGACTGGATTACCTGAAGTCCTTAGGAGTGAAGTTTGAATGGGAACTTTATAGGCAATCGTATTACTCAAGCTTCTACATGTTAGTTGTTTTAAATAAACATATTCTGAAAACTGGTTTTACTTTGTTGGCATCTTTATGATTGTGTCTACATGAGGATACTGGGCTTTGCTTATTTGGTCTCTAATGTCCTTCCATCTGCGCACCACAGTCAACGCTTGGGTTAAATTCTTAAACACGAAGCTGAGAATATTATAGCCTGATGAATCAGGCAGAACAACACACACACACACACACACACACACACACACACACCACACACACACACGCATGCACATATGCACACACGCATGCGCACACAGCACTCATACATGCACAACACTCACATAGCACTCATAAACACAGACACATATACACACAGATGCATAGACATAGTACTTATACACATAGCCACATATACACACACTCTGTGAAATCTGGATCACAGAGAAAGAGTTCTGACCCAGAATGGGAAATTCAGTGGCTTGAACCTGGTTGACTGGCTGCTCTGAACCTAATGAATTAGAACTCTTTCCCCCCTATTCCGGAATAGCCTTCTTCCTTGTCTAGTATAATAGTAGATTTTTCTGGTACTCTAATGGAATACATAGGGATGGATAATCAATAAATTAAATTTATTTTGCTTTGGTTCTGGAAGCCAGACATCCCAGGATAGCTCCATCTAGTGAGGGTCTCACACTATGTCAGAACAGCAGAAAAGAAGAAATAGCGGAAATGTGGAAGAAACAAAATGTGAGGTGGTTACGCTCTAACCACCTGATCTTGCCTTAGCACATACAGTCCCGTGAGAAAGACATCAGTCCCTGGCAACAACCCAATACTCTTTAAGTTCCTGCTACCTCTTACCGTGGCTGTACTGGGGCCTGAATTCAAACATGATCTATGGAGAGGATGTTTAATCTGATCATTGTGGAGTCTCCCTTTCTCTTCCAGACATATATGTGAATGTGAATGGCAGATATGGACGCCAGTTCTCAGCCTGTCACTGTTCTAATATCTAGACCACAGTGACCTGCCAGCTCCAGGGAAGGTATTTCTGCTGCCTGTGAGTCCAGGTCCGTGGGGTATTTGCCAGGTTGAGGACCTGTGAAGTCCTAGCTATCGTCACTCCCGAGGTCTGCCATATCACGTGGACCTGGCCATCTCTGCTCTTTCCAATCCTGAAAACATAAATTTTCTTCCTCTGAAGCCACGTGCACCCCCTTCTCTCTCAGCCTGATTATCCTCCAAGTTACTCTTGAACAAAAAGCCAATCAAGCAAAGAGGAGGAAAGATGGTGGGCGGTATAAACAGCTCTTTGTCTGCATGAGGAAATGAAAAGCAGACAATAAAAGGCAACGTGTCCATTAACAATAGAGTGTGTGCTCAGTCTTAGTCACCCCAGCGGGATGCCAGGAAGAGCCGTCCCCCTCCTTAGACACGGGCAGTGCAATGTGGGCCTCACGGAGGAGACACAGCAGCTGATAGCCAACAAAAAGCAACTGACAGCAAAATGAGACCATAAATCTGAAAAACTGAAACTGCTGGTGAATTCAATGAGAAATCGAGAGGATAGAACATCCTGTCAATGTCATTAATTGCTAAATTTAGAATCCATAATAGCTTCATTTGACAAGTTTGTATGTTAGATTTTTTTTCACTTTCTCAGAAAAAGTGAATACCTGTCTCAAGCAGCCACTTGCTTGCTGGGAAGATACAAAACAATCAATTATAAAGGACTTGTTCAATGATAAATTTCCAAAGACAAAATTATGAGAAGCCTTTTAATGTTTTCCCCAAATTAAAACTATATTTAATATGGAACCATAAGAATATTTCAGTGTGTTCGATATGCTGCCCTAGGATTCTAGTTCCTTGGCTTGCTGGGAGTGTCTTTCCACACAGATCAAGGGACCTCTTGTTTTGTAGAATAAATTCAGTTCTCTGGGCACGCACAATGAGTTCTGAGTCTATCAACGAAAGACACAGAACTCTATGTTTCTGAGCCCATCTTTCCTTCGAAGCTGCCTATGGTTGAGGCAGGAAATAGATCTGAGAATTGATATATCAGTGGGGACAGTGATAGACCACATACCAAAAGTTAGACTGTGGGACCTTCAGACATCAGCCTTAAGCTTGGAGATGTCCAGGCTATCCAGACATCAGAAAAACTACAAGTTACAACTGGGGCCAACACCATCCTAGCATGTTTTATCATTTCTTGAAGGACTCCCAGAACTCAGAAGAGTACTATTCTCACTGTGATTTAGTGAATACAGATTTCAGTCTAGTGATGTACACAGGCATGTTCCAGTGATGTACACAAACGTGTTCCACTGATGTACACAGGCATGTTCCAGTGATGTACACAGATGTGTTCCAGTTATGCACACAGGAATGTTCCAGTGATGTACACAGATGTGTTCCAGTTATGTACACAGGCATGTTCCAGTGATGTACATAGATGTGTTCCAGTGATGAACACAGGTATGTTCCTGTGATGTACACGCGTGTTCCAGGAGGGGTCTCTTTTTGTTTGGTCTCTCTTGCTGTAATAAAGACACCATGACTAAAAGCAACTTGGTGGTGGGGGGGGGAAGGGTTTATTTGGCATACCCATCTGGTCAGAGTTCATCATTGAGGGAAGCCAAGGTAGTAACTCAAGCAAGGCAAGAAACTGGAGGCAGGAACTGAAGCAGAGACCAAGGAGGAACGCTACTGACTTGCTCTCCATGGCTTGCTCAGTCTGCTTTCTTGTAGCATAGGATCTCCTGCTCAGGGGTGGTCCCATCCACAGTGGGCTGGGCCATCTTACATCAATAATATTCAAGAAAATACCACTCAAGCTTGTCTATAGACAATCTGAAGGAGACATTTCTTAGCTGGTTCCGAGTTTCTCATTTCTCTTCTCAAAGGACTCTAGCTTGTGTCAAGTGGACACACAACTGACAAGGACAGGACCCACAAATAAAGTTTTGGGATCCCCAGTGTTCGCCACCCTCCCGACCCACCAGGGTGCACTGCCACCCAGGAAACTTACTGAGCTGTGCACAGTGTCTATTAGGGTTCTGTCACGTAGACACAGCTGGTCTTTGTGGCACGGGCAGGTCCCCTTCTGAGTCATCTCACTGAGAAAACCTCAGGTATGGCCGAGAGCCCAGTTTGAGTGTCGGACACTCCTACCAGTTGAGAAAGCCCAGAGTTAGATGTTGCCTCCCAGGAACCAAGGACAAAGGCCAGCCTAAGTCTTTATACATACAAGTGTATCTAACTCAGCATGTTATGTATAATATTATTATATAATGTAATGTGAAATGGTGTATCTCTAGTATATATAGTAAATAAGATGTACTGAAATGCATTTAGATTTTCATTTTTCCTGTTATTAATACTAAAATTATTAGCATCCCCAAAGTGTAACCAACTTTTAAAAACCTTATAGCCCTCTGTCTTCGGGAACTTGAGCTAATTTCTTTCAAGCTCAGGTAAGGATCTTTGAAGGTATGCCACACAACACTAATCCCAAGTTCCTTTCTATTTTGGAAAAATGTATTAGTGTGCACCAACTACAAAACAATACGTTTCATTATGCTATTTCTACACATGGACCCTGTGTACCTTGAATATAGTCACCCTCACACACATTTTCCTTGTCCCGACCCCCACTATTTCCTGCCCCTTCTCTTACTGTCTCCCTTCTATCTTCATTTACTTTTAAAATAAGTTGGTTCTGCTCATGAAGGAAGACTGCAACATTTGTCCTTTTGAGTCTGGCTTATTCATTTAACACGACGATCTCCAGGTTCATCCATTTCTCCCCCTCTCAGATGCTATGGCTTCATTCTTCTTAACAGCTGAGCAGAGCTCCCTTGTTCCCTTCACAGGCACCGGCTCTCTTGATTTTCATGTCAGCTGTCCTTCCTTAGACATATTTTTTCTCTCTGGACATTTTAAAAGTATCTCACCTCAATAGCCTCTTTGCAGACAGTGAGCACAGAGTAAACCCATTAGTAACATCTCATCTCCTGTGAAACCCTGTGGTGCTGAACCTTGAATACAAGACGGGGGTCGCACATATCCTCTCAATAAACTCCCTTCTTTTTAGGCCTGCTTTTTCAGGAATTTGTTCCTGACTCAAACATCTGGGAAAGATGGGAAAATCTACCATGCATGGTAAACAAATGAACAAACAACCCCACCAGTTAATAAACAACCAAATCGAAAGCATTTTGCTCAACTGAGCAAGCTCACATTTCTTGGGGGTTAAAGGGCATCAGTAGCACAGACTTGGAGGAGCTGTCCAGGTCCTGGGCTGAGTTCAGGAAAGATGCTTTGGGTGGACAGGTATAATTGTCACAAATGTACGTTGCAGCTCTCCACACCTAGCTCTTGTTCTTTTGTTGTTTATTATCTATTTTGCTACCAAATGAGCCTCCGTGTCTGTTTTGTGGTCAGCCCTTCATCCAATGGCTATGACTCTGTAACCTTAAACAACAACAACAACAAAACCAATCTAGTAAACAGCAACAGCAACACCCCCAATTCCATTAAACTTATCATCTCAGGGGAGAGCTGACTCCTTTACCAGCTGTAACACTCAGGACAGTGGGTCTTGAGCCCCATCGGGGCAGCACAAGGGATTTGACCCCTGCTGACAGGGCTCAGGTAAGATGACCTAGAAAGTGAGCATGGGAAAAGAGGCCCCGCCCCTCACCTGCCATATGGCCATATGGGTGGAAGAGAGATGCCCTCCATCCCATCAACATCTGAGAAATGTGGGATAGCTGGCCCTGCCTGCCACCTGCTACAGCACTTGTGAGAGCAGTCGCTGCAGATCATGTGGATAGCACAATAGAGCCAACTCCACTGGCAGAGGTGTGGGTGAGCCAGCTCTTATATTGTGGGCATGGAAGAGCTGTTCCCATTACTCAGCTGTCATGTGGCGGCATGGGTAGGAGAGAGTTTGTGCCCCCTGCCCATCAACCTCGGAGCGGGCAGGAGGGAGAGGTGGTTCTGAGGTCATAAGAGTGGGAGAGCTGGTCTTGCCTCTTGTCTGCTGTGGCTCTCAGGGCCCTGTACCACACTTAGACAATACAGTAGAGCTTGCTCTGCAGGGAAACCTGTCTCTGAAGTCACGAGGGCAGGAGAGTTGACCCTGCCCCTGCTCATCACTGTAACAGGTGTCCTCCCCAAGGCAATGCAGGAGAGGGTCCCTTGGTGGTGAGGGAGAGCAGGCAGGATGACCAACCCTGCAACTACCCAAACCCAGAACCGGGATTATGGGTTGGTTCACCCCAATGTCTACCCAGTCTGTGATCTGTGGAGCATGTGAAGGAACTGGTTCTGCACAAAGCTGCAGGATCTTCATGACACAGGGCAGCAGCAGGATAATCAGAAGGAGTCCCATTGAGGGTCTAGCATTGATAGAGCAGAAGAAACCAGAGGCCTTGAACCACAACAATGACTCTCTGCAATAAACACTTGCAAGTAAATATATTTGGACAAAAGTGTTTGCTGCGTGACTCACTGTGTCACATTATAGCTTCTGTGATGAGATTTTTTCCTCCTTTTTTCTCTTAAATTTTATCGGGGAGGGGACTAAAAGGCAGAAGGTGGATACACAGTGTTGGAAAATGATACTGAGATGTATGATGTGAAAGACACAAGGAAGAAATAAGAAAGTTAAAAAATTTACCGTCTTAGACTTGGCATGGTGATGTGTGCCTTGAATTCCACTCTGGAGGTACAGGCAGGTGGAACTTTGAGAGCTAGTGGCCAGCCTGGTTTACATGGTGAGTTCTAGGATAGCCAGGGATACACAGTGAGACTGCCTCAAAAACCCTAGATAAACAAATAAATACTAACCATCTTAACCATTTAAGTGCAAAGTTCAGTAGTGTTAGGAACATCTTCTGAGGGCTTCTCATCTTACAATGCTGTAGCTGCCAGGAAGCATAGGTTCTTGCCTGGATCTGACCCCTATAGAATCCTTCTTCAGGTTCTGTTTCTGTAAGTTTGACTGGAAGCTTGCATGAGTAGATCATAAAGTGCTTGTCTGGTTATCACTGGCTTATTTTACCTGGCATCTTTAGGACTCTTCCATGCTACGGCATGTGATGTGATTGCTTTCTTGTTCTTCATTTTTCTTTTCCTGGAGATAAAGTTGTGCTACATACATACATACATACATACATACATACATACATACATAGTGCAGGACTTGAACCTTCCTACTGCCCTGCCTCAGTCTCCCTAATGCTGGAATTACAGGAATATACCACAAAACCTGGCTAGGATCTCATACTTTTTCAGAGCTATATGAAGTTTCAATATATGCTAATGTAGTTTTTCTTTAATATATAATACATTATGATTTATATGTGTTATATAATACATTACACATAAATATACTTAAAATTAACATCTGTTCTTTTAAAAATCAGTTTGTTGAGATAAATTTTATGTTATTTTATCTTCTCATCAAGGACATTAACTTAATGTGCTTAAGTTGACAATTTGTCATGCAATTAGTATCTTCAATACTTAAAAATTAAATTCTTATTTATTTTATTTTTTCATATTATAATATAATTAACAAAATTTCTCTCTTCCCTTGCCTCTCCCCAAATCTCCCATGTGCCATTCCCTCCTCTCCTTCAAATTCATGGTCTCTTTTTTTCTGTTGCTAATTATTACTAAAAGCCAGTCCCAATTAAATGTTTTCCTTTATAAGAGTCGCTGTGACATGGTGTCTCTTCACAGCAATAGGAACCCTAGTATAACAGAAGTGGATACCAGCCAGGGATGGTGGTATTGTGATAGGCCTGACCATGCTTTTGTTTGGAGAAATGTGGACTTTGGGACTGTGGAATGGGAAAGCAGTTGAACACTTTAAGTGGGGGCTTAGTTGACCATTCTAGTAGGAACATGGAAGGCAGTTGTGCTGAGGGTAATTTCAATTGTAGGGACCTGGCTCAAAAGGTTTCAGAGAAGAATAATAATATGTGGCCTAGAGATTGTGCTTGTGACATTTTGATAAAGAATTTGACTTCTTTTTGTCCTTTTCTGAAAAGTCTGCCTGAGGCTAAAGTGAAGAGATTTGGATTAATTCCATTGGCAGAGGAAATATCAAAACAGCCTAGTATTGACTCTATTGTGATTACTAGTGTTCACTCCTATGAATATGTATAATGAAGAGGAGCAGGATGAGCAAGAAAGAATACAAAATGTGCAGTTCAAGGAGAAAAAGGGGCACCAGGAAGTGGATGAAACTAAATCCTGTGTTCAAGGAGATAAACAGATTAAAGGAAATCTTGATGTTAAATGGAATAAAGGAAGTGGAGACTTCAGGGTAAGATCTCACTCAGCTAACCTTCCAACTTGTAAAAAGGAATTAAAGAAAAGCTTAGAGTTGGGTGTGTGGTGCACACCCTTAATCCTAGCACTCCAAAGACAGAGGCTGTCAGATCTCTGAGTTTGAGGCCAGCCTGGTCTGCAGAGCATGTTCCAGGACAGTCAAACCTTGGAAGTGAAGGCTACCATCAAAATCAGAAAGCTGTAGAAGATGTAGTTGAATGAGAGGGCCATGTTCCAGAAGCAACAAGTGGCAGAACTCGGCAGCTTTTGTCACATTCTGACTTCAGAGTCAAGGATAGAAAAAGGGGTAATGGAATCATTGCCTTTGACAAGAAAGGCTACAGAGGACAGTGTTAGCATTCAGGCACACCTTGGCTTTGCCCCCTGGGCACAGTTATCCCTTCGTTCATGGCAACAGTTTCACTGTATGGTGTCCAATGGTCTCTTTAAGAGACAAACTCCACCCACTCTTCCCACAGAGGTCTTTCTCCTCTTCCCTCGCCTCTCTATCCCCCCCCTTTCTTTTTCTCTCTGTTTCTCTCCCTTCCCTCCTTTTGCCCTACCTCCCAATATCCTCTTCTCAAATAAACTCCACACTCAAACTCTTTCTGAATAGCACACTTGGTCACCCACCATGGTTTGAGCTTGTCTTTTTTACACTGTGTCTTACAATGATGCTGTCTACTTCACATATGAAAGAATGTGTGAATGGTGTGGCCACATAGATGTGATTCTGTTCTAAACGTATGTTTTACGCACCCTGCTTCTCTGTCCCATGACTGTTCTAAAAACACGTGGTTTCTCAGTGCCTTGCAACATGTAGGCAGGCACCATCTTGACCAATGGCAGGTCAGATGACATCACTGCCATCTTTGCTATGTGTGACAGATGGCCAGCTGCTCCATCAAAGACCCCAGAAGGATATATTACCTAAGTAAACATGAAGTGCATTGTAAACAACTTTCAAAATTCTAGAATTTACAGAGACATCTCACTGCCTGGACAGTCACCCAAAGTTTTTCTATAATATTGGGGCATCCATCTTCAGTCTACAGTCCTATAATATCTGGAAGTTTTCCATAAAGCAGGGAATTTGAAAGACTGTTTCATGTATATTGGCAGTTTGTCAGTCAATTTCTTCTCTATCCTACAGAATGTTTGGCAGACTTTTTTGTGAAGCAGGAACCCTGAAGGTCTGTCTCACCTTCTTCTGACAAGTTCAGCAGTCAGTTTTCTGTGAGTCCTGCATGTCCAGTTCATACAATATACCGTCAAGCAGTCCAAGTAAGAGAAGTTTCTTGCTCAAATGGCTAGAAAGCTTCATAAGGAGCCTCTTCAATGTCCATCATCCTCTTGAAGTAATTGGTGCTGCCAGAAGCAGACATGTCTCACTGTCAAGAAAAGTCTAAGTTCTTAAAACATTTTAAATGCCATATTTTGAGGCCTTTGAAGTGTTAAAGATTATCTATGTAACTGAAATTTATCTCTGTATATCTAAAAACACCCAACTACCTAATTGAAAGCTTTATTATAGATGACTATCTATTAATCTGTATTTCTTAACTATACATTGTACTTTTAAGTGAACTACAAAACACAATATCTTAAACAAGAACAGAAATTCATATGCACAGTGTAGCAAAATCAACCTTAAATTTGCATCAATAGACCAAGATTCATACCAATGCAAAATATTCATCTCCATATCATATCCTCCTTATTTGTTTTTCGAAATTTACTGTAACCATAAAACATTTATCACCAACCCTTTAAAGTGAAAATAAACACACATAAGCAATCATTTTGGGAATTTGGGCATAGTTTTCTCCAAACTTCTTCCTGCTGTTTGTTGGGTGAAGTATTCTTAGGGTTCATGGAGACCTTTTTGGGGAGAGGCTTTTGTTCATTCAGAACACATTAACCTGGAAGGAATCCACAGGTTCCCATCTCTGTGAAAACAAAAACAGGACCTCTTTTCCAAAGTAACATATCCTTAGACCCAAATTTTGAATCAAGATCCCTTTATGTGGATTTAGTTCAGCAGCTCCCACAATGTCTCTCTGCAGTTAGCTCATTAACGGTCAAAAAAATTCAAAGAAAACACAATAATAATATGTAAAGGGAGACTGCTCATTCATTTTCCAGCTGCCCAGACCTGAATAATCACACAAGAACTTCCTTAATTACCTCAGTATTTGGCCAATACTGTAGGTGTATTTCTAGCTAGCTCTTACATCTTAAATTAATCCATTTCTATTAATCTGTATATCATCATGAAGCTATGGCCTACCAGTAAGTTTCCAGCATATTTCTCCTTTGGCACCTACATGACATCTGATTGACTCCTCTTTCTTTCTCCCTGAATTCAGTTTAGTTTTCCCACCTATCTATATTCTTCCCTGCCATAGGCCAAAGGAGCTTCTTTATCAACCAATGGTAATAAAACATATTCACAGCATCCAGAGGGAAATCCCACATCAGAGGCCTAGAGAGGCCACTGTGTGAAGGTGAAGCCTGGACTGCCTTGGAGACCTCAAACTGTCTGAGATGCCAAAGCCAGATGATACCTAACTAGGAAAGCTTCTAACAGAGAGTAGACCACGCCCAATAGAAAGAAGTATGTTGTAGTTAACAAAGTTGAAATGATTTGGGCATCTGTGCTGTAGAGCACTTTAACACCAAACATGGAAGTGCAGATTTAGGAGTTTACCCAGCTGGTTTCAATCTTTCTTTGGTCTAGTATTTCCTCACTATGCTCTCTTTTGGAATTGTAATGCATATACTATGCCATTATATGTTGGAAGTATGCGGTCTGTTTTTTGATTTTGATTTTTACAGGGGTTACAGTTAGGAGATTGCATGAGTCTCAGAAGAGACTTTCAACTTTGGACTTTAAAACATTGTTGAAACTATGCTAGATTATGGTGACTTTTGAAGTTTGACTAAATGCATTTCTGCATTATTTTATCACTAAAAGACTTTGCAGGCCAGGGAGTAGAATGTGGTAGTTTGAATAAGAATGGCCCTATAGGGCCACAGAGAGTGACATTACTAGGCAGTGTGGCCTTGTTGGAGTGGGTGTGGCTTTTTGGAGGTAGTGTGGCCCACAGGCCTATAGGGAGTGGCACTGTTAGGAGATGTGGCCTTTTTTGGAGGAATTGCATCTTTGGGAGCTTGCTTTGAGGTCTTAGATGCTCAAGTCATGCCCATTGTTGCAGTCTTTCCCTGAGGCATGCAGATCCAGATGCAGATCTCTCAGGTACCTCTCCAGCATCGTGACTGTGTACCACCGCACTTCTAGCCATGATGGCAATGGAACAAAACTCTGAACTGTAAGCCAACCCCAATTAAATATTTTCCTTTATAAGAGCTGCCAAGGTCATGGTGTCTCTTCAAAGCAATAGAAACCCTAACTAAGACACATATTTTTCCCAAATATAATGTGTTTTGTCTGTATAATGCTACTCTTATGCACATTTTCAGAGATGACCATTTTACACTAGACAACCAATTAGTGCACTTTTTCCTGAGGAAGCCCACCTCTCCCACTCCCAGCTTTCCTCTTTGTCTATCGTTCTTTGTGTAGGGTTGAGGCCTCACAGGCTTTTCACTGTTTACTTCAGCATATCCATTAGTATTGTTCTTGTTCAGTCCATTTGGGAAGTCATACTGGTGAAACTTTATGGGTGTCACTTCTGATATTGCTGGCCTTTCTCTCCTCCAGCATGAACACTTGGTGAATTATTAATTCGGTGGGGTCCCTTGTCTTGGGAATTTGGTAGCTGAAAAGAACAACACAGTGTGTCTTTTTATAGGTTTTCCTCTCCTTCCAGGCAGCTGCATAACCTACTGGAGGTGAAGATGAATACTGTCTCTGCCCAAGTTCACTCACTAGGCCCTTTTCAGTAATAAATCAAGTGAAATCACGATATGAAAAGTGGATTCTTTTTCTTTCTTTGATTCTTTTTTTTAAATTGAATTTATTCATTTATTTTACACCCTGAACAAAGTCTCCCTTCCTTTCTGTCCTCCCATTCCTGCACTCCCATGCCTAATCCTTTCCTCCTCTGTTTCTGTTCAGAGAGTGGTAGGCTTCCATGGGTGTCAACAAAGCATGGCATCTTAAGTTACTGTAGAAATAGCTCCCGCCTCTGTATTAAGGCTGGAAAAGGCAACCCAGTATGAGGAATAAGTTCCTAAAAGCCAGCCAAAGTATCAGGGACAGGCCCTGCTACCATTTCTAGGAGACCCACAAGTAGACTAAGCTATATAACTGTCACACATATGTGGAGTGCTAAGGCTGGTTCCATATAAGCTCCCCAGTTGTTGGTCCAGAGTCTGTGAGACCCTATGAACCTGGGTTAGTTGTTCCTGTGGGTTCCCTTGTGATGATCTTGACCCACTGTACAATCCTTTCTTCCTCTCTTAAACAGGATTCCCAAAGCTCAGCCAAGTGCTTGGCTGTAGGTCTCTGCATCTGTTTCCATCTGTTGCTGGGTGAAGGCGCTCTGATAACAATGAAGATAGTCACCAATCTGATTACAGGAGATGGCCAGTTCAAGCTAACTATCCACTATTGCTAGGGGTCTTAGTTGGGGTCATCATTGGAGATTCTTGAGTGTTTCTTGCACCAGGTTTCTACCTGACCCCCAAGTGTCCCCCATATCAAGACACCTCTTTCAGTACTCTTTCCCTCATCCACCCCCTAACCCAATACCTCATGTTCCTAGCTTCACCCACCCCCAGTCCGTCAAGGAGATCTCTTCTATTTCCACTTCTTTGGCAAATTGATGCCTCATTTGTGTATCCTTCTTATTAGCTAACCCCTCTGGGACTGTGGATTGTGTCCTGGTTATCTTTTATTTTGCAGCTAATACCCATTTATGAGTGAGTACATCAAATAGCTAAGAAACACTTAATGTTCAACATCCTTAGCCATCAGGGAAATGCAAATAAAAATGATTCTGTGATTTCAACTTACACCAGTCAGAATGCTTAAAATCAAAGACATTAATGACAGCTTATGCTGGAAAGGACACGGAGCAAGGGGAACACTCCTCCATTGATGGTGGGAGTGCAAACTTGTACAGCCACTTTGAAAATAAAAATTCAAATCTCTCAGAAAATTGGAGATCAATTTTCAAGACTTAACAATACCATTCTTGGGCATAGACCCAAAGGATGGTCAATCAACAAGGACACTTTCTTAACTATGTTCATAGCAGTGTTATTCATAATAGCCAGAACCTAGAAACAAACTATATGCCCCTCAATGGAAGAATGGATAAAGAAAATGTGGTTCATATACACAATGGAGTATTACTCAGTGGTTAAAAACAATGACATCAGAAAATTTGAAGGCAAATGGATGGAACTAGAAAAAGTCACCCTGAGTAAGGTAACCTAGACCCAGAAAAAAACTGGGTTCTTGATGATGACAGAGTCATTTTCATTTCAGGTGACCAGTAACTTGGAGGGAAGGAGCCTAGAAATTAGTAGCCATCAAAGTCACCCTGGGCTAGTAGCCTCAGGGTTCTTTGTCATATGTGAACTAAAGAATGAATTTGATGAGTAATACAGGGATACTTGGAAAAGAATTTATTATAGGCTCATGGATAAGAACCTCGGAGTTGGAAAATGAAAAGAGCTCACCAGAAAAAGGCTGCCACCCATAGTCATTGTCTGGGAGTTTATAAGACTTTTTTGGGTTAAGGCATTTGGGTGAGCTGCTCAGTTCAGTTGAGCATTGTGAAAGGTGTTTGGTGATTTGAATAAGAATGTCCCCCACAGCCTCATATATCTGAATGCTTTGTATAGAGGGAGAAGCATTATTTGAGAAGGAATAGGGGATATGGCGTTGTCAAGATAAGTGTAGCCTTGTTGGAGGAAGGGGTCACTGAGGGTGGGCTAGAGGTTTAAAAAGACCCCATCTCTCTCTTGGCCTATGCACCAGGATGTAGCTATCAGTTACTTCCCCTTGGTATCCATGCTCCTTTTCATGATGAAAATGGACTAAGATCCTGAAACTGTAAAAAAGCCCCCCCCCATTAAATGCAGGGGAAGAAGGAGAAACAGGAGGAGCAGGGGGAGCAAGGGGAGCAGAAGAAGCAAGGGGAACAGGGAGGGCAGAAGAAGCAGGAGGAGCAGGAGTAACATGGGGAGCAGGAGGCGCAGGTCTCTCTCCAACAGGTATCCAACTTTAAGGTTATATAACATAACCACCAAGACTAGGCATCAGAAGCCCCCTTTGAGTTGTTAGTCATGAGAACCTAATTTTCTAGGCCTCTAGCAACTTAAGCTACTGGTCACCTGAAACGACCACTTTATCAACATTTATAATCTAACTACATTCTAAATACTTATCATTATACCCACAGATAAGTGTAGTTCTCACCTTTCATTAAAGAGATGTCTCCTTACAATAGACAGACTATTACAGACAACCAAAACATACAGACACTGTATTTGTGTACTTAGGAACACACACACACACACACACACATTTAAATATGTCTATATGTAACAACAACAACAAAAGAGACCATAAGTTTGAAAGTAAAGAGATACATGGGAGAGGCTGGGGTGGGGAGTGGAGAAAGTATGCAATTATACTCACAAAACAGTAATTAATATAATAAAAAAGGAAGCTCTGTGGTGGGGTGATCTTTTTGTACACTGTGAAGATGTGTTTCTGCTAAGGCACCTTCTGACTGGTTTAACAAAGAGTTGAACAGTCAATAGTTAGGCAGGATTGGGTAGGTGGAACTTCGACAATGGGAACTCTGGGAAGGAATCAGAGAGGTGGAGATCGAGAGCCAGACCTGGAGGAAGCTGGATGTACAGTATGGGAGAGGTAATGACCCACATGGCAGAATGTAGATTCACATAAACAGGTTATTTTAAGTTTTAAGAGCTAATTGGGAATGAGCCTAAGCTAAGGCCAAGATTTCATAATTAATCAGAAGTCTCCACGTCATTATTTGGGAGCTGGGAATCCAAAAAAAGTCTGATTACAAAGGTCCTTTTTTGGAGTGTGTGTGTGGAGTTCTTTTCTTCAAACACATGTATCTGAGAACACAGATCCCCTCTTTCCAGTATTGTCTGAAGCTTGGGTGACAGCTGAAATTTTAAATGTACAGTTGAAATGTGTTTAGTTTTATACAGCCCTACAAACATGAAAGCATTTATACCTTTGGAATGAAATTAGTCTTGCCTTTGATCCTCAATAGGAGAGCATATTTAGCATCCTTCACTAGTCTGGGAAAAATCTAGAGACTGATAAACCAGGAAAGGTTTTTAGAGCAGGGAGAGGATGGGCACATGTTCGTCCTGCATCTAAAGAATGCCATCTTAGAACTTAAGAAAGAAACTTGGAGTCATTTTCTGGGTTTGTTCAGAGAAGGTAGAGATTGACCATTCCTCTTGTACTACTCAGCTGAAGTAAAATTGCTTTGGAGTTGTTAATGTTGCCTTTAGTGTTTGTTTAATTTCTGTAAGTTCATACTGATTTCTGCCAAATTCTCTTTTTGCAGGAGATACAAAATTTTATTAGTAATTTTTCTCAAGGTTTCTTTTTTGCATTGGGTTTATTTTATTTTTGTTTCTGTTGCTGCTGCCAATTTTGGTTTCCTGAAAACCAAGTAATTTTGGGAAAATTAAGAAAACTTTGCTCTCTCTGGAAAGACAGAGCTGCTGCGAGCTGCCATTGTGCCCTCCTGCCTGGCATCTCACAGTGGGGAAATAGCCCACAGACTGTGTGTGGGCACTCTCCAGAGTGGCCAGGGCCCAAGAAAGGCAGCAGGCTCTGAAGGCAGGGGCTTGTCTGGGGTAGTTGTCACCAGAATCTGGCCCACAGCTATTAGTCTGAACCCAGCTGATCTTGAGAGTCTTATAAAATAACACAGGGGTTATATTTCAGTTTTATTAAGACAACAAAGAATGAGAAGGGAATGGATTTCTCCTATGAAATGGGGAATTACATGCTGTTTACAGATAATATCTGATGGGTGTATTACAAAGTGTGATCTGGAAGAACAACTCAGGGTGATGCTTTGGCCTACAATAAGACTTGCACTCTCTAGCAGGCTCATAGGAGCAAGACGTAGATCCTTCTGGAGTTGGATCCTCTTAGAACTTAATGCATCTTTTAAAACCACTTCTGCCAATACGAGAGGCCCTGTCTTTGGACAGAGAGAACTGCAGTCCTGTGAAGGGTCTCCCTCTCTGTGAGTGAATCCTCTTTGGGGTTGGTTGTCTTGGTTGTTCTTCACCCCTCCCCTGCCCTTATTCCACCACCCGTTCTGTATTTACAGTCCTCATCCAAGCCTCCACCAGGGATTGTGCAGACTCCTTAGACCAGTGGTTCTCAACCTGTGGGTCATGACCCCTTGGGTCTGAAACAACCCTTTCAAGGTGTCGCATATCAGCTATCGTGCATATCAGATATTTGCATTGAGAATCATGGAGGTAGCAAAATTACGGCTATGAAGTAACAATGGAAATAATTTTATGGTTGGGGGTCACCACAACAAGAGGAAGATAGAAAACCCCTGCTTTAGGCCCTCAGTTTGCTGTGTTCCAAACTTTTAAGTTCCAAGCTACCACAAAAATTCCTAAGGAGATATTGTGCTTTTGAACTGTACCCAGACATTCTCTTCTGTTGATGAAATCACTTTCAAATTCCCTTCAGCCATTGCTGTTTGGAGCTTCCATCTTCACTAATGACAATAATTTCCTGCTTTAGGAGACAGGCGAGTTAGCAGTGCTCAGATTCCTAGACACACTTGGCTGGCACTTGCTCCTAATATGTTAGCTCTCACCCTCCTTTCGGCTCCCATTAAGCAGTGCTCTTCCGTAAACACCTCAGTTTCCTTTATGGTTTGATTATGGCGTTGACTCTCAGCCTTTGTCGACTCTGCTGTTTCTGGATTTGTAGTCTTGGGGAGGGGTTTCTGTAAATTAGGTCTTTGGTTTTTGAGCTGACTTTTGGTTTTAGAGCATGCTAAGAGAGTAGATGGCAAGAGGAGGAGGAAGGGACTTACCACTTGACAGTCACATAATGTGTGACCCTATCATCATTTCCCCAGTTGTTCAGGTCAGAGCCAGGGCCCTGCCAGTCCCTCGTCTTAGCCATCTACCCCTAGCAATTGAGATATTTAATCTCAACGGTTAATTTGATAAATTTTAACTCAAACTTGGAGTTTTAAAATGCCTCTGAGCATGCCTGTGGGGGATTGTCTTGATTAGGTTTTTCAAAGTCAGGAGATCCCCTACTGTGGATGGCATCATTCCTTAGGCTGGGATCCTAGAGAATGGGAACAGCACACAAACATTTACCTTCTGTTGCTTCTGACTGAATGTGATGTGACTAGTTTCACTGTCTGGCCGCTCTGACTTCTCCACCGTGGTGATGCCCTGAACTGGAAACCAAAATAAACTCCATTTACTGTAAGATGATTTTTAAATGTCCTTTTCAAGGACATTTTATCTTAGCAACTGGAAAGGTAGTTAAGTGGTTGAAGGGTATGCATGGCTGAGCAGTCCTGGTCAAGGTGTGGTCCTGACTAGTATCATTGTCTGAGTTCTAGTCTTTCCTGGAAGGTGATCTAACAGGTTGTAAGAAATTGTGAAATCTCCCAGAGACTAACTACTTGTGAGGCTGGCATTAGCCTCCCAGTCTTTTTCTTCTCCCTGAATGAAAGTCTTGGGAAAGTTCCAGTAAATCCATTGTCTCCACAGCCTGATAGCCAAAGGGAGGAGCAGAAGTGTCTCCCCAGTTTCTTCACTGCTGTCATACCAGTTCCAAGAGGCCTGACAATGGTGTGTTTCTCTATAAATGGAAGGGTCTGCAGCATCTCCAACCACAGGAGGCACGAGGCTTAGGTGTGTGGGCAGCCAGTTGGCAGAGACCCACCTCCCATGGTCAGAGTCAGTGGGAGCCTGCTGAAGAGTGAGCCTGGGTACCTGGAGGGTGTGTGTGTGTGAGAGAGAACTGAGGAAATGGCGGATGAAAGAAACTGAAACATGGTGTGGAAGAATTGTCTGTATTCTGTCAATCATGTTTTAAATAAACGTTGATTGGCCAGGCAGGAAGTATAAGTGGGTCAACAAGACAGGAAGTAGAGGTGGGGCTATAAGAACAGAATTCTGGGAAGGAGGAAGCCCAGTCCTCCCAGTCCTGCACTGAAGAAGCAAGATGTAATCTATATGGCTGAGAAAGGTACCGAGCCATGTGGCTAACATAGATAAGAATAATGGGTTAATATAAGCCACAAGAGCTAATAAGAAGACTGAGCTAATGGGCCAATCAGTTTTTTTTTTTCTTTTGGTTTTTCGAGACAGGGTTTCCCTATAGATTCTAGAGCCTGTCCTGGAACTAGCTCTTATAGATCAGGCTGGTCTCGAACTCAGAGTGGGCCAATCAGTTTTATAACTTATGGAGCTCTCTGTGTAATTTTCTTTGGGGCTTGCAGGCTGTGGGCTACTGGGAAGGACATAAACCCAAACAAGCAGGCCCCTTCATGTTACAGAGACAGAGACACAGGAGAGATCCAAGAGGCCTGTTGGTCTATGCCAAACAGCCCAGAGTTTATTTTAGAACTTGCTTTTGTACAGAGTAAAGGCAGAATGCAGGACAAAGAGCAGTACAGTCAGTTAACCACCTCCCTGCACTGTCCATGGAAGAAAGTGCAAGCATGTCCACTATTTATCACGTGAGTCCTGCAAGCAATTTCTTATTCTATCTAGATAATGCCTTCAACTGACATTTACCATCCTGTGTCTTAGTAGATAATGTGTTATTTCCTGTGAGCTTAATCAGAACTTTATCACAGCTCTCAAAGAGACTGAAACACACAAGGTTGAATTCGAATGATTTATAAGTCAGAATGGACTCCTGATTGAAACTGAGTCACTTGTGGGCAATCACAAGAGTCCAGATTGCAAAGTGCTCCTTCATTATAAGACAGCATTAGCTGGACTCAATTCTCTTTGTTCAAGACTGCAATTTAGGAGACAGTGTTTTACTAGCTTCTAGAGGGTTCTAGCAGATCTGGGATAGTGTTCCATGCAGTTACTCTCTCTGTATATCATCTTCAGTTTGGTATTTGATTTTCTTTACTCGTCCAGTTCTCTGCATTAACATTTTTCCATTAAATTATTCTGGGCTCTACCAGATGAGACAGAGTAAACCCCCCAGACTGCCTTCCACAAAGACTCTAGACCCAGCATGGCTCACAGTTGAACCACCATGATTTAACAGAGTCTACAGAAAACTGAGAATTTAGCATAGCTGGAAAATTCTTGTCACAGTAAAGGTGAAGGTGGAGGTGGTGGTGGTGAGGGAAGTGGTAGTGGTGGTGGAGGTGGTGATGGTGAAGGTGGCGGAGGTGATGGTAGAGGTGGTGGTGAGGTGAGGATGGAGGTGGTGGTGGTATAGGTGGTAGTGGTGGAGGTGTGTCACTGGTTTTATGATTCTTGTTAGGAGCTCTTCCTAAGCTTCTTGTTGCCCTGTCAAGTTCTCCAGATGTCATTCAAGTCTGATTTCCCTAATGATATACCCAAAATGCCCCCATATTATTTATAGTCCAATTTATATGTCTGCTGCTTAAGAACCTAAGTCCCAAATATATGAAGCTGCACCGAAAGGTTAGCTGCAAGCTGGAGAAGTGGCACAATGGCTCAAGTGCTCTGTATGAACGCAAGAGGGTCTGAGTTAAGGTCCCCAGAGTCAGCATAAGAACCAGGCACAAGGGCTGGAGAGATGGCTCAGAGGTTAAGAGCATTGCCTGCTCTTCCAAAGGTCCTGAGTTCAACTCCCAGCAACCACATGGTGGCTCACAACCATCTGTAATGGGGTCTGGTGCCCTCTTCTGGCCTGCAGAAATACACACAGACAGAATATTGTATACGTAATAAATAAATAAATAAATATTTTTTTTTAAAAGAACCAAGCACAACGTGGGCACACTTAGCCACAGGACTATCCAGTTGAAACAGTAAGTTCCAGATTTAGTGAGATACCCATTTTCAAAATCTAATATGGAGATAAAGATATCTGACATCAAACTGTCCTACATATGCATACACACAGGCAAGTGCACCTGTACATACATGTACACATGTAGTAGGAGGCCACTTGTTTGTTTCCTGGCTGTCCAGACTCCCAAAATAACCACACAAGAAATGTATTAATTAAATCACTGCTTGGCCCATTAGCTCTAACTTCTTATTGACTAGCTCTTAGATATTAATTTAGCCCATTTCTATTAATCTGTGTATTGCCAGGTGGCTGTGGCTTACCTGGTAAAGTTTTGTCCAGCATCTGTCTCTGGAGGGACTACATGGCTTCTATCTCACTCTGCCACCTTTCGCCCAGCATACAGCTTAGTTTTCCCTGCCTAGCTCTACTCTACCCTATCAGGCCAAGCCCATTTTCTTTATTAATTAACCAATCATATTCATAGCATACAGAGGAGAATCCCACATCACCTCCCCTTTTCTGTTTAAATAAAAAGGAAGGTTTTAACTTTAACATAGTAGAATTACATATAACAAAAGTTATCAAACAAGAATTATAGTTATAGTATTTATATCTACTTTATCTTTTATCATATCCAAGGAAAACTATAATTATAATTATGTTCTTCAACCCTATCAAAGATTACAGAAGGATATAATATTATCTAAGTAAATTGGAAGTGCATTGTAAACAACTCCCAAAATTCTAGAATTGACAGATACTTCTTGCTGCCTGGAAAATCACCCAAAGTTCTTTTGCGTTGTTCAGCCTCAGGCCAATAGTATTCAGCAGACATTTCTAAGAAGCAGGAAATTTCAAAGACAGTTCCACCTATATTAGCAGTTTGTCAGTCACTTTCTTTTGTGTCCTGCAGAATGTCTAGCAGATTTTTTCATGAAGCAGGAACCCCCTAAGGACTATCTCACCTTTCCTAGGCAGCTTCAGCAGTTAACTCTCCATGGGTCCTACATGTCCAGCTCACACAGCATAACATTAAGCAGTCCAGGCAATAACAATTTTTTTGCCCAAATGGCTAACCAACACCATAAGGAGCTTCTTTAGTGTCCAACATCCTCTTGAAGTAATTGGCAATGCCAGGAGCAGATGTGTCTCACTGTCATGAAAAGTCCTAAGTTCTTAAAACATTTTAAATGTCATATTCTATAATCTTTGAAAGGTTTGAAGAATGCCTATCTATCTGAAATACATCTCTGTACATCTAGAAAATCTAACTAATATGACTATAAGCTTGACTATTATAGATGATTATCTATTAATCTATATTTATTAATTATACATTACATTTTTAAATGATCTGCACAAAAACAATATCTTAATCAAGAACAAAATATTCAATAACAAAATTGACTTTAAATTTGTATCAATAAACCAAGATCCATACCAATGCAAAGTATTCATCTATATAGCATATCCCCCTTTAAATGTAAACAGACATTTATAAACAATATTTGAGAATTTGGGTGGAGTTCTTCTCCAAACTGCTTTCTGCTGTTTATTGGGCAAAGTAATTTTTGGGGTGTTCACAGTGACCTTTCGGGGAAGGGGTCTTGTACCTTTTTACAAGGTTCTAGCCAGAAGTCCAAATAGAAACCTCAGAAAAACCCTACCAAATACTCAGAGACTATTTGCAATTATATCAGACAGTAATCTAGAAACTTAACCATCATTTTGCTTTCACAGGATCCCATAGAAAGAACATTGCACCCATGACAGCTGGAAGTAATTCTAGAAGACAACGTCCCTTTCCCAACAAAGTTTGTCCTCAGGGTTAGGAACACCAGTTAGGAGTTGATTATAATTGGCATAGAGTTGGGGGGGGAATTATGTAGGCTCAGGGATCTCTTTGAAAAGAAAAGGAAATTGGGTGGGATAATAGATTAGTGTGAGCTTACTCATACTAATAATAATAGTGAATAATAGAGTGAATACTGGTGAGCTATTATTTATAGGCAATTTACATTGGTATAAATTCTTGTATATTCATATAAACTTATATTGAATATGTTCCTATTTTTATCTACAATATTTGTATACCTAGGTAAAGTTATTTTTTTTATATTGTATGCATGCATGCTTCTATCTCTGCTTAAGACATTTTATATGTTGATACAATTTTAGGATCTATTTATCATATTGCTATATACATTTCTACCTCTGATCAAGACACTTATACATTGTTTACATTTTAAGATCATTGTCCTGATTTATTGCACAGTTGTTTAAGAATGTTTAATATTCTAATATGAAGTCTTATAATTTAAGTTATATAGGTATTATAGTATTATAGAATTATAGGAAAATAGTCATCCATGTTTGTCATACTTATAGTTAGACTAATCAAGTTCTTTAGATACACAAAGATTGTATTCTGCATAGGTAGGTAATCTTCATGCACTTCAAAAAGCTGTAGAATATGGCATTTAAATAACTTAGGGTTCTGTTGACATGAGACATAATTTCTCCTGGCAGCATTGATCTATTCCTGAGAGAATGTTGAGCACCTAAGACACTCCACTTGGAACTTCTTTTCTTCTTGGCAAAACTGGCCTTTGGTCAGGGAACTGCCCATGCATTGACCACTGACAAAACACACAATGTCTGGACAGGACAAGCAGGATATGAGAAAAGACTGTCAAATTTTGCCAAGATAGGGTAAGATGGTTTTGAAAAATTTCCTGCCTCTGAAAATGGTCTGTTAGTTACTCTAGGCCTTAGTCAAAGTTGGTTGCTTCAATGTTGCAAATGAGGTTTTGGGTGATTGCCCAGGTAGCCAGCTGTCTCTGTCATTTGTTACACATTTTGGAAGTTGCTTGATTGCACTTCCTGCTTACTCAAGCAATATTATTTCCCTTCTCACATCTTCGATGGAGATGAAGACTAGATAGTTGTAGTTACTTTCCTCCCATGAATTGGCCAAGTTATTTATAATGCAAGTCTTAAATTCCTTAGGATAGGATAATTATTGAAACATCTGTCACACGTTTCTTGCTTGATATTGTTTATGCTAGTTGTAATTCTAATTCTTATACCTGATATTTGTTATTATTGTATATAATTTTGTATTAGGCTTAGAACTCTCTTATTTAAACAAAAAGGGGAGGTGCTGTAGAAAATCCTACAGCCAGTAGCCTTTAAGTTATCTGCCCACTTGGGCATGGCCTCTTATACTATAAATGCTTATATAAAGTGTGCATTCACTCTCTTCTGGCTGCTGGATTTGGTTCCTGTTTTTCCATTTGTGCAGAGGACTGTGATCTGTAAGTCTACTCCCAAATAAATAACAACTTATTATACTTAATTCTGAACCAGTGTGGGATTTCTCTTTAGTGTCCATATTCATACACACACAGGCAAGTAACCTGTATATATGTGCACACCCAGAAGCAAGTACACCTGTAGATATGTGCACACACACAGACAAGTACACCTGTAGATATGTGCACACACAGACAAGTACACCTGTAGATATGTACACACACAGGCAAGTGCACATGTATAATAAGAGGCCACTTGTTTGTTCCTGCTGCTCAGTCTCGAAACAACCACATAGAAACTGTACTAATTAAATCACTGCTTCGCCTATTAACTCTGACTTTGTTTTGGCTATACGTGCTCTTATATTTTAATTTAACCCATTTCTATTAATTTGTGTATCAGCATGTGACTGTGGCTTACCAGCAAGGTTCCATCTGGTGCCTGTCTCTGGCAGAGCTACATGAGTTCTCCTGACTCTGCCTTCTTTCTCCCAGCATTCAGCTTAGTTTTCCATGCCTAGCTCTTTTCTGCCCTGCTATAGGGCCAAAGCAGCTTCTTTATTAATTACAGCATACAGAGGAAAATCCCACATCACACCTGTGTATATGTACACACACACACACACACACACACACACACACACAGGCAAGTAGACCTGTATATCTGTACATGCACACAGACAAGTACAACTGTATATATGTGCACATACAGACAAGCACACCTGTGTGCACATGCACAGACAGGCAAGTACACATGCAAATGTGCATGCACATGTACAGAGACACCACACACACACACACACAAGTTCAGTTGCCTCTCTGCCATATTTATTGTGTAGATTTATAAGTGAGCTATTTTAATAAGCATACAGAATTATCAGTTTCATTATGACACTTTCATACAGATATATCATTCTCTCTTGCTCATATTTGCTCTGCTCCCACGAGTCCTTCTATTTCTCCTTCCTTCTCACTGGTTCCTGTTTTCTCACAGGTTCCTGTTTTCTCACAGAGTCCCCTTCTATTTTCAACACACACACACACACACACATACACACACACACCCCTCAATTCATATCTAGATTACTCAAATAAGAGAATTATTTCATATTTTGTCTTTCTGTCCTATAAATAAAAACTCAATTGATGAAGGAAAAAGCAATGCTGTGAACCGCCCCCACTCCCTTGAATCACAAAGCCAGGCACAGCAAAGAGCATGCGAGCTGAGAGGAGACAACTTACCTTTCTGTCTCAGCCACCAAGGTCAACAGAGGTCCTAACAGGACATTTTGAAGGAAGTTAAAATGATGGTGAAAGAATGGCCGCTGGGAGCAGAAAGGAATGTGGAAACACGGCAGACCAAGAACAGTGAGCGCCGGCCATCAAATCTATGCCGCAGCCTCTGCCTTAGAGGCACCGAAAGCCGACTTCAAAAGAGTCCATTTCTCACAGTTAGCTCCAAAGCACATTGCGGCCCACAGCCTTTTAGCACCCTGTATATTTCCTCGTGCTTTGTAACTTCTCAGAGGTACTTGAGTGCTTGCTCTCTAATCATCCAATTTCTCTTGGAAGCTTGTCTCAATTAGGGCACTCCCATGGACCTCAGGCACCAGCATGCTCTCCGCGGAACGCTTTTCCTGGAGCGTTGTGAGGTCCGCTGTCCCGAGGAGATAGGGAGGCCCTACCTGGGTATTCATTAGCGCTGGACACTCACATATTTCTGTTTTAGGTAGAATTTGAAAACTTTTCCACAGAGTTTAAGAGGAGCACCCGTGTTTAGTTCCCAAGAGTCAAAGTCAGTTGCCAGTCCCACATGTTCTGGAAGGAACATTCATGAGGAGAGCTTCGAGTTCATGTTTGGTCCAATGGCTTCTAAATTTTGGGAAAAAAATTGCCTAAGGGTTTGGCTAAGTGCAGAGCCATGGTCTTCACAGCAGCGTGTGTTTCCCGCAGAGACAAGAGAAGGCCAGACACTGGCATGTGGAGGAGGCATTGCATCGGAGCCTGACCGTTCACACTTGGAAATCCAGCACTCACGTCCTGAGGCAAGAAGATCAGAAGTTTAAGGTCAGCCTGGATGCACAGGACCTTGTCTCAAAAACAAACATACTAGCAAATAATGTCAGCCACCACCTCTCCCCAACGTAGCCCAATGAACCAAATGAACAACAACAACAAAAATAATCCAAGCACCCCAGCAGAGTCTTCTGCAGCTATTTTGAGCCACAGGGTAGCCCATCTTCAGGCATCATTTATGTGGAGGGTTGAGAGGGTTAGCACCAGGTACAATGCTGGCCATGGGTACGGCTATTGTGAACACAGATGTTAAGCTTTTTCTATAAAGTTTATGATTATTCATTTTTATTATTTTTCGTGGAGAATTCCCAAAAGTTAGTGAGTCTATATGAAAATGAAGACTATCTACTATCAGTTGGGTTCTGAGACAATGGATTATGAAATAGGCAGGCGGCAGAGTGGGAAAATGATTTCCTTTGCTCTTTTTAAAGTCTTCCCTGGCCCTAAAAGTCATCTTTTCTTTGGTCTCATTAGAGATGGATGCTGTACAAGGATGTCGCTTGCAGTTTGTTCCAGATCCTGCCCAGGTGAGGCAGCTCTTAGTGTGTTTTTGCACTCACCACACTGTGTGCCCTCTATGTCACTCTGAAGTCAAAGTTTTTATCGTGGCCAAAGTGGCTGATTTTGTCTAGACTTACTGCTGGTGTTTTAGACAGCAAGCATTAAAAAAAATAGTAATAGAATCAGGAGCCTCGAAAAAAAAGTACAATGATGGTATTCTACCCAATAGATCAATAACTATAGCAGCAGAAATAAAGGACAGCCACGGCTACAGGGCATCCTTTTGATCTGTTCTTCACGACAGAAAAAAAAAGCCCCTTAATGTGCCAGACTGGACTTGAAGGCACTTTCTGAAATGGCCTTTGTCACTGAAAGGCAGAAACCACAAAGTAACAAGAATCAGGCACTCTTCCTTTTGTAGTAGCTGCTTTGTGTCATTTACAAATTCAGACCATAGAAATTGTCAAATTAATTCAGTGACAGAGTGGCCAGTTTCAAATTCCAACCGTCTTCCCTTTTAGGAAGCAGTTCTGTAACTTAACAAAAATATGGTTTTAAAAACATACCTCCATGTTATATGCTACACAGCACCAAGCAAACCTCAGGGTTGGCTTATGCTGGCAGCTACTGGCGAGTATTTCAGTTTCCATCGAGTACTGGATCCTCCTTAATAAAATATAAATTCCTCAAGCTCGGGGAAGGGACACATACCTGTAATCATAGCACTTGGCAGGCAGAGGCAGGAGGATAGCTGTGAGTTCAGGGTTAAGCTACGTTATAAACTCTTTAAAAATATCATCCAAACGGAAAAGTAAGGACTTGTTAAAGGTTAAAGTGAACAAATTTCTTCTCATGATGTCTTACTTTTATCTTGAGGAGAAAGGAACAAATAGTGTCATACTGCAGAGAAAAAAAACTCACTAGAGCTTTCAGATGTAATTGGTTTGGGTGGGGCAGAGGCATTGCTGGTTTTCAAAAGCACTCAGGGGGCTCTTAACACCCATCTCTGCAGAGACACACAGCTTAGCCACATAGGAGTCTTGTAACAAGAGGCTCACACTGTCTAGGAACAAGATGAGGGCTCCTCTGGAAGTGAGGAAGAGATGAGAAGACAGAATAGTTTTGAAGGTAAGTGTCATGGTTTATGACATAGTTATATCAGACATAGTTCTCATCTACATCCAGAAATGGAAAATGTGGAAAGCTTCAAATAAACACAAGGTATTCCTCTGCTCCTAACATCAAAGAATATGATGTACCATTGGCTAGGTCAATATGGTAAGGGAAGGCCTCACTCCGTGATTGCTAGAGCTCAGCGACATGAGAGCATCCTTCTCACCTCACCTCTGTGGTACGTTTTCTCTTATAGCTGTCAAGAAGGCATTGTTCATGCCAGAAGGATTGAATCTTTATAGGATTTTATCCAGTCACCTTTCACAAAACAAATCTTATTTCTAACTTTCTGGAACATTTGGTGACTTTGGGTTGTTAGCTATGTGGCTTGACTTGAAATGAGCAGTTTAGGCTACTCTAATGAGATGGCTTTGTCTTTTCTCTGACAAAAGAATCGTCAGCCCTTCTGGCCAAACAATGCTCACAAAGACCACCCTTCGGGAAGAGCTAGTGGCTGAGAATAGCTAATGCAAAGTAAGGAGTTGGAACTTACGAGGCGATTCCAGGAGCCCGGGTCCTTTGCAGGTGAGGTGTCTAGAGAGATGCTATGGTGGTGGACAGGTGATTGGCGACTGTGAGGTCAGAGAGACAATTCTACCTGGACAAAAGAACAAATTTCCTGAATGGGCATCCAGGTGGAATGCAGGGGAGGTATAGAGAGTAGAAGAAGCAAGCAGGGTGTCAGGGAATCCGACTTTGTATGCTAACTGGGTGACTTTTGGGTCTTGAAGGAAATCCAGAATATCAGCCAGCTTTACAGCGAGAACACGTTTGACTCAGTTCTCTGGTAATCAAGGGCATCAGGGTGAACTGAAGCTATGAGGGGAATTAGCTAGTGATTATTGTGAGCTCCAAACCCGACCAGGAATATCTGCTCCATGCCACCTGTTCTCTGATTTCTTGGTAAAGGGGATGCTCGGACGGCTGAAGGTCTCTGGCAATCCTGCTTAGATGAATGGATTAGTGATTGGCGATGAGTGGATGCAGGGTCCCGAAGTCTTGGTGATGGCCTATAACGATGGCTTTCTCAACCAGAATGTTCAGTTTCCTCCAGCTTTTTTTTTTTTTTTTTTTTTTTGCAGAACACAGAGAGGCAGAGAGGTTTTTACATAGAGACTACTTCCAGAATGGAACGGCCACCCTCTTTTAGACTCTTGTTTCCTATCAACCTCTTTTTTTTCTACATGTCTGTGATTATAGATTCCACAGGTTTTGGGTCATATCACACCCATTACGTAAGATGGGGAGGGATACAGTGGCAGAAAGCCACACTGTCCCAGTCCTGAATTTATGGAGGTTTAGGGGAGAACTCAAAATGTGGTTTTTCATACTTGCCTCAAATAAATTTTGGATGACTCCACTAGGACCATTTTAAAAACTGAGGTAAATATTTTCCTGTTATTCTGCTAAAATAAACATAAATGTATTCTACAGAAGTCAAAAAGGATGGGGCTTTCTCAAGGCTGTGAATGTTGTGTGTGATAAAAAAACCAACTGAGTGACATATCGCAAGTGAGTGGGAGACGGTGCGGAGCAATGCGCATGGGGAGGACCATCATCAGGCATTGGAGGCTGAAGACCTGGCCTGTGACTGCGGTCTGCATAACTGTCACAAGCTGTTCATCTTTCTGAGCTACAGATGCATTTCCAAGAGGAAGGTAAGATAATTCCAGAACTTCTAGGACAGAGGATTGCAAAAAAAAAAAAAATGTAGGTAAAAAATAGCCTTGACAGCACCCAGTACAAGCTACAGTGTAGGGCTTCCATCCCCATTCCTCATCTGGGATAAGGCTGAGGGAACCTAGTCCATTGGGGACAGGTAACCCTACCTCCAAGCTGTTCGTCCAAAGCTCCTTTGAGGAAGCTGTAACGGTCCCTTACATGTTTCATTGACACTTGCCCTTTGTGTTTCAAACTTCTCATTCCCTAAGCTTTCCTAGGGTTGGAAAGAACATTTGATAGGCGGCTCCCTTAGCTTCCACGTGAACATGGAATCTTTGGGGGTCTCGTCTCTTCCCCATGTCAGCCTCATTAGGTCAGGGTGGATTTTCCCCTTTCTTATTGTCTTGTGTCTGGGAGCTTCTGAGCTGGGACTGGAGGTCTCTTTCAAGGCCAAATTGGATTGTATTAAGACAAGAAGCAGCTGGGAGTCAGTGACATTTCATGGGCCCTGATTTTATTGTAAGGTCAAGGGGACTGCGAAGTGGGGGGTGTTTTTAGTTTCTGTAATGTGCTCCTCCAGGGAGAATGGCGAGAGAAAGCAAAATCAACCAGTCTGCACTTTTGCCTGGGGCTCCATAATTTGCCTTTTACTTTCTGTATTTTCATATTTGAGTCTGAAAAGCAGAGGACCAAAACAATCAGCAACAGATGTTCTGGTGAATCTGCTCAGACCATGAATTCAGTTAGCATGCAAATTGCCATCCCAGGGCAGTTCCAGAGGGCTTCTGGAAAAACAGCAGGCCCGCTCTGCCACATAGATAGGTGGCATGATGGAAATGTCTGGAGCCAATCACATGTTTAATTACAACCGCTTTTTTATCTCAGTGACAATGACTGGTAGCTATTATGACACAGTACTGAAAACTCGTATCAGTCATGGTGGCACTTGGAGGGCTGATAGGTGGTCTGTGTTTGATCAAAATGATCAAAGCTCTTTGCCATGGAGAGTCCCTTTCTCCCTCTCTCTCATCTCATCCACTTAGAGGAGTGAAACTATGATTTCTAAGAGACAGTTTATGTGACTCGCAGTCCCCGGAGAGCAGGAACATGAGTTGTGCACCACCATTTCCCCCGGAAACATGGGCGCCTGACAGCGCATATAAATGCACAGGAACTGGCTTGACGCCACAGCTGCGGCAAGACACCAGCCGCCTTCAGCCCTAATTTGCTCTCATAAGTTCAAACAGTTTCCAAGTTTACTATTGGTCTAATCATAAAAAGATGAATCAGTCAGTGCAGAGCAGGGAAACCCTTATTTCACTGTGTTCTCCCATCCCGATTCTGTTTTTTGAGAGGTCAAATGAAACAGAACTAAGCATATCACACGGTGGTGTGTTGGTGTTTAAACACTTAGGGACAGACTCGGTGTCACTGGGGAAGCTGTGAGTCTGGTGTCAACCAAACCGGCCATGGGGTTCACTCTAAGAAAGAATGAGTGACTTATATTAAGTTTGCCTTTTCTCTTTTGTTTTTGCCTCTCACTGAATCTCTGTGCATATGTTTTTCTTCTGGTATTGGGCATTGGACCACACTCTTTCCCATGCTATGTGACTGCTCTACTTATGAGCTACCCTTGGTTGAAACTCGAAAGCTGAGAAACGGGAATAGAAAATCCATGTGGTCAGCCTGTTTCATCACAGGCTTTAAAAAATATGTAACTTAAATTACACAATGGAAAAAAAAGCATCTTCAACAAATGGTGCTGGCATAACTGGATGTCAGTATGTAGAAGAATGCAAATAGATCCATACCTATCCCCATGTACAAAACTCAAGTCCAAATGGAATAAAGACATCAATATAAATCTGATCACACTGAACCTCACAGAAGAGAAAGTTGGAAGTAGCCTTCAATGCACTGGCACTGGAGACTACTTCCTAAATATACCTCCAGTAGCACAGTCGCTGAGGGCAACAATAAATAAATGGAACCTCCTGAAACTGAGAAGCTTCTGTAAATTAAAGGACACAGTCAATAAGACAAAAGGGCAGCCTGCTGAATGGGAAAAGATCTTCACCAATCCCACATCAGACAGAGGACTGAACTCCAAAATATATAAAGAACTCCAGAAATTAGACATCAAAAGATCAAATAGTCCAATTAAAATAGGGGTACAGACCTAAATAGAGAATAATCAACAGAATTTCAAATGGCTGAAAGACACTTAGGAAAATGCTCAACATCCTTAGTCATCAGAGAAATGCAAATCAAAACGACTCTGAGATTCCATCTTATACCTGTCAGAATGGCTAAGATCAAAAACACCAATAATAGCTTATGCTGGAGAGGATGTGGAGTAAGGGGAACACTCATCCATTGCTATTGGGAATGCAAACTTGTACAACCACACTGGAAATCAGTATGGCATTTTCTCAGAAAACTGGAAATTAACCTACCTTAGGATCCAGCAATACCACTCTTGGGCATATACACAAAGAATACTCAACCATACTACAAGGACATTTGTTCAACTATGGTTATAGCAGTATGATTTGTAATAGCTAGATCCTAGAAACAACCTGGATGCCCCTCAACTGAAGAATGGATCAAGAAAATGTGGTACATTTAAACAATGGTGTACTGCTCACCAGTAAAAAAAAAAATTACATACTGAAATTTGCATGCAAATATATGGAACTAGAAAAAAAAACATCCAGTATGAGATAACCCAGACACAGAAAGAGGAGCGTGGTATATACCCACTCATAGGTGAATACTAGCTATAAAGCAAAGGATAAGGAGCCTGTAGTCCATGACCCCAGAGAAGCTAAGTAACAAGGCGAACCATAAGAGAAATATACATAGATTCCCCCTGGAAAGGGGAAACAGAAAAGATCTCCTGAGAAAATTTGGAGTGTGGGGGTTGAGGGAGAAGGGAGAGAGAAAGGAGGGGAGGAGGGAGAAGAGGAGAGGGAAGAAAAACTAGAGGGAACAGGAAGGTCTAGATGGAGGAAGGACAGAGATGAGAGCAAGGAAAGAGATATCTTGATTGAGGGAGCCATTATGGGGTTAGCAAGAAACCAAGCACTAGAGAAATTCCCAGGAATCCACAAGGATGACCCTAGCTAAGACCCTAAGCAATAGTGGCAAGGGTGCCCGAGCTGGCCTTACCTTGTAGTCAGATTAATGACTCTCTGAAATGTCATCATAGAACTTACATTCATCAACTGATAGAAGCAGATGTGGAGAATCACAGCAGAGCATTGGGATGAGCTTCCCAAAGTCCAGTCGAAGAGAAGGAGGAGTGAGAATATGTTCAAATAGGTCAAGACCATGATGGGGATACCCACTGAAACAGCTTACCTGAGCTAATGGAAACCTTCTTACTCTGGCCTGACAGTGAAGGAACCAGTATAGGACCAAACTAGGCCCTCTGAAAGTGGGTGTCAGTTGTATGGCTGGGACAGACTATGGGGCCAGAGTTAGAAGGTTTCCATTCTCTCTGGAGGGATACCTTGCTCAGCCTAGATATAGTGGTGAGGGCCTTGGCCATGCCTCAAAGCAATGTGCTAGATTTTGTTGACTCTCCATGGGAAGCTTTACCCTCTCTGAGAAGTGGATGGGAGGGTGGAATCGGGGGGGAGGGAGGAGGCAGGAAGGGAGGAGACAGGAAGAGGGGAGGCAGTGGGAAATGGATTTGGCATGTAAAATGAGAAAAGATTGCCTTTAAAAAAACTAAATTAAAAATATAAAAAATATATGTAACTTGCAGCATAGGTGAGAAAGTTGTTAATGACTAGACCACATATTCACTTAATCAAATATCCACTAAACACATCAGATAAGAATCTCAAAGCTGGGTAGCAGTATACTTTTTTAAACAATACACAGTTTGAAGGCTTTTGGTCAGACTTCACAGGAGATGTGTCTTGTGGCTTCTGCCTGGAGGAAGGAGTGTTACACTGCCCTGAACTCCTTTTACATTTATTGTTTAAATAAAATAACACCACTCTTAACTAGCAACGAGACATGGAAGCATTTACCATGGGACTTTCAAGCCAAGTTCAACTTCTTCAATGAGTCAGTCACATCTGAGAAAGAAGCAAAGGTGAAGAAATGAATAGAAAGACTTGAGGGAGCCAGGGTGTTGGAGACAAATGGAGGGACTTGTGCCACAGGAAGATGATAGCGAGAGAAAGCTAATCAGCTTTGACTAGCCGGGCTAGGTTTCCTAGAAAGACGAGAGGCTGCATATGTGTGCATGTGTGCATGCGTGCATGTGTGTGGTATATCCCAAGGAAACGGCACTGTTTCTGTTTTAAGAGTATGAATCTGAGCTTGTGTTAATTCATGCCAACATCAGCTGAGATGGGCCATGGCTGCAAACACTATCTGTGTATCTGTGATCTCAGGCTTACTATGATAACAGTCAGAGACCTTTTTAGGTCTTTAGATAATATACCTACAAGTATCTTCCTGGCTCTTCTGAGGGCCAGGCTGTGAGCTGAGGTCTTAGGGAGTATTCTTTCCACTTGTTTCACACGACTCCCCTGTAAGGGAAGTACCATTTTCCTACGTTTGAAGAGATAAAAGTAAGGCAAAGCTGATGCGATGGTTGATGCTGTCACCTTGGTAGGATCTAGAACCACCCAGGACTGAAGCTTCTGGAACGTTTGGGAGGATTTTCCAGCTGGGGTTAATTGATACGGGAAGACCCACCCCGAAAGTGGGTGTTGTCATTCTCTGGGCTGGAGTCAAGACTGAGTAAAAGAGAGAAAGCAAGCAAGCTCAGGTGAGCATTCGTCTCTGTCTGCTTCCTAGCTACAGGCTTAGCGTGACCAACTACCATCATGTTTTCCTAAGCCTGATGGAGTGTGAGACTAAAGAAGCCATTTCTCCACTGAGCTGCCTTTTGCCACAAAGTGAACAGTAACCAATATGCCTGCTTAGGCCTCAATTAGCTACTATTCAGAACCACTGCTTAGATCCATACTGCTAATAAAAAAAGAAAAACCTAGAAGAATACTGGAAAACTCAATGAGAGAAAAAGATAGTGGTTCCCCAGTGTTACTGCGTTCCTGATACTGGAACTCATGCCTGCTAGGTTTATTCTAACTGTGCTTCCCTCTGATCACACTCTCTGCATGCGTAGAAGAATTGAGAACAGGTTGGGAAAGGGGTCTCCCTGTCTAGACTGGGTGCTAGGAAGAGAGGATGGAAGGTGGGCATCTGAACCCTCTCTATAGAACTTATGCTGGTCTTTAAAAACTGAGAATGTGGCCGGGTGGTGGTGGCACATGCCTTTAATCCCAGCACTTGGGAGGCAGAGACAGGAGGATCTCTGTGAGTTCAAAACTAGCCTCGTTTACAGAGCAAGTAACAGGACAGGCTCCAAAGCTACAGAGAAACCCTGTCTCGAAAGACCCAAAGGGAAAAAAAGAGAGGGAGAGAGAAAGTAAAAATGTGGCAAACAAGCAGGGTTTGTTTGTTTGTTTGTTTGTTTGTTTGTTTGATTGATTGAAGACATGGCTTTGCTTTGATCTACCTGCCTCCACTTCCTGAGTTCTGGGATTACATACATGTATTATTATATCCAGCCTAGAGAGGTACAGTCTTTAGTGGGACTTAGGGACTGAGGGCAGGTCAGACCCAGTTTGGACTCATTCTCATCTCTGGCACTTGCAGCTTTTCCCTTCAGAAGGCATCTTCTGAGGAAATTGCTGACCGAACGCTTCTCATCAG
This sequence comes from Arvicola amphibius, assembly GCF_903992535.2. Lineage (NCBI taxonomy): Eukaryota > Metazoa > Chordata > Mammalia > Rodentia > Cricetidae > Arvicola > Arvicola amphibius. The sequence continues at coordinate 70,769,964 of NC_052057.2, read as the reverse complement.
TACTTATTATTTCAGTGTGGGAAACTCCGAGAGTTGATTTTCAATGCCTCTCACATTTTCAACAGGCTTCACTACAAAAGCTGTGCACACTATTCTGAGTTGGAGAGTAGTGACGACTTGAAGATGGGCATCATCTCCGATCCTCAGGAACTCACTGACTTTAGCACAGTGGGGTGACCAAAGGTGGCCTTCTAGATTTCCTGAGAGCTCCTGCCAAGTCTGTTATTAAAGCATGTGTGGAGGATATTCAGCTGGGTGCAGACGATGTCTCGATTGGGGAATTTCATGTTGGCGTTTATCCTGACACCCAGTTGTCAGGGAAGTTGTTGGCTTGCCTACGTGCCATGGTGGAGGCGATGAGCAGGTTGCCTGTGGCTCTTCCTCTGGAGTTCTTCTACTAAATAGGCTGAAGTACTAACCTGACCCTCTGTCTTCATGATGAGGAAAGGGCAGGGCAAAGTGTGAAGAATCACTTGTAGTTTGCAGTTTATCCCATTACTCTGTGTGGTGGTTTGAATAAGAAATGGCCCCCTTGGTCTCAGGTATTAAAACCTTTATTTTCCTGTTGATAATGTTGTCTGGGGAGGTTTAGGTGGTGCAGTTTTTTTTTTTTGATTTGGAATTGTTGTTTTTATTTTATTTTTATTTTTTTCTCATTTTTTTATTAAAAATTTCCATTTCCTCCCCTCCTCCTCCCCCTTCCCTCCCCTCCCTTCCACCCATACCCCCACTCCCTTTCTCTCCAAGCCAAAGAGCCATCAGAGTTCCCTTCACTATGTTAAGTCCAAGGTCCTCCCAACTCCCCCTAAGTCCAGGAAGGTGAGTAACCAAACTGACAAGGCTCACAGTGAGCCTGTCCATGCTGTAGAGTTCAAGCTCATCGCCGTTGTCCTTGGTTTCTCAGTCCTCCTCCACCGTCAGCCACATTCAGAGAGTCCGGTTTGGTCCCCTGTTCCATCAGTCCCATTCCAACTGGACTTGGTGGTCTCCCATTAGATCTGTCCCACCGTCTCAATGGGTGAATGCACCCCTCACGGTCCTGACTTCCTTGCTCATGATCTCCCTCCTTTTGCTCCTCATCAGGACCTTGGGAGCTCAGTCCGATGCTCCTATGTGGGGCTCTGTCATTTTCTCCATCCAACGCCAGGTGAAGGTTCTATGGTGATATGCAAGATATTCATGAGTATGGCAATAGGATCTGGACATTTCTGGCACCCTCTCCTCAGCTGCCCAAGGAACTAGCTGGGGGTGTTTTCCTGAACACCTGGGAACCCCTCTAGAGTCAAGTCTCTGCCAACCCTAGAATGGCTCCCTTAATTAAGATATATAATTCATTGTTCCCATATCCACCCTTCCTATATCCCAACCATCCTATTCCCCCAAGCTCTTCCCATGCTCCACTTCACACTTTTCTCTCCCCATTCCCCCATCCCCCCATCCCACCCCACCTCCAAGTTCCCATTTTTTGTCCAGCAATCTTGTCTACTTCCAATATCCAGGAGGATAACTATATGTTTTTCAAAAACACCAATGATAGCCTTTGCTGGAGAGGTTGTGGAGTAAGGGGTACACTCACCCATTGCTGGTGGGAATGCAAACTTGTGCAACCGCTTTGGAAAGCAGTGTGGAAGTTTCTCAGGAAATTTGGGATCAACCTACCCCAGGACCCAGCAATCCCACTCTTGGGAATTTACCCAAGAGATGTCCAATCATATTACAAAAGCATTTGTTCAACTATGTTTATAGCAGCATTATTTGTAATAGCCAGAACCTGGAAACAACCTAGATGCCCTTCAGTGGAAGAATGGATGAAGAAAGTGTGGAATATATACATATTAGAGTACTACTCAGCAGTAAAAAACAATGACATCTTGAATTTTGCATGCAAATAAATGGAAATAGAAAACACCATCCTGAGTGAGGTAACCCAGGCCCAAAAATGAACATGGTATGTACTCACTCATAATTGGTTTCTAGCCATAAATAAAGGACATCGAGCCTATAATTTGTAAAAATCCCAGAGAAGCTAAATAAGAAGGTGAATCCAAAGAAAAACATATAGGTGGTGCAGTTTTAATGGACGAAGCATGTCACCAGGGAGTTGGTTTTAAGAGTAAAAGACCTCCATCATTTCCAGGTTTTTCTATCTGTTACATGTCTGTGGTTCAAGATGGTACTCCCTGCTACCTGCTTCAACCACCGTGCTTGCTGGCTGCCATGCCAGTTTGCAATGGCGGTGATAGATTCTTATTCTTCTGGAACTATAGGTCCAAATCAACTCTTCTCTTTACAAGTGGACCTGGTCTTGTTGTTTGATCATAGTAATGGATCAGCAACTAATACACCCTGTATGAGGGAAGAAAGAAGTCAATGATGGTAATACCAAGGAGGTCCGAAAAATGAAGGAGAAGGCAAGAGAAGCACGGTTGGAAAGAACAATGAGGTCTTCAGGTATGGAAGATCAGAGCAATAAAGAGAAATCAGAAGTTAAAGGAGAAATAAGTGGATCAGGAAAAAGTAAATATGATCAATGTAGTTTAAACTGAAAATTCCCATGACTTCACCAAGGCGGAACGCAGAGGATTCCATTTTACCAAGGAGGGAAAGACCATTGGTGGTCAAATGTAGAACCATAAATGTTTGTTGGCATTGATGAAATTGCTGCTCATCCTCAATAGGATTTCTCTAACCTTTTGGGGAATGTAACAGTCTATGTTCACAAAATCACTTCATCATGGGCAACAGTGATAAACCAATATCAGAATACATCAGTTTTATCTATAGTGTGGTTGTTTCTGAGCCTGTTCTTGAATCTTTTCAGAGAAATGCTCCAGAAGAAGCCAGGTCTTTAAAGTCAGCTGCAAGAATATAGTTAAAAATCTGGTAGATGACATCACTACAACAAATTCTACGGAGCATTCTTTAGGCATCTAGTGCTTGAATTCTATGGGGACTCTACTAACTGGTGCCAATTCGGAGCTCCTACGCTGTTACAAGTCTGGTCTGGAGATGGTATGTCTCTTCTGTCAGAGTGTGTTTCTGTAGCACAATGCCTGCTCTATGCGCTATGCGCCATGATACAGTTTGCTAGTTAGGCAAGGGCCTGGAGATTGAAACACACAGAGACACTCAGAGACATGGGTAACACCAAGAATGTCCCCCAAAAATGCCCCCTTTATTGTGTTCCAGGGCAGCCTATATAGGCTCTCCTTGACTAGTTGCCATGCCCTAACTCTCAGATGCAAGCCCACCAGAAACCATTCCCCTGCCATCAAAAACTCCTGAGGCTCTCGAGCTCAGATCAGCTGCAAGCATAGGAAAACAAGTTGTTTACACCGACAGGCAGGGGGTCACAGGAAATTCAAGGTCTAGGGGTTCACAGTCCCCAACATGTTTCTCTCATGAAGGAGCCTCAGAATTCCATCTACTGTACCATTCATGAGAGAAAATGGCAGGTGGCCATCTCTGCCTTTGTGAAGAAGGCTACAGAGTAGGGTATGAATGAGTCTATTGATGAGCACTGTATGCCCAGCTTGAAGAATCTGTTAGAAATATCTGGTCTCAGTTATTGAGGAAGGATGGAAGCACCCCAAGGAAGAAGACGGAAGAGAGCACGATGGATTTTGGAAGCATCTATGTATATGGTTATCAATAGGTTCAGCCATACCTATCTCGGATCCCCACCTGGTCCACAGTTCATAGTGTATCAATATATCAATATTCTCCAGTAGTATTAAATGACTCCCTCCCACCTGCTTTCTTCTGCTGTTATCTATTGCTTTTTGTTTTCTATTTTTTTCTGTTATCTATTTTTTTTGGTTTGGTTTGGTTTTCTCCCTTGCCCCTGTTCATAAGGAAACATACGCACTTACCAAATGAGTTCTTCATTAGACAACAAGATCAAATATTGTGTATTGTGGTTTATGTCATTGTTATTTATTATGTTCTAAAAATAAAGTATATAAGTAAAGAAGATAAACTTTTTAAAAGAGTTAATTAGGCCACCAGAGTTCTAGTTGTATGAATGAACCAATGACACAGTGGGTTTGCTATGAGTTGGTTGGTAAAGTATAAAATGTGTGTGTGTGTGTGTGTGTGTGTTAGTTTGACTTGCTTTCACTTGTCACTCTATTTTTTCCCTTCCCCTACAAATGGTGCATTGGAATGGCTCTCTCCAGGTGCTAGTAACTTGATGAAATGAAACAGTCCATGAAATGACAAAAAATAAATTTCTTCTCCTAAACTCCATAGTCTCCTCTGAAACTGTGAATAACCAGAAAAAAATGAACCTGTGAAATTTAGGCTGAACCAAGGCTTTTCCTGAGGCCCTGATGTATGGAGAAGAACATAGCTTCATCTCTAAAACCAGGAATAGGCTCCACAGAACCATTAACAGCCTGGGGACAGGACCTTGAGGAATCTGTGGCTTTAGATCCTGAGAATCCAATTATTCCCATCCTAAGGTGCTAAGATTATCAGTGTCAAGACAGCAATGAGAACCCCAAGAGACGCACATGGACCTAATCTACATGGGAAGCAGAAAAGGACAGGATCTCCTGAGTAAATTGGGAGCATGGGACCATGGGAGAGTGTTGAAGGGGAGGGGAGAGAATGGTGGGGAGCAGAGCAAAAGGTAGAGCTCAATAAAATCAATTTAAGGACTGCAATGTGCTTGGCCTGTGATGTTTTTGAGAAATGCTTTGGTCCTGTTGTACAATACCATCCAATTAGCTTCCTGTTGACTTTGTAAACTGGATGAAAGCTTTCCATTAACTCCGTCTCCCCAAATCCCAAATACCATATAAACTGTACTTCTTGATGAACTTGCTTGGCATAAGATGTAGCTTGAGCAATATCGTCTAACCTCAGCTTTCCTATCTTCTTTATCTTCTCTTCTGCTGGTAATCCTCCTTTGGATCCTCCCACTGAAGAATGACCTGCTGGAAACAATATGGAGATGGCCTCCCTTTGTATAGGATGGGCATGTGAATGAGTGGAGGGGACAGCATGGGTAATGTTCTATCTTTGGACTGTGAGGAGGCAATCTCTGCAAGGGGACACAGGTAACCCAGGTGACATACATCTGTCCCCACTAGTGAACTGTGAAGGGGAAGCCTAGCCAAAAACCTTGTTTTGTAAGGCGTGTCCCCCTTGGTCTAAAGGCGTGTCCCTCTTAGGCGTGTCCCTCTTAGGAGTGTCCCCCTTAGGCTAATATTGACTTATAAAATCTTGCGGGCCTGTGGCCTGGCTGCTCTTTGTTTTCCTGCCCTCCTCGCTGGAACCTTGGATTTGTAAGTTCCCTTTCCTTTCCTTTATTAAAACTAAATTATATATATTAAAGCTTGTCTGGTAAATCATAACTGCCGATCAACCACGCACCTTCAGAACTGAGAATATCTGAGAGAGGATAGATAAAGAGAAAATGTGAATGGGGTTCTCAAGTAACCCCAAGTCTTAGGGTTTCTATTGCTGTGGAGAGATATCATGAACACAGCAATTCTTATAAAGGAAAGTATTTAATTGGGACTGGCTTATAGTTCCTGAGGTTTAGTTCATTATTGTCATGGCAGGAAGTATGGCAGCATGCAGGCAGGCCTGGTGCTAGAGAGGGAGCCGAGAGTTATCCATCTTGATCCACAGGCAATAGAATAATTTGTGAGCCACTAAGCAGGCTTGAGTTTTTGAGCCCTCAAAGCCTACCCCGCCCCCATGATGCCACTCCTACTCCAACCAAGCCACACCCCCTAATAGTGCCACCCTCCATGGACTTATGTGGGCCATTTTTTATTGAAACCACCACACCATATAACACTGAAGATCCTGGGATTTCCAGGAGACTGAAGACCACACCATATAACACTGAAGATCCTGGGATTTCCAGGAGACTGAAGACCACACCATATAACACTGAAGATCCTGGGATTTCCAGGAGACTGAAGACCACACCATATAACACTGAAGATCCTGGGATTTCCAGGAGACTGAAGACCACACCATATAACACTGAAGATCCTGGGATTTCCAGGAGACTGAAGACCACACCATATAACACTGAAGATCCTGGGACTTCCAGGAGACTGAAGACCACACCATATAACACTGAAGATCCTGGGACTTCCAGGAGACTGAAGACCACACCATATAACACTGAAGATCCAGGGATTTCCAGGAGACTGAAGACCACACCATATAACACTGAAGATCCAGGGATTTCCAGGAGACTGAAGACCACACCATATAACACTGAAGATCCAGGGATTTCCAGGAGACTGAAGACCACACCATATAACACTGAAGATCCAGGGATTTCCAGGAGACTGAAGACCACCTTCTGAGCCCTACTGCTTTGTCCTGTCCTTGTTCTAGTCTGTGATGGAGCCAGAGATCTTGCTGCTAGTCAGGACTGGATCATAACAGAGCCTTAAGAGAGGACTGGCAAATCTAATTGGTGACTGAATGTCTGGCCTACCTTGACAGCGTGAGCGTGTTAAACAATATCAACCTTTTTTTATTCTCTAAAAGCCCACACTTCGCAATCTGTTGGTAAAACAATGTGAATTGTCACTTAAAATCACTGTCAAGCATTTCCGAGTCTCTTGTTCATTCTGATGGTCCAGGCCAAGACTCCTGTTTCAGTCACTGTTCTATGGCTATGAAGATATTCCATGATGAAGGCAATACTAAATAAAGAAAGCAGTGGGGGGGGGGGGCTTGCCTACAATTTCAGAGGTTTAGTCCGTTTACATCATGGCAGGGCTCATGGTGGCATGCTTGGAGCTGGAGCGATAGCTGAGTCCTTATCTACACAGTTTGAGAAAGAGAGCAATTCTGGGCATGGGATGGCTTTTTGAATCCTCAAGGCCCACTCTAGTGACATACCTTCTCCAAGAAGGGCACCCCCACTCCAGCATGGCCACACCTCCTAATCATTATAATCCTTTCAAAAATTCCACTCCCTGAGTGTCATTTTCATTCAAACCATCACATTCCACTCACTGGCCCCCATACACTTGGCGACATATTATAATACAAAATGTATTTAGTGCAACTGCAAAAGTCCCCATAGTCTTCCAGTCTCAAGACTACTTAAAACTACAAAGTACAAAGTCTCGAGGTAATCTCTTAACTATAACCATTGTGACACCAAAATAAACAAGCAGATCACTTACTTCCAACATACAGTGCACAGAATACACATTACCATTCCAAAAGGGAGGAAAGGGAGCATAGTGAGGAAATATTGAAGCACAGCAAGACCAAAAACCAGATGGGAAAACTCCAAACTCTGTATCTCCATGTCTAATGTCAAACTGCTCTCCAGATCTCCAACTCCTGTTGGCTTTGCTGACTGAAACACACTTCTCTGTCTTGGACTGGGTACACACCTTGTACATAGTTTTCTTTTGGAGATATCCCACGTCTCTGACATCTCCAACATCTTGCAGTCTCTAAGGCAATCCGGGCTTCACCTTCGCAGCTTTAGACACTGACTTCTCCCAGCCTCCATGAAAGATGTGCCTGACACATCTGGTCTCAGTGAGTTGCCCTAGCTGTGCAGAGAGATTCTACAATCCTTTTTTCATATTCTTGACTCTAAAGATAAAACTATGAGCAGAAGCTTCCAAGTTTGGCTGCTTGCTGAAGCTGGAACCTGGGCCCCTTCTTCAGCTCATTTGTATCAGCTTTCTGTTGCCAATGGTTTTCTTCACTGATTAAGATTTTCTCTGATTTCTTTTCATAAGCTGGAAGCTTAGTTGGGTGGGTTTTTTCCCCTGAGGTCACTGTGCTCTTTTTTTTTCTATTTAGTATCAGGTTTTTCTTAAACCTTTTATCTCCTCGAACTCTGGATTTAGATCTTTTATACTTCCTGGTGCTTCTTTAGCCTCAGACTGTACATTTTGTATTTCTCTTTGTCTAGCTTATTCCTTTTCATTTTAGATCTGTATAGGAGTGATTATTAATAACCACACAACAGATTCCACAGCAGACTGTCTTGAAATCTCCTCTGCCAATGCTATTAATCCAAAACTCTCCAATTTAGCCTCAGACAGATTTTTAGATCAAGGGAAAAAAGCAGTCACATTCTTTGCTGAAATAGCACAAGAATAGTCTCTAGACCCCTTACCAATATTCTTCCCTTCTGAAACTTTTTGTTCTGGGCCCTCATAATTTTTTTTTTTTTTGGTTTTTCGAGACAGGGTTTCTCTGTGGCTTTGGAGCCTGTCCTGGAACTAGCTCTTGTAGACCAGGCTGGCCTCGAACTCACAGAGATCCGCCTGCCTCTGCCTCCCGAGTGCTGGGATTAAAGGCGTGCGCCACCACCGCCCGGCTGGGCCCTCATAATTTACATTGCTTTTAGCACCATCATGCTCCATGCTTCTACTGGTTCGACTGATTCTACCCCTACTTAAAGCATCCAACTTCTTTTCTAGTGTAAACCCTCAATGCCTTCCATAATCCTCCAATGAACAGGATGGTCACGACTATCACAACAATAAACAACTCTCTGGTACAAGCTTTTGGCTTAGTCACTGTTCTATTTCTGTGAAGAGATACCATGATCAAGAAAACTTTTAAAACTTTTAACTGGGAGCTTGCTTACAAGGAGAGAGAGAATGAGAGATGGAGGGAGAGAGAGGGAGAGAGGGGAAGAGACAGGGAGAGAGGGAGAGAGAGAGGGGAAGAGAGAGAGAGGGAGAGAGAGAAGGAGAGAGAGAGGGAGGAAGAGAGAGAGGGAGAGAGAGAGAATGATGCTGGGCCTGGCATGACCTTTTGAAACCTCCAGCTCCACGTCCAGTGTCTTCATCAATGTTCTATTGCTGTGAACAGACATGATGACCAAAACAACTTTTATTAAAGAAAGCGTTTAATTGGGGACTTGCTTACAATTTCAGAGGTTTAGTCCCATATTGTCATCACAGGGAACATGGTCGCAGGCAAACATAGAGTTGGAGACATAGCTAAGCACTATTTCCTGATTTGTAGGCTGAGAGAAAGTGAGACACTGGCTTGGCAAGGGCTTTTGAAACCTCCAAGTCCACCATCCCCAGTGCACTTCCTCCAATAAGGTCACACCTTTGTATAATTCTCAATTAATGCCACTGGTGACTAGCATTCAAACACATGAGCCCTTGAGGGCCATTAATCAAACCACCATACCCAGTAGCACCCTTCATCCAATGAGGCCACATCTACTCCAACAAGGCCACACCTCCTAATCCTTATAATCCTTTCCAACAGTTCTACTCCCTGGGGACCAAGAATTCTAATGTATGAGCCTGGGAGCGAGGGATGGGGTGGGGAGGGGGAAAATGATTGATTCTCATTTAAACCACCACGCCATCATGGTCTGCATCTGTGAAGTGACTCTAATGTGCTACCTCAATGCAGCCAACTCATGATTAAAGAGATAGGGCTTAAACAGGCTATGATGCCTGTGTATAGACATACAGGGTAGTCAGCTGTCATTACTCAGAACCTGTAGCACATTGTTTTCCAGGACTGGAGCAGGATCACCATTCCATACCTATACACAATCTCTTTCCTGGAAGCAAAGCATTGCTGTGAATTTGGGCTAAGACTCATTCTGTGACATACATAGATCTAATCTACATGGGAAGTAGAAAAAGACAAGATCTCCTGAGTAAATTGGGAGCGTGGAGACCTTGGCAGAGGGTTAAAGGGGAGGGGAGAGTTAGGGAGCAGAGCAGAGAAAATGTGGAACTTAATAAAAATCAACACGATTAAAAAAAAGACTCATTCTGTAACTTCATTCATGCCACAATCTACGTTAAGAATCCAGGGATAATATGAGAAGCATTTTTTAAAGCTTGGGGTCCATCTATAACTTTTCCCAACAGAAGCCTAAACATCTTCCTGACTGAATTAACTTACAAAGCATTTACTTAAATTCATGGTTTAAAATATGGACACGATCCTAACAGGGGATTAATTTTCTGGGGCTGACATAACAGATCACCATGAACTGTAGGGGGGATGCTTTTCAGCAACAGAAATACATTCTCTCACAGGTCTGGGGTCAAAAGGCAGAAACCAAGGTGATGGCAGGGCTGCTCTTCCTCAGAGGCTCTAAGGTAGACTCTTTTCTTCCCTTTTGCGTTTGCTGACTCCAGGTATTCCATGGTCCTGACTGTATTCTTCCAAATACTGCCTTTCTCTTCTTGCGGTCTGCCCTGTCTCTGACTTCTCTGTATCTTTTATAAGGACACTTCTCGCTGGCTTTCTGTCCCACACCTTCCATAATCCAGGATGATCTCATCCCATGGTCTTTAATTTAACTGTATATCTGTATATCTCAAAACCCTTTCTCTAAACTTAGCTGAATTTTGAGATATTAGGTGTGAGGATATGGGTCTTCTGAGTGACCACATCCAATATACTATTCTCATACTCCTTAAACAGGGTTCATTTAAAAGAGATTATACTCTTCAACTACAAAATAAATTAAGGATTTAAAACACTCTGTTGTAGAAATCTGTCCCCTGAGCATAAGAGCCATTATCATCTTCATCAGGGCAGTTGTGACTGTTTGAACAGCTCTCAAGATTGGGCCTGTTGACACTCCCAGTAGATGACCCTCCCCTGAGATTGCAGCCACCCCTTCTTACACCTCCTTCTCAGCTGCAAGCAATCGTGCCCGAGCCTGGTCCTGTAGCTTTGTGAAGTACTAGGGGACACAGAGGGCGGAATGCAAACTGAAGGGGGGCACACTCCATCTTTGCAGCTCCAGGAAAGCTGTGGAGTAAGGCCTGGCCATGTGGCCACTTTGGGATCGTCCATGCACCATAAGTAAGCCCAGTAACTCATTGGTTCACCGAGTTGGACTTTGTTGAAATCGTTACTTTAGTCTGTCTTTGGTAGGGGGAGCAGATGTTTGTTCATGTCTCCCCAGGGAAAAG